>NC_143033.1:82036485-82349699 GCF_057628025.1 Oncorhynchus mykiss
TTGGTAGGATGGTCAGTTTTACAAGGGTATGTTTGGCAGCATGAGTGAAGGATGCTTTGTTGCGAAATAGGAAGCCAATTCTAGATTTAACTTTGGATTGGAGATGTTTGATATGGGTCTGGAAGGAGAGTTTACCTAAGTATTTGTAGTTGTCCACGTATTCTAAGTCAGAGCCGTCCAGAGTAGTGATGTTGGACAGGCGGGTAGGTGCAGGTAGAGATCGGTTGAAGAGCATGCATTTAGTTTTACTTGTATTTAAGAGCAATTGGAGGCCACGGAAGGAGAGTTGTATGGCATTGAAGCTTGCCTGGAGGGTTGTTAACACAGTGTCCAAAGAAGGGCCAGAAGTATACAGAATGGTGTCGTCTGCATAGAGGTGGATCAGAGACTCACCAGCAGCAAGAGCGACCTCATTGATGTATACAGAGAAGAGAGTCGGTCCAAGAATTGAACCCTGTGGCACCCCCATAGAGACTGCCAGAGGTCCGGACAGCAGACCCTCCGATTTGACACACTGAACTCTATCAGAGAAGTAGTTGGTGAACCAGGCGAGGCAATCATTTGAGAAACCAAGGCTGTCGAGTCTGCCGATGAGGATGTGGAGATTGACAGAGTCGAAAGCCTTGGCCAGATCAATGAATACGGCTGCACAGTAATGTTTCTTATCGATGGCGGTTAAGATATCGTTTAGGACCTTGAGCGTGGCTGAGGTGCACCCATGACCAGCTCTGAAACCAGATTGCATAGCAGAGAAGGTATGGTGAGATTCAAAATGGTCGGTAATCTGTTTGTTGACTTGGCTTTCGAAGACCTTAGAAAGGCATGGTAGGATAG
The DNA here is from genome assembly GCF_057628025.1 of Oncorhynchus mykiss. NCBI lineage: Eukaryota > Metazoa > Chordata > Actinopteri > Salmoniformes > Salmonidae > Oncorhynchus > Oncorhynchus mykiss. The sequence continues at coordinate 82,037,320 of NC_143033.1, forward strand.
ATATAGGTCTGTAGCAGTTTGGGTCAAGAGTGTCCCCCCCTTTGAAGAGGGAGATGACCGCAGCTGCTTTCCAATCTTTGGGAATCTCAGACGACACGAAAGAGAGGTTGAACAGGCTAGTAATAGGGGTGGCAACAATTTCGGCAGATCATTTTAGAAAGAAAGGGTCCAGATTGTCTAGCCCGGCTGATTTGTAGGGGTCCATATTTTGCAGTTCTTTCAGAACATCAGCTGAATGGATTTGGGAGAAGGAGAAATGGGGAAGGCTTGGGCGAGTTGCTGTGGGGGTGCAGTGCTGTTGACCGGGGTAGGAGTAGCCAGGTGGAAAGCATGGCCAGCCGTAGAAAAATGCTTCTTGAAATTCTTAATTATGGTGGATTTATCAGTGGTGACTATGTTTCCTATCTTCAGTGCAGTGGGCAGCTGGGAGGAGGTGTTCTTATTCTCCATGGACTTTACAGTGTCCCATAACTTTTTTGAGTTAGTGTTGCAGGAAGCAAATTTCTGCTTGAAAAAGCTAGCCTTGGCTTTTCTAACTGCCTGTGTATAATGGTTTCTAGCTTCCCTGAACAGCTGCATATCACGGGGTCTGTTCGATGCTAATGCAGAACGCCATAGGATGTTTTTGTGTTGGTTAAGGGCAGTCAGGTCTGGGGAGAACCAAGGGCTATATCTGTTCCTGGTTCTAAATTTCTTGAATGGGGCATGTTTATTTAAGATGGTTAGGAAGGCATTTTTAAAAAATATCCAGGCATCCTCTACTGACGGGATGAGATCAATATCCTTCCAGGATACCCCGGCCAGGTCGATTAGAAAGGCCTGCTCGCTGAAGTGTTTCAGGGAGCGTTTTACAGTGATGAGTGGAGGTCGTTTGACCACTGACCCATTACGGATGCAGGCAATGAGGCAGTGATCGCTGAGATCTTGGTTGAAGACAGCAGAGGTGTATTTAGAGGGCAAGTTGGTTAGGATGATATCTATGAGGGTGCCCGTGTTTAAGGCTTTGGGGAGGTACCTGGTAGGTTCATTGATAATTTGTGTGAGATTGAGAGCATCAAGTTTAGATTGTAGGATTGCTGGGGTGTTAAGCATGTTCCAGTTTAGGTCGCCTAGCAGCACAAGCTCTGAAGATAGATGGGGGGCAATCAGTTCACATATGGTGTCCAGAGCACAGCTGGGGGCAGAGGGTGGTCTATAGCAGGCGGCAACGGTGAGAGACTTGTTTTTAGAGAGGTGGATTTTTAAAAGTAGAAGTTCAAATTGTTTGGGTACAGACCTGGATAGTAGGACAGAACTCTGCAGGCTATCTTTGCAGTAGATTGCAACACCGCCCCCTTTGGCAGTTCTATCTTGTCTGAAAATGTTGTAGTTTGGAATTAAAATGTCAGAATTTTTGGTGGTCTTCCTAAGCCAGGATTCAGACACAGCTAGAACATCCGGGTTGGCAGAGTGTGCTAAAGCAGTGAATAGAACAAACTTAGGGAGGAGGCTTCTAATGTTAACATGCATGAAACCAAGGCTATTACGGTTACAGAAGTCGTCAAAAGAGAGCGCCTGGGGAATAGGAGTGGAGCTAGGCACTGCAGGGCCTGGATTCACCTCTACATTGCCAGAGGAACATAGGAGGAGTAGAATAAGGGTGCGGCTAAAAGCAATAAGAATTGGTCGTCTAGAACGTCTGGAACAGAGAGTAAAAGGAGGTTTCTGGGGGCGATAAAATAGCATCAAGGTATAATGTACAGAAAAATATATGGTAGGATGTGAATACAGTGGAGGTAAACCTAGGTATTGAGTGATGAAGAGAGAGATATTGTCTCTAGAAACATCATTGAAACCAGGAGATGTCATTGCATGTGTGGGTGGTGGAACTAATAGGTTGGATAAGGTATAGTGAGCAGGACTAGAGGCTCTACAGTGAAATAAGCCAATAAACACTAACCAGAACAGCAATGGACAAGGCATATTGACATTAAGGAGAGGCATGCTTAGTCGAGTGATCAAAAGGGTCCGGTGAGTGGAGAGGTTGGTTGGGGGTCACGGCGATTTAGACAGCTAGCCAGGCCATCGGTAGCAAGCTAGCATAGGATGGAGGACTGTTATTAGCCACCTCTTGCGTTCCGTCAGTAGATTAGTGGGGTTCCGTGTGGTAGAGGGGATTAATCCAAATCACACAACAACAACAAAAATAAAAACAATAGATATAGTTATAGAGGCCCAAGAAGAAAACATAATAATAATAATAATAAAAATAAATAAATAAATTGTCTGATTGTCTATTCAGATAGCAGCCGATAAGACAGCTAATGGTTAGCAGGCCGCAGATGGGCGTTCAGGTAACGTCGCGACGGAGGAGCCAGCCGGATAACTCCTTCGGGTAGATAACGTCTGCAGTCCAGTTGTGAAGGCCCGGTGGGGGTCCGCGTAGGCAGTAAAACGGGTCCGGATAGGTGACTGCAGCCCAGGAGTGATTGATGGAACTCAGGAGTGAGTGGCTAGCTCCGGAATAATTGATGTTTGCTCCGGAATCGACGGAAGCCGATAGTCACACGGATAGCAGCTAGCTAGCTGTGAGATCCAGGTATGAATGTCCTGAGTTAGCGGTTGAAATCCAGGGACATGGAGAGAAAAATTGGTTCGGTATGTTCCGTTCCGAGCCGCGCTGCGCTGCGCCGTACAAAACTGGCGATAGATTTTCGAGCTAAAGGATAGCTGATGACCACAAACCGTGGTTAGCTGAATACTAACGATTTGCCAGTAAAGAAGCTAACTCGCTTCTGAACCAGCTTCTGAACTAGCTTCTGAACTAGCTTCTGATTAGCTTCTGGATTAGCTTCTGGCTAGCTCCTGGCTAGCTTCTGGCTAGTTTCTGGCTAGCTTCTTGGAGTTTCTGGCTAGCTTCTTGGAGGATTACAGATTTGAGGTAAATAATACTTTTTTATAAATATAAATTGGTGAGGCGGGTTGCAGGAGAGTGTTTTGAAGATGAGTTGATGGAAAATTAAAAAAATGTATGTGAAAAAAGTTGTAAATATATATATATATATATACGGGACACGACAAGACGAGGACAAAAGACGTCTGAACTGCTATGCCATCTTGGAATTCCTATGGAATTGGAATTTGACTTAAGTCTGCTTGAAAATCTATGACAAGACCTGGAAATGGTTGTCTAGCGATGATCAACAGCCAATTTGACAGAGCTTGAAGAATTTTTAGAAGAATAATGGGCAAATGTTGCACAATCCAGGTGTGAAAAGCTCTTAGAGACTTACCCAGAAACATTCACAGCTGTAATCACTGCTAAAGGTGATTCTAACATGTATTGACTCAGGGGGTTGAGTACTTATCGAATCAAGATTTAACTGTACATGTATTCCCACTTCAGAAGCCTTTGTCAAATTATTGACGCTGTGATGAAGTGAATGAGGATTTATTGAACTCTCAGCGGGATTTAGCTTTGAATGCCTGGAAGACTGATACGAGGCACTTAGCAGGATCCATGGGGAGCTCAGCTTAGTGCCGACACTGACGCCTTTTCAGCACCAGCTAGCCTCCATGGAAGAGAGAACTAAGAGCTACAGGTAGTAACGAGTCAACACACACCATCTCAAAAAGAAAGGATTAGGAGTCCCATGTAGATGATTCAGCGATAAAATCAAGCCAGTATAAAATAAAAGGTCCAGAGCAGGTGAATGGCAGAAATACACAGGAGAACTAGAGGGAACAGATTGTAGACTTAATTACCACAATCACTTCGACTCGTACTAAGCATTGTTGAACTCTATATTTAAATCAACAAGCAAAACCATGGCAGCTACAGTAAGTGATTGAAAATGAGTTTTCCTCCCTTTTCTAGCAAACATAATTGGACACTGGCATTTTAAGATCTGCCCAATGTATCTCAGGTGCCAAGACAACAAGCTATTGTCTGCAGCGGTCTAATGCACTACATCTCAGTGCTATAGGCGTCACTACAGACCCTGGTTAGATTCCAGGCTGAATCACAACCGGCCGTGATTGAGAGTCCCATAGGATGGCGCACAATTGGCTCAGCGTCGTCCGGGTTAGGCCGTCATTGTAAATAAGAATTTGTTCTTAACTGACTTGCCTAGTTAAATAAAGGTAAAATTAAAAAAAAAAAAAAAAAAAATAAAATCCCCACCTCCAACCATGAGGCTTGCCAACAAGGAAATGTAATTTAAAGCCCATTTGAAGAGGTGGGCTGAAGCTCTCAGACAATTAACTGTAGAAACTCTTTGTAAGGGGTTTTACAGTGCAGGGTCCTACATTGTGTAGTTGATTGCTTTTCAAAAATAATACAATAGTTTGGTTTGCTTTTGTGCGTGACTTGTAATATCTAAGTGGTGCTCTCTACTTGAATCTGCGTGCCTCCACCCACTCTCTCAATCCCCATAGTTAACTTTACTGGCATTGTGGACAGAGTGGCAGCCTTGGCCAGTCTACTGAACCTTGTAGTGTCAGCTTATTAGATGGTGATTAATGACTCACACAGCAGCCAAAGGACACACTGTGCGAGTCCAAGCTATTGATAGGACATTTGCTCCAGCAGTACAATACAGCACTACTTATTAATAAAGCCTGAGACCACTATAGATGATTTTGACTTGGAATAACTTTCATTCACATGTTGGCACATGCAATATGGCACATGTTGGTGTGTGTGTGCAGTGCATGCGTCAGTATGCCACTCCATGTTCATACAGTATCACATGGCTGAGCTGACTGGCATGCAGAGACTACTGTGTGGGAGCACCCACTTCGCCTGCTATTTTCAGCTCCCTAACCTGGCTTGTCGTGTCTGTGTGCCACTGACAGCAGATTAGACAGCACAGTAAAACCTTTAAAGGGTTATGCAAATAGGCAGTTCATTTCTGTGTATGTCAGACATGGTGCCAGGATAAAGTGACAAAGGCGGCAGTTGAAATAGGTGAGGTGCCACAATTTCTGGGGGTTTTTGCATCAGCACAATGGACAGCGCCCTACCCACTAAAGCAAGTAATGAATATCGGCTACAAGATACAGTAGATAGGGTCATTCCCCTATTACAAACAGTCTACTGTATGTGACTGCAGCCGTACACACAGCTGTCTGGCCAAAATAATGCAAACAAATAGTAGAAAGGAGTAGCCTAGTTATTTATGCATACCAACAAAAAATACTGAATAGCAGTTTGGCTTAGAATACCGACACAACTGCAAACGAACGAATGAATGAACGAATGATTGAATGAATGAACGAACGAACGGGAACAGAACAAAGTAGGCCTAGTAAAAAAAATATCAGATGGATAAAGGTGTGACACAATCTATAATTAGGCTAGTTACATTAACATAATATCAGATGGATAAAGGTGTGACACAATCTATAATTAGGCTAGTTACATTAACATAATATCAGATGGATAAAGGCATGACACAATCTATAATTAGGCTAGTTACATTAACATAATATCAGATGGATAAAGACAGGACACAATCTATAATTAGATTAGTTACATTAACATAATATCAGATGGATAAAGACAGGACACAATCTATAATTAGGTTAGTTACATTAACATAATATCAGATGGATAAAGACAGGACACAATCTATAATTAGGTTAGTCACATTAACATAATATCAGATGGATAAAGGTGTGACACAATCTATAATTAGACTAGTTACATTAACATAATATCAGATGGATAAAGACAGGACACAATCTATAATTAGGCTAGTTACATTAACATAATATCAGATGGATGAAGACAAGACACAATCTATAATTAGGCTAGTTACATTAACATAATATCAGATGGATAAAGGTGTGACACAATCTATAATTAGACTAGTTACATTAACATAATATCAGATGGATAAAGGTGTGACACAATCTATAATTAGACTAGTTACATTAACATAATATCAGATGGATAAAGACAGGACGCAATCTATAATTAGGCTAGTTACATTAACATAATATCAGATGGATAAAGACAGGACACAATCTATAATTAGGCTAGTTACATTAACATAATATCAGATGGATAAAGACAGGACACAATCTATAATTAGGTTAGTCACATTAACATAATATCAGATGGATAAAGGTGTGACACAATCTATAATTAGGCTAGTTACATTAACATAATATCAGATGGATAAAGACAGGACACAATCTATAATTAGTTTAGTCACATTAACATAATATCAGATGGATAAAGACAGGACACAATCTATAATTAGGCTAGTTACATTAACATAATATCAGATGGATAAAGGTGTGACACAATCTATAATTAGACTAGTTACATTAACATAATATCAGATGGATAAAGACAGGACACAATCTATAATTAGGCTAGTTACATTAACATAATATCAGATGGATAAAGGCATGACACAATCTATAATTAGGCTAGTTACATTAACATAATATCAGATGGATAAAGACAGGACACAATCTATAATTAGGCTAGTTACATTAACATAATATCAGATGGATAAAGGCATGACACAATCTATAATTAGGCTAGTTACATTAACATAATATCAGATGGATAAAGACAGGACACAATCTATAATTAGGTTAGTCACATTAACATAATATCAGATGGATAAAGGTGTGACACAATCTATAATTAGGCTAGTTACATTAACATAATATCAGATGGATAAAGACAGGACACAATCTATAATTAGGTTAGTCACATTAACATAATATCAGATGGATAAAGACAGGACACAATCTATAATTAGGCTAGTTACATTAACATAATATCAGATGGATAAAGACAGGACACAATCTATAATTAGGTTAGTTACATTAACATAATATCAGATGGATGAAGACAGGACACAATCTATAATTAGGCTAGTTACATTAACATAATATCAGATGGATAAAGGTGTGACACAATCTATAATTAGGTTAGTTACATTAACATAATATCAGATGGTGAAAAAGACAGGACACAATCTATAATTAGGCTAGTTACATTAACATAATATCAGATGGATAAAGACAGGACACAATCTATAATTAGGCTAGTTACATTAACATAATATCAGATGGATAAAGACAGGACACAATCTATAATTAGGCTAGTTACATTAACATAATATCAGATGGATAAAGGCATGACACAATCTATAATTAGGCTAGTTACATTAACATAATATCAGATGGATAAAGACAGGACACAATCTATAATTAGGCTAGTTACATTAACATAATATCAGATGGATAAAGACAGGACACAATCTATAATTAGGCTAGTTACATTAACATAATATCAGATGGATAAAGACAGGACACAATCTATAATTAGGCTAGTTACATTAACATAATATCAGATGGATAAAGGCATGACACAATCTATAATTAGGCTAGTTACATTAACATAATATCAGATGGATAAAGACAGGACACAATCTATAATTAGGTTAGTTACATTAACATAATATCAGATGGATGAAGACAGGACACAATCTATAATTAGGCTAGTTACATTAACATAATATCAGATGGATAAAGGTGTGACACAATCTATAATTAGGCTAGTTACATTAACATAATATCAGATGGATAAAGACAGGACACAATCTATAATTAGGTTAGTTACATTAACATAATATCAGATGGATAAAGACAGGACACAATCTATAATTAGGCTAGTTACATTAACATAATATCAGATGGATAAAGACAGGACACAATCTATAATTAGGCTAGTTACATTAACATAATATCAGATGGATAAAGGTGTGACACAATCTATAATTAGGCTAGTTACATTAACATAATATCAGATGGATAAAGGTGTGACACAATCTATAATTAGACTAGTTACATTAACATAATATCAGATGGATAAAGGCATGACACAATCTATAATTAGGCTAGTTACATTAACATAATATCAGATGGATAAAGACACAATCTATAATTAGGCTAGTTACATTAACATAATATCAGATGGATAAAGACAGGACACAATCTATAATTAGGCTAGTTACATTAACATAATATCAGATGGATAAAGACACAATCTATAATTAGGCTAGTTACATTAACATAATATCAGATGGATAAAGACAGGACACAATCTATAATTAGGCTAGTTACATTAACATAATATCAGATGGATAAAGGCATGACACAATCTATAATTAGGCTAGTTACATTAACATAATATCAGATGGATAAAGACAGGACACAATCTATAATTAGGCTAGTTACATTAACATAATATCAGATGGATAAAGACAGGACACAATCTATAATTAGGCTAGTTACATTAACATAATATCAGATGGATAAAGACAGGACACAATCTATAATTAGGCTAGTTACATTAACATAATATCAGATGGATGAAGACAGGACACAATCTATAATTAGGCTAGTTACATTAACATAATATCAGATGGATAAAGACAGGACACAATCTATAATTAGGTTAGTTACATTAACATAATATCAGATGGATGAAGACAGGACACAATCTATAATTAGGCTAGTTACATTAACATAATATCAGATGGATAAAGGTGTGACACAATCTATAATTAGGCTAGTTACATTAACATAATATCAGATGGATAAAGACAGGACACAATCTATAATTAGGTTAGTTACATTAACATAATATCAGATGGATAAAGACAGGACACAATCTATAATTAGGCTAGTTACATTAACATCATATCAGATGGATAAAGACAGGACACAATCTATAATTAGGCTAGTTACATTAACATAATATCAGATGGATAAAGGTGTGACACAATCTATAATTAGGCTAGTTACATTAACATAATATCAGATGGATAAAGGTGTGACACAATCTATAATTAGACTAGTTACATTAACATAATATCAGATGGATAAAGGCATGACACAATCTATAATTAGGCTAGTTACATTAACATAATATCAGATGGATAAAGACACAATCTATAATTAGGCTAGTTACATTAACATAATATCAGATGGATAAAGACAGGACACAATCTATAATTAGGCTAGTTACATTAACATAATATCAGATGGATAAAGACACAATCTATAATTAGGCTAGTTACATTAACATAATATCAGATGGATAAAGACAGGACACAATCTATAATTAGGCTAGTTACATTAACATAATATCAGATGGATAAAGACAGGACACAATCTATAATTAGGCTAGTTACATTAACATAATATCAGATGGATAAAGACAGGACACAATCTATAATTAGGCTAGTTACATTAACATAATATCAGATGGATAAAGACAGGACACAATCTATAATTAGGCTAGTTACATTAACATAATATCAGATGGATAAAGACAGGACACAATCTATAATTAGGTTAGTTACATTAACATAATATCAGATGGATAAAGACAGGACACAATCTATAATTAGGCTAGTTACATTAACATAATATCAGATGGATAAAGACATGACACAATCTATAATTAGGCTAGTTATATTAACATAATATCAGATGGATAAAGACAGGACACAATCTATAATTAGACTAGTTACATTAACATAATATCAGATGGATAAAGGTGTGACACAATCTATAATTAGGCTAGTTACATTAACATAATATCAGATGGATAAAGACAGGACACAATCTATAATTAGGCTAGTTACATTAACATAATATCAGATGGATAAAGACAGGACACAATCTATAATTAGGCTAGTTACATTAACATAATATCAGATGGATAAAGGCATGACACAATCTATAATTAGGCTAGTTACATTAACATAATATCAGATGGATAAAGACACAATCTATAATTAGGCTAGTTACATTAACATAATATCAGATGGATAAAGACAGGACACAATCTATAATTAGGCTAGTTACATTAACATAATATCAGATGGATAAAGACAGGACACAATCTATAATTAGGCTAGTTACATTAACATAATATCAGATGGATAAAGACAGGACACAATCTATAATTAGGCTAGTTACATTAACATAATATCAGATGGATGAAGACAGGACACAATCTATAATTAGGCTAGTTACATTAACATAATATCAGATGGATAAAGACAGGACACAATCTATAATTAGGTTAGTTACATTAACATAATATCAGATGGATGAAGACAGGACACAATCTATAATTAGGCTAGTTACATTAACATAATATCAGATGGATAAAGGTGTGACACAATCTATAATTAGGCTAGTTACATTAACATAATATCAGATGGATAAAGACAGGACACAATCTATAATTAGGTTAGTTACATTAACATAATATCAGATGGATAAAGACAGGACACAATCTATAATTAGGCTAGTTACATTAACATCATATCAGATGGATAAAGACAGGACACAATCTATAATTAGGCTAGTTACATTAACATAATATCAGATGGATAAAGGTGTGACACAATCTATAATTAGGCTAGTTACATTAACATAATATCAGATGGATAAAGGTGTGACACAATCTATAATTAGACTAGTTACATTAACATAATATCAGATGGATAAAGGCATGACACAATCTATAATTAGGCTAGTTACATTAACATAATATCAGATGGATAAAGACACAATCTATAATTAGGCTAGTTACATTAACATAATATCAGATGGATAAAGACAGGACACAATCTATAATTAGGCTAGTTACATTAACATAATATCAGATGGATAAAGACACAATCTATAATTAGGCTAGTTACATTAACATAATATCAGATGGATAAAGACAGGACACAATCTATAATTAGGCTAGTTACATTAACATAATATCAGATGGATAAAGACAGGACACAATCTATAATTAGGCTAGTTACATTAACATAATATCAGATGGATAAAGACAGGACACAATCTATAATTAGGCTAGTTACATTAACATAATATCAGATGGATAAAGACAGGACACAATCTATAATTAGGCTAGTTACATTAACATAATATCAGATGGATAAAGACAGGACACAATCTATAATTAGGTTAGTTACATTAACATAATATCAGATGGATAAAGACAGGACACAATCTATAATTAGGCTAGTTACATTAACATAATATCAGATGGATAAAGACATGACACAATCTATAATTAGGCTAGTTATATTAACATAATATCAGATGGATAAAGACAGGACACAATCTATAATTAGACTAGTTACATTAACATAATATCAGATGGATAAAGGTGTGACACAATCTATAATTAGGCTAGTTACATTAACATAATATCAGATGGATAAAGACAGGACACAATCTATAATTAGGCTAGTTACATTAACATAATATCAGATGGATAAAGACAGGACACAATCTATAATTAGGCTAGTTACATTAACATAATATCAGATGGATAAAGGCATGACACAATCTATAATTAGGCTAGTTACATTAACATAATATCAGATGGATAAAGACACAATCTATAATTAGGCTAGTTACATTAACATAATATCAGATGGATAAAGACAGGACACAATCTATAATTAGGCTAGTTACATTAACATAATATCAGATGGATAAAGACAGGACACAATCTATAATTAGGCTAGTTACATTAACATAATATCAGATGGATAAAGACAAGACACAATCTATAATTAGGTTAGTTACATTAACATAATATCAGATGGATAAAGACAGGACACAATCTATAATTAGGTTAGTTACATTAACATAATATCAGATGGATAAAGACACAATCTATAATTAGGCTAGTTACATGAACAGTAAACAAACACAGTAAAGAAAAGGTGAATGGAGATCCAGGTAACCAAAACAGCCTACAGCCTATTACTGTGAGATGCAGACATGCACAGCTGTCTTGTCAAACAAATATGCCTATAGGCCCGCTTCAGACATGGCGAGTACAGTTGTGGCCAAAAGTTGAGAATGACACAAATATTAATTTTCACAAAGTCTGCTGCCTCAGTTTGTAGGATGGCAATTTGCATATACTCCAGAATGTTATGAAGAGTGATCAGATTAATTGCAATTAATTGCAAAGTCCCTCTTTGTCATGCAAATGAAGTGAATCCCCCCCAAAAAACATTTCCACTGCATTTCAGCCCTGCCACAAAAGGACCAGCTGACATCATGTCAGTCATTCTCTCATTAACACAGGTGTGAGTGTTGACGAAGACAAGGCTGGAGATCACTCTGTCATGCTGATTGAGTTTGAATAACAGACTGGAAGCTTCAAAAGGAGGGTGGTGATAGGAATCATTGTTCTTCCTCTGTCAAACATGGTTACCTGCAAGGAAACAAGCGCCAGAACCGTCTCCTAAAGTTGATTCAGCTGCGGGATTGGGGCACCACCCGTAAAGAGCTTGCTCAGGAATGGCAGCAGGCAGGTGTGAGTGCATCTGCACGCACAGTGAGGCGAAGACTTTTGGAGGATGGCCTGGTGTCAAGAAGGGCAGCAAAGAAGCCACTTCTCTCCAGGAAAAACATCAGGGACAGACTGATATTCTGCTAAAGGTACAGGGATTGGACTGCTGAGGACTGGGGTAAAGTCAGTTTCTCTGATGAATCCCCTTTCAGATTGTTTGGGGCATCCGGAAAAAAGCTTGTCCAGAAAAGACAAGGTGAGCGCTACCATCAGTCCTGTGTTATGCCAACAGTAAAGCATCCTGAGACCATTCATGTGTGGGGTTGCTTCTCAGCCAAGGGAGTGGGCTCACTCACAATTTTGCCTAAGAACACAGCCATGAATAATGGTACCAAAACATCCTCAGAGAGCAACTTCTCCCTGTCAAGTGTCAATGTGCAGCGGTTAGGACGGAGGAGGACACAGAACTGAGTAAAATACGTACTTTATTCGAAAAGAAACAAATATTTCCACGCAGGGAAAACACACCAGCTCACAGAATTCTTAAACACTAAACAAAGAACAAACACGCACAAAACAATGTGGGAACTAGAGGGTTAAATAGTGAATAAATTATAACGTAATGGGAACCAGGTGTGTACAATCAAGACAAAACAAATGGAAAAAGAAACGTAGATCGGTGGCAGCTAGAAAGCCGGTGACGACGACCGCCGAACGAACAAGGAGAGGCACCAACTTCGGCGGAAGTCGTGACACTCCCAACCATCCAGGAACAGTTTGGTGACGAACAATGCCTTTTCCAGCATGATGGAGCACCTTGCCATAAGGCAAAAGTGATAACTAAGTGGCTCGGGGAACAAAACATTGATATTTTGAGTCCATGGCCAGGAAACTCCCCAGACCTTAATCCCATTGAGAACTTGTGGTAAATCCACAAGAGGCGGGTGGACAAACAAAAACCCACAAATTCTGACAACTCCAAGCATTGATTATGCAAGAATGGGCTGCCATTAGTCAGGATGTGGCCCAGAAGTTAATTGACAGCATGCCAGGGCGGATTGCAGAGGTCTTAAAAAAGAAGGGTCAACACTGCATATATTGACTCTTTGCCTCAACTTCATGTAATTGTCAATAAAAGCCTTTGACACTTATGAAATGCTTGTAATTATAATTCAGTATTCCATAGTAACATCTGACAAAAATATCTAAAGACACTGAAGCAGCAAACTTTGAGGAAATTAATATTTATTTTCATTTTTGTGTAATTCTCAAAACTTTTTTACAGCGACATGTTGTGATATGGCACAATACACTTTTGTGGATCAAATTCGACCCAGGTAATCAATTAAGCAATGCCAGCCTACCATAAACACTTTTCCAATACGTACAGTTTCATTTACAACCATGAAAACCATAATAGAATGTAGTTCTATGATGAAACACACCGATATGTAGCTATACCCATGGGCGTCATTTGGGTTCTTGCATTGAAGTTATATTTAAGTAATTGAGTATTACAAACACTCTTTCTATGAACCAGTTGCTATTAAATTAAAGTTTTTTGTACGGCTATGGCTAGGGTAGGATTCTAGGCTAGTCTGGGCTGTCTCCTCTGTTCCAAGATCATCAGGAACAGTTGGAGGTGGAGGGGTTGTGGAGGCACTATCTTGGCGGCGCTTGTGGAAGGGTGTGTAAGACTGCATGCGGAGCTATTTGGAGCTTGGAAGCATCATCCCCGCTGGGCTTGGTGGCGGCCTCGGTGGTTTGATGCTGCTGCTCATCGCTCTCCTTCTCCTTTTGGCTTTGTTTGGAAACTTTGGCGAAACCCATTTCTGATATCCATCGTGGCAGTGGCAGATTATCTGGTTTGAGCTAGCTAAATAAACTAAGCCTAATGACACTAACGCTTTTTACAGCTAGCTAAGTAACTAAACTCTGTAGTGGCATAAGGCAGAATTGAGTGAAGCTGCTTCAACGGTAAACTTGGCCCCACCCTTGTAAATCACGCGCAGGCGCATCACGTTATTCACATAGCCTACCCCAGAGATGAGAAGCGTTTTTTTCAAGCTTTTTATGGAAACCCAAAGGAGTCATACCTAACCACCCCAGTGGCTTTCCATAGCCCCCTACACACACTGCGGCGTGCTCTGTTCATTGTGCTGATACAGATTTGGCGCCAACATGACACTCAGTCATTTGAACTTTTTTGCTATTTTTATATAGAGACATGAGGTGACACACGTTTCAACTGAGGGGGCTAAGCCCCCTTTTGCCTCCTCGTGGAACCGAACCGGCAGCTCTGTGTGTGTGTGCACAGGTGTGTGATTGTGTTTTTCCCCAATGTTATGTACACACCACCAAAAACATGATATATTGTGTAATGACAAGGACAGTGTGCTGAGTTTTGCGGTGGACCATAGCTCTAAACAACAGTACTAATATCCACTGGAGATTTGTTGACTACTTGTAGAAATGAACTTTTTCATAAACCCCAGTTTTCATTCTGGGGTTCTGATTGTGGCTGCCGCTGCCCCCAATACAGTACCGCCGAGGAAGTTAATGTGTGGCTGTAAAGTACGCTGCAATCAATCAGTTGACGTTTGTCTGTGCCTGTTCAATTACAGAATAATAATGTAAATCAGTGTGCGCTGGGGAAAGACTGAATAGAGCATTATACAACAAAGGCAGACTTGATGAGGCCACTCCAGTCATGGAGTAATAAGGGATCATTTCAGCAGGACAATAAATTCATAGGGCACATCTCCTGCTTTTCTACCCCACTTGTCATTTTGCTCTGCAACAAACCACAAGTCTTCTTGTACTGTATATCTCTCTACCCAGGTAGTGTCTCTGTTAGAGATTGCATGATGGAGAAACATCAGCACACAAGTAACTGATCCTGAGGAACATAATGTCTTTTTTTCCTCCATTGGCTAATTAGTGAGAAAGAGAAATTAGAGAGAAAGAAACTCTCCTGCTAGTCACCTGTAAAAAAAGAAAAACACAGAGAGAGAGAGAGAGTCCAGCCTGCTGCCTCTTTGCAGTGTGAGGCATAGGCAGCTTCACTTCACCATGGCAACAGGCTTCCCATCCAACAGCTGCCTGTATCCAGGAGGGCAGAAAGCATTGCCCCAGCCCAGCTCTTATCTTAGGCCAGGATATCAGTGATCCAGACCTCACAGATAGACCATCCTCAGAGAAACCCACAAAACCCCAAGGTCCTCCATTCTTACCAACAAGAATTCCCACCATTTACCTTATGTCAAGAGGTGGGGAACTTACAGTCAAGAGTCGTGAGTTGGGTCAAAAATGCACCCATATGTCAGATACCTTGCCTTCGTGTTACAGAGATGCTGCCCAAGAGGTTGTGTATGATAGGTTAGTTTATTCTCTCATAGTACAATACGTTTTAAGGGCTTGGACTGGAACATTGTCTCCATATAGAAGACAAATTCAATAAATAGCTTACAGTGATGCTCTGTGCATGACTCTTTGTGTATGAAGTGTTGTGTAGCACTATGGATGCTATGGAGTACTATCATCAAACACATACTTGTCTTTTAATGCTTTGGCTTTATTCAATTAATGTAGAAGAGAAAACTCTTCCCCACATTCATTTACCATAACTAAGAGAGCTATCTGATGAGAATCAGCAAATCCAAATGAACTTTCCCAAGCCCAGCTAGACTTATATCATCCCTTATAAACCACTCCTATCAAAGCCTCTCTTTTTCCAGCCTTCAGCGGGACTGGTTTATAAGGGATGATATAAGTCTAGCTGGGCTTGGGAAAGTTCATTTGGATTTGCTGATTCTCATCAGATAGCTCTCTTAGTTATGGTAAATGAATGTGGGGAAGAGTTTTCTCTTCTACATTAATTGAATAAAGCCAAAGCATTAAAAGACAAGTCTGTGTAGCAAACAGATGTTGTTGTTGAAATTATGAGAGCTGAAGAACTCAATAGTTTCCGTTAAATAGCAGAACACTGCAAGTAATTTAACTAATAAAAAATACACAACAGGAACTTTCCCCTATTAGCTAATTGAAAAGAAAAGAGTAAGGGCACAATGAAATGATCTACCATATTTTCATTCCAATCTTTTATTTTCATATAAACACTTATAAACTACATATAAAATACATTTGTAAACATACAGATAAGCTTTGGTGTGTGCAGTGAATATTCTACATTATGTAGTGTGTGTGTTCTGCATTCTGTGTTCCTATACCATGTGACAAATATGTACAAGGAAGCATATCATGTATCCCTCAACCACACACCAATTACTTGCAATTACTTCCTTATTCCCAGCCAATGTCGCGCATTGCTTTGTAGCTAGCCATTGTCAATCATGCCAGCCCCAGCACTTGAGAGCTGACTATTGACCCATATGCCAGGATAGAAATAGACTCTTATCTTCCTTAGACTTGCAGTCTAACACCCCACTTCACCACCCCTCAACACACACATATGTCCTTACACTCATGCTTAGTGAACCAGGGTCTTCGCTCCTCTCTCTCTTATTGATTCAGTGTCTGATTGGGTGGTGGCTCTGCTGGAGTGTGTTGTTTTTGGCCTATGGAGCCGACTCACCCTCTACTCTGTCCACAGTGGCTGACTTCTCCTCCTGCCTCTCTACTCTCTCTAGGGAGCCTTTGGACCAGCATCGCTGAGTCTCAGCCCTTAACCGCCTGTCCCACCCCCGTGCTCTAGGGATAGCCATGTCAGGTCTCCCTAATGCTATGTGGAAGCAGGTGTTATCTTTTTTTAGTCTGTTCACTCACCATGCACCCATCTGTCTGTGTGTATATTACAGTGAAACTCTATAAACTACATCACAAACAGGAATTTGTCTTCCAGTCAACCTTTGTACACCTTGGAGCAGGTTTGCCAAAAGGAGGCCAATGACCATCATCTCCTTTCTAGGTAATGTTTGATTTTACTGAAACAAACTGTCAATCGATTTAAAACACTTCAACTATATTTCTGATCATGCCCTGTTTGGGACAACAGGACTCATCATCCTGATGAGTGTTTGATAATGACATCCCACTTTGCAGGAATCCTCACAATTGTCGGGGAAATGTATCTATTTATCAGAAGAATGCAGAATGTGTTGTTATACTGTGTACTCAACAGGTATCTCTCACAGCAGCCCACACATGTGCAACAAGGTCAGTCCATCGAAAACAGTTTACATATCCTCGCACCTGATAATGCATTAGAGATGTGAGTTTGACACCACAGAAGTCATGTGGATTGATTTGAGTGTTTTATAATGAGACATTGGACCCTCCACTCCTTCACTTTGCAGGAGACCCCACATTGGCGTAGAGGAAATTGATAGGAACTGTGTCACATCAAAGTGTTGATTTATACAGAACAGTTGGATTGGAATTCACACAGCATGAGTGTGTGTGTTTGTATGCAGAGGGAGAAGAGTTGTGTATGATTGGTTTGAATGTCCTCTCTGGTGGGATGACTCTGCCTCCTTGTGGTACACTGAGAAGAAACTAGAAATGCAATTTGAATGACCATGAGTCCTCATTCATTAACTGTCAATGTCATGAGTTCCCTCAGTGGTCTGGTGCATTTTAAAATTGAGAACTAGTACAGAAAACAACACGGGTGACTATATTTGCTATGGTATAATACAACTTGTATTTTAGAATCCAGAACACACAGTAACATGTCCTTCTAGCCATGTTTTGACATTGCATTGATTATTATATAAATCAGTCTAATCAGTTCTGACTGTAAAACACAGCAACAAGTTATGACAGGCTTAATAAGCAAGATCAGTCAATTCAACAATACAATTTAGAATATCTTTATTACGCATCTAATAGCAATACTATTTCCATCAGTAAACACTTTCACCACCAGGAAGCAGTATTCTACTACTGTAATAAGCAATGCAATTTAAACAAGTGTATAACGTTGAAGACAAACAATGAAAACTTCTTACAGTATTCTCAAATCCCAAAGTACAATGATTTTCAGTTTAAAATTAAATTGTATATATTGTAATTACTTTGATATTTTGCTTCCCAGTATAAAAAGTGAAAACATATATCCACTTTGGCCATGGCAGTCCAGGTTTGCTTTCTCTTCACTCAGTAAGAGAAAGGCCCTGATCCATCCTGTGTAGATGTGCCCTGACCAGGAAAGCCCTTTTCCCTACTGTTGTTCGAAGTCCCATGTTCAGTAAAAAACCTCCTGACCTCCCATGAGTAGTCTTATGTTGTGATTATGAGTCCAACCAGGATGAAGACCAACAGCAGTCTGCTCCTAGTCTTTGTCCCTGAAGAGATCACTCTGGAGTAGTGCAGCTGTTTGTGAGAGCTGTAGGTTCCACTACTAGGTATCCACAAGGAGCAGTTGTAAGGCTCAGTCCCAGCCTGGGTAGGCAGGGTACTCCTTATATCAAACAGCCCCTCTTCATCCAGCTGGCTCTTGGTGCTGGCGGACTCTGTTATATTCTCAGAGCCCAGGAACCAGTGTACTGTGCCTTCTGGGTAAACTCCAAATAACTGGCACTCAATCTGAGACTCATTCTGGAACACTTTGTGCTCAGATGTCCTTAGGCACTCTGCAATGTTGTGAGAAAAATAGGATGAGTCTTGAGTAGTTCTCAAGTAACATTCACATAGCTGGAGTGTGTCTAACAAGTTCATTGCCATATTTGTGTAATATTTGGTCTGACTTGCCTACATGTGTCATTGTTGCAATTGCTCTCATCCTACAACAACATCATCATTAGTTATATAGGAGCATTATTCCTATACAGTATACAGACCTTGCATTGTCACAGTGGTGTTGGCAGCTGTGATCATTAGGTTGGAGCGCAGTTTGCAGGTGTAGTTACCCTGACTGGACGGCATCACCCGAGTCAGATTGAGTGTGAGGGTGTTGTTTGTGATGTCACACCGGACGCCAGGAAAGGAGAATACACCAGTGGCATTGACCACACACAGCTGTTTCATTTTCCATACCCAGGAAAAGAGAATGATCTCGAGTGGGCTCGATGACATGATGTCACACTGCAGGGACACATTCTGATCACACTGAGCCTTTACCTCAGTACTGGTTCTCAGCTCCACATTACCTATGAATGAATGGATAAAGAGGAAACTGTTATATCGCCAGGTATAGGAAGCTTTCCATGCTTACACACACTATTTACACTGACCAAAAATAAATCAAATGCAACACTTTAAAGGATTTTGCTGAGTTACAGTTCATATAAGGAAATCAGTCAATTTAAATAAATGCATTATACCCTAATCTATGGATTTCACATGAATGGCAATACAGATATGTCGGTCACAGATAAATATAAAATAAAAAGTAGGGGTGTAGCTCAAAAAAACAGTCAGTATCTGGTGTGACCACCATTTGGCTCATGCATAGAGTTGATCAGGCTGTTGATTGTGGCCTGTGGAATGTTGCCCCACTCCTCTTCAATGGCTGTGCGAAGTTGCTGGATATTGGCGGGAACACGCTGTCGTACACGCAGAGCAGTGGTCACCAACCTTGTCTGAGTCAAGATCACTTTGGCAGTCAAAAAGCAAGCAGAGATCTACTGCTTTTTTACATTAACCTCACAAACAGTTGTAGAAAGGAGGTTTGGGCCGTAGGACTAATACATTATCACAGCATATTGGCTATATGATTGGCCTGCCAAAGACCATATTATATTTCGAACTCGAGCTTTGATAACAAAATAGATCAATTGGTTTAGCACTTTTTTATTCTACTGGACTGGTGGTACCTGCATCACGACGTCAGTGATCTCCAGGTCGAAAAGTCGGAGCTCTAGAAAGATGCCCGAGTTTTCCGACTTGGAATTCCAAGCTGGATGACCGTTCAAAAGACTTGTCCCAACCACCTCTCACGGTCCCTGCTCTCTCCTTCCTTTCCTCCGGTGAGACTGACCAGAGAGAGTGGACACCGTGTTCCACCTGATGGCGAAACTCGAGTCGTACCACATCTGCCTCATGCACAAATTCATGTTGTTCCTTAAATTATTCCTTAATATTAAAATCGACACGACGAGTTGCTAATAATAATAAAACGCTGGGCTATCGGTACTTGGCTACTCATTCATTGCAGCCCGAGCAGAAGTACGGAGAAGCACGTTTTGTAATAGTGTTGAATAAAAACAGTGACAGTGCTGAATATAAACATGAACTCACTCATAAAATCAGCAGCTCTTTGCTGTATTCGTTGACAGTCTCTCTGTGGTCATGGTTTTAAAATATATAAAATCTTACGTACGCTAGTAGCCTATTAAACTTTGCTGTGGCCAGGGTCATGGAAGCTCTGTAGCCACCGTGATTTGAGCTATCCGATTGGGCAGCGCAATAGGTGCACTCGATTTAGTCACAGATTTGCCGGTCCTGCGGGTAGGCTGAGTTTGTCTCATGGAAAAACTTTGCTTGCCCGGTGCGCTCAACACGATTTAAAAAAAGAAACACAAACCTTTATCGTTCGTTGGCTTTTCTACATAAATATTTGGTGATCGACTAGGAATGCCTTGAAGATCGACCAGTTGGCGACCACTGATCCAGAGCATCCCAAATATGCTCAATGGGTGACATGTCTGGTAAGCATGCAGGCCATGGAAGAACTGGGACATTTTCAGCTTCCAGGAATTGTGTACAGATCCTTGTGACATGGGGATGTGCATTATCATGCTGAAACATGAGGTGATAGCTGCGGATGAATGGCACGACAATGGGCCTCAGGATCTCGTCACGGTATCTCTGGGGATTCAAATTGCCATTGATTAAATACAATTATGTTCATTGTCAGTAGCTTATGCCTGCCCATACCATAACCCCACCTCCACCATGAGGCAATCTGTTCACAACGTTGGCATCAGCAAACTGCTCGCCCAAACGACCACATTCACGCTGTCTGTTGTCTGCCCGATCAGCAGTTGAAACCGGGATTAATCCGTGGAGAGCCCACTTCTCCACTTTCTTGGTCATCGAAGGTGAGCATTTGCCCACTGAAGTTGGTTACGACGCCAAACTGCAGTCAGGTCAAGACCCTGGTGAGGACGACAAGCACGCAGATGAGCTTCCCTGACATGGTTTCTGACAGTTTGTGCAGAAATTCTTTGGTTGTTCAAACCCGCAGTTTCATCAGCTGTCCACGTGGCTGGTCTCAGACGATCCCGCAGGTGAAGAAGCCAGATGTGGAGGTTCTGGTCTGGCGTGTTTACACATGGTCTGCGGTTGTGAGGCCAGTTGGACGTAGTGCCAAATTCTCTAAAACAACATTGCACTCGATTTAATAGAGAAATTAACATTAAATGATCTGGCAACAGCTATGGTGGACATTCCTGCAGTCAGCATGCCAATTGCACGCTCCCTCAAAACTCGAGACATCTGTGGCATTGTGGTGTGGGACAAAACTGCACATTTTAGAATGCCATTTTATTGTCCCCAGCACAAGGTGCACCTGTGTAATGATCATGCTGTTTAATCAGCTTCTTGATATGACACACCTGTCAGGTGGATGGATTATCTTGGCAAAGGAGAAATGCTCACTAACAGGGATGTAAACTAATTTGTGCACAGATTTTGAGAGAAATAAGCTATTTGTGCGAATGGAACATTTCTGGGATCTTTGATTTCGGCTCATGAAACATGGGATCAACACACATGTTGTGTTTATATTTTTGTTCAGTGCATATTGTGCCCATAGCCAGTTCAGCTAGGAATGAGTTGTGAGAACTTGAAGAAAGTTTGTTTCTGTAGAAAGCAGATCATCTTTACTCAGGTCTTCTCAAGTTAGTACTACAGATTCCATCTTTCACTTTATCAAGGTCCTAGCCAGACAGCATGGATCTTTTGAACCAAAAATTGTTTTTACTTTATAGTTCTTTTATAGCAGAATCTTACCCAAAATGATTTGAAATATGGCTGTACTTTCTGTATTTGCTGGATGTGACACATCCTTACTAAAAGACAAACGATTGCAACTTTTTTGATTGGTAAAAAACAGCCAAAATATGTTTTTGTGCACTGTCTCACAATGTTAAAAATCACTTACTTTCACTGTTGACAACTGAAGAGAGCCAGATGGCTAAGACCCAGACAAAAATGACCTCTGTTTTTCTCTGTTGTTTCATCTGCATTTAAATTGACATTAGTTACTTTAGACGGCACAGTTCACAGCTCAAACACATGTCTCTAAAGAGAGAGAGAGGATCCAATCCAAAGCACAGGGTTACTTTCTGATATGTATTATAGCAGTACTACTCACCATCTTGTTAAAGCTCTTAAAATCACAGTCTTCTCTGTTTATGACTTCCTGCCTCTCTTTTCCTGTGAGTGGTTTACTCATACAGATTTAAAGCACTTGAACTAACCTCAAGCTGTGTTTAGGTCTTGCACATTTCTGAGCCAGAGAGTGTCTCATCTCAATTATACGATAACATGGATCATTCCTCTGGGTTTGTTTTCATGCCTAATGTCATGTAGTGTCAGGTTTGCCCTATAACATGTCCAGACGGGCCTTTTTGCTCTGGTTTGAGTGAGGAACTATGCTGATTGTTCGGGCAATTGCAAGCAACTTCAGATACTTTTCAGTTTCACTTTTGTCAGTCATCTGGAAAGGCCTCTAGTTATTTTTTATAAACCCCATGTTTGATTTATTCCCTTATATGGAAATGATGTTCTATTTCTTGTTTATTTCAGTTAACAGGGACAATAATTAGTACTCCGTTCCCCCCTTCTTATCAAACTAATCATGACATAAAGGGAATCTTATTGTAAAATGTTGCCCTTGAATTCCATACATTTCATACTTTTGTGTTTTTTATAACCTTGCTTATAATCTTCCATCTCTTGTATATTTCTTGAGACTTTCATTTCGTCCAAGAATAACATCTGGAGTGATACTAGAACACCCACGTACCCAATCCTCAAACTTGCCTTTTATTTCCCCGTAAACATTTTCCTCAGATTCCCCTAGTATCCTCAAATAGAATTATAGGATACTGAGTTTGGACCAGACAAAAACAATGTTAGTTGAAGTCTTGAAGGTCAAAGTTGCTTAACTCTCACTTATCCATAATTTCTTCTTGTCTCTGGCTTTTCTGTCACCATGCAATACACCCCCTCTCAGAGAAATAGACTCTATAGAATCTGTCCACCCACTTGTATTGAAAATAGATTGAAATGTAGTTCCTCCGACACATCTTGACAAACTAAGGGTATTTTAATTGTCCTTGACTCACTGAAAGACATGCTGTTGTCTGAGGGAAGAGCGATTGAGTAACAATCTATTCCTACAGTTGAATTACATACTGTATCCCTCTCAGATTGAGAGTTTTACTGCTTCTGAAATCTCAAGTTTACCTTCACATTGAATTCTTTCACAGCTATTATTAAACTATCACACTTCCTTTTGTTTCATGAACCTAAAAAAAAAAATCTGAAAGAAAACCCAACAGTTTTATTGCCATGTTTATTTGATTTTTAAAGCACTTTGCTGTTTAATGACACAGATATAATCTAATGTCTCCTGGGTCTTGCCAGAGAATGCATCAACCTCCAACAGTCATATAGGCTTTCAGCTGTAATTATAGACTATGTCAAATCCTCGCAGCATTACAATTGGACTGCTGGTGTATGAAAGGCAGAAAGTCAACTTCCACTTAGTGGCTGCATTCAAATCTTTAACTTCATTGATAGCAGCACAAATAAAAGTATTACCCTTCAAAAGAAATGGGACGATATCATCATGATGGCCCTTTAGTGATTTGGGAGGGAATTAGAACATGGCCTTCCTCATAAATGTTATTGACTGTGGTGGTGACTCTGTCAATGAGAATCCCTATGTGGAAGATAATCATTAATGTGCTCAGATTTCATAGTGATCATCACAGGTCAGGGTTGTGAAACACTGTCCTCTTTCCTACCTGTGTGAGGAGGGAACTAGGGCTTGTAGAGCCTTGTCAGTGCCCTGAAGGAGATTCACATGGCCCACCCCTTAATTACCCACTCCCTGACTCATTCATATGGGAGTTACACATTGACCATGTGACATCACAGTGGTAGTAGTTATAAGTTGCCTTTTTCCAAATGAGTGAACATCAATATGGAGAAATGTATACATTAGATACTCAGTTATATGTAATTGCAACAGGAGTCTACCAGTGTCATAACTTGCCCAAGAATGTACTACTATTGTCAAATAAAATTCTAGTACTAATGTTTGCTTAAGACCACAGCTACCTGGGCAAATTTCCATATTTGCCAACTGGATAGACGGGATATTATATAACACATCTGTCAACATCTGAATGAACATAATGGGCAGTGGGTTGCAGCATGTCTTGGACTTTGCAGTTTTTACACCACAGCAACCTTCTTTAACAAATGTATTTTGGCAGTGTCTGTACACACCCAGCATATCTCATCTGCCTTTTTAGTTGTCTTGTGAAACAGACAATGTTTGTCAGTCAGGGTACTGTGAAGTTGGTTCTGAATTCTAGCTAAGATAACAGACAAACAGAATCTGTCCTAACCCTTGTGTTTTCTTAAGGGTCAAAAATGGCCTGCCACTATGTTTAACAGCAGAGAAAAAACCCTAAATTATATTTCTTTCAACTTGAAATTTGATTACTTTTCCTAGAGTGACCCCAACATTAGAAAAAGTGAAACATCACCTTGTCACGAATATTACCGAAGGTGGCTCCCCTTCTTGTTCGGGTGGCGCTCGGCGGTCGTCGTCGCAGGTCTACTAGCTGCCACCGATCCTTTGTTCCATGTTCGTTTGGTTTTGTCTAATTGGTTTCACCTGTTCATTGTTTGGTTGTTAGGGTGGGGTTATTTAAGTTTGTTTAGCCCGCTTCTGTTTGTGCGGGCTTGTTCTTCTGTATTTGTGAGAGGTGTTAGTGTTTTGTTGGGTTTTCTCGCTGTCCTGGTATTTTACTTAAGGGTACTATTTGTTTTAATAGTTATGCCTGTGTTGGGTATACTATTTTGTTCTTTTGATTTTGGACATTAAAGTGTGTTTTTTCCCACATCCGTTGCTCTCTGCGCCTGACTCCACACCCATTCACTCATTGAGCGTTACAGAAGCCCGCACCATTCTTATGGAGTCAGCAGGAGCAGCGACCACCCCTCTCCCCACAATGGAGGAGAGAGTCCTTCATCACACGTCCATCCTCCATCGGATCAGCGATGGATCAAATGATGGAGAGGATGGACTGTTGGGAGAGGAGTGGTCTCCCTACTACCCCACCTACCCTCCCACCAGCAACTCTACCATCTCCTCCAGTGGGATCCGGTGTCAGCGCTCTGCGCATCACGCCTCCGAGGGAGTACGATGGAGCGGCGGCGGGGTGCCAGGGATTCCTGTTACAACTAGAGCTCTACCTGGCCACCGTTCGGCCGGCTCCCTCGGACGAGGAGAGCGTGAGTGTCCTCGTCTCCTGCCTGACGGTTAGAGCCCTGGAGTGGGCCAATGCTGTCTGGAACGGGCCTGACTCAGCGAGGGGCACGGCGAGTGAGATGTTGTTCCATCTCCGGCAGGGGACGAGGAGCGCGCAGGAATTCGCGCTGGATTTCCGGACCTTGGCGGCTGGAGCAGGGTGGAACGACAGGGCCCTGATAGACCATTACAGGTGTAGCCTGAGAGAGGACGTCCGCAGGGAGCTGGCTTGTCGGGACACTACGCTCAGCCTGGATGAACTGATAGACCTGTCGATCCGGTTAGACCATCTGCTAGCTGCTCGTGGACGTTCTGAAAGGGTCCTGTTAGTTCCACCTCCTGACCCTCCCGCTCCTATCCCGATGGAGCTAGGAGGGGCCACATCTAGGGAGATCGGAGGAGGCTCCTCCTGTACCAGTTGTGGCCGGAGAGGGCACACTTCAGGTCGGTGCTGGAGGAGTTCATCTGGGAGTCGAGAGGGCAGGCAGAACACTCCTCGGTTACCCCAGGTGAGTCAGCACCACACTCTCCCAGAGTTTCCTGTTTCCTGGTCACATGTTTTTATTAATTTGTTTCCTTAAATTTGTTCCCTCTCTCCAGCATAAGGCGCTAGTCGATTCAGGCGCAGCTGGGAACTTTATAGATCGCGGACTCGCTCAGAGGTTGAGGATTCCGTTAGTTAAGGTAGAACCCCCTTTTCCTGTGCACTCTTTAGCTAGTCGACCATTAGGGTCAGGGCTGGTCAGGGAGGCCACAATTCCTTTGGAGATGATTACGCAGGGGAATCATAAGGAGCGGATTAGTCTGTTCCTTATCGATTCACCTGCGTTTCCGGTGGTGCTGGGGATTCCCTGGCTGGCTATTCACAATCCGACGATTTCGTGGCAACAGGGAACTCTCCAGGGGTGGTCTGAGTGTTCAGGCAGGTGTGTAGGAGTTTCCATCGGTGCGACAACGGTGGAGAGTCCAGACCAGGTTTCCACCATGCGCATTCCCGCTGAGTATGCCAATTTGGCTATGGCTTTCAGTAAAAAGAAAGCGACCCAATTACCACAGACGCTGGCTATGGAGACATATGTCACGAAAGCTCTGGGACAGGGGTACATTCGGCCCTCCATGTCACCCGTCTCAAGTTTCTTTTTTGGGAAGAAAAAGGATGGTGGTTTGCATCGGTGTATTGATTATCGAGGTCTCAATTCCATCACGTTGGGTTTTAGTTACCCACTACCTCTCATCGCTATGGCAGTGGAATCCTTTCACGGAGCGCAGTTCTTCACGAAACTGGATCTCAGGAGCGCGTATAATCTGGTGCGTATTCGGGAGGGAGATGAGTGGAAAACCGCGTTTAGTACCACATCTGGCCATTATGAGTACCTCGTCATGCCGTAGGGGTTAAAGAATGCTCCAGCTATCTTTCAATAGCTCTTAGGGTTTGCAAATTACTACCGGAGGTTTATCCGGGGTTTTGGTCAGGTAGCAGCTCCTATTACCTCACTGCTGAAGGGGGGGCCGGTGCGTTTGCAGTGGTCAGCAGAGGCGGACGGAGCTTTCCGTAGGTTGAAGGCGCTGTTCACCGAGGCGCTGGTGCATCCGGACCCTTCTTTGGCGTTCATAGTAGAGGTGGACGCATCCGAGGCTGGGGTTGGAGCGGTGCTCTCACAGCGCTCGGGTACGCCACCGAAGCTCCGCCCCTGTGCTTTTTTTTCGAAGAAGCTCGGGCCAGCGGAGCGGAATTATGATGTGGGGGACAGGGAGTTGTTGGCTATGGTTAAGGCCCTGAAGGTGTGGAGACACTGGCTTGGGGGGGCTAAGCACCCTTTCCTCATCTGGACTGACCACCGTAACCTGGAGTATATCCAATCAGCTAGGAGACTGAATCCTCGTCAGGCAAGGTGGGCCATTTCGTTTTACGATCTCGTATCGACCAGGTTCCCTTAACACTAAGGCCGACGCGCTGTCCCGCCTCTATGACACTGAGGACCGGTCCATCGATCCTACTCCCATCATTCCGGCGGCTAAGCTGGTGGCACCAGTAGTATGGGAGGTGGAATCGAGCGGGCGCTAAGGGAGGAACCTGCGCCTCCAGTGTCCAGAGGGTCGTAGGTACGTGCCGCTCGCTGTTCATGATCAATTGATTTGATGGGCTCATAGTCTACCCTCGTCAGGTCACCCGGGTATTTCAAGGACAGTGCGAGGTCTTAGGGGGAAGTACTGGTGGCCCACCTTGGTGAGGGATGTGCGACTCTGTCTCCTCCTGTTCGGTGTGCGCCCAGAGTAAGGCTCCTTGGCACCTGCCACGAGGGAAGTTACAACTCCTCCCCGTTCCACAACCGCCGTGGACCCATCTATCGGTGGATTTGCTTACTGACCTTACCCCCTCTCAGGGAAACGCGACGATCCTGGTCGTTGTGGATCGGTTCTCTATGTCCTGCCGTCTTATCCCGTTGCCCGGTCTCCCTACGGCCCTGCAGACTGCGGAGGCTCTTTTCACCCACGTCTTCCGGCACTACGGGGTGCCCGAGGATATTGTTTCTGATCGGGGTCCCCAGTTTACCTCCTGAGTGTGGAGGGCATTTATGGAACGTCTGGGGGTCTCGGTCAGCCTGACCTCAGGGTATCACCCGGAGAGTAATGGGCAGGTGGAGAGAGTGAACCAGGAGGTGGGTAGGTTTCTGCGGTCGTATTGCCAGGACCGGCCAGGGGAGTGGGCGAGATACATCTCCTGGGCTGAAATGGCCCATAATTCACTAAGCCACTCCTCTACCAACATGTCACCATTTCAGTGCGTGTTGGGGTACCAGCCGGTCCTGGCACCATGGCATCAGAGCCAGACTGAGGCTCCTGCGGTGGAGGAGTGGGTGCAGCGCTCTATCGAGACCTGGAGGGCCGTCCAGGAGTCATTACGTCAGGCGAATGGATGGCAGAAGAAGAGCGCTGACCGTCACCGCAGTGAGGCCCCCGTGTTTGCACTGGGGGACACGGTCTGGCTCTCGACCCGAAACCTGCCCCTCCGCTTGCCCTGCCGGAAGCTGGGTCCGCAGTGTGTAGGGCCATTTAAAGTCCTGAGGAGAATAAACAAGGTTTGTTATCGATTATTACTTCCTTCGTATTATCGCATTAACCCCTCGTTTCATGTGTCTCTCCTCAGGCCGGTGGTAGCTGGTCCCATGCAGGAAGGTGAGGTTCCGGAGGTCCCTCCGCCCC
This sequence comes from Oncorhynchus mykiss, assembly GCF_057628025.1. Taxonomy (NCBI): domain Eukaryota; kingdom Metazoa; phylum Chordata; class Actinopteri; order Salmoniformes; family Salmonidae; genus Oncorhynchus; species Oncorhynchus mykiss. The sequence goes on from NC_143033.1 coordinate 82,066,332, forward strand.
CTCTGGACATCGAGGGGTCCCCGATACGGCGTACACGATACGAGCTATTCTGGACTCAAGACGCCGGGTGAGGGGCCTGCAGTACCTCGTTGACTGGGAGGGGTATGGTCCGGAGGTGCTGGGTCCCGGTGGGGGATATTCTGGATCCATCTATGTTGAGAGAGTTCCATCGCCTCCATCCGGATCGCCCTGCGCCACGGGGGGTCCTGTCACGAATATTACCGAAGGTGGCTCCCCTTCTTGTTCGGGTGGCGCTCGGCGGTCGTCGTCGCCTGTCTACTAGCTGCCACCGATCCTTTGTTCCATGTTCGTTTGGTTTTGTCTAATTGGTTTCACCTGTTCATTGTTTGGTTGTTAGGGTGGGGTTATTTAAGTTCGTTTAGCCCGCTTCTGTTTGTGCGGGCTTGTTCTTCTGTATTTGTGAGAGGTGTTAGTGTTGGGTTTTCTCGCTGTCCTGGTATTTTACTTAAGGGTACTATTTGTTTTAATAGTTATGCCTGTGTTGGGTATACTATTTTGTTCTTTTGATTTGACATTAAAGGGTGTTTTTTTTCCCACATCCGTTGCTCTCTGCATCTGATTCCACACCCATTCACTCATTGAGCGTTACAAACCTTTTTTCATATTTCAATGAAAGGTGTACACCACCAGAGTACAAAGATTGTCTTAGGGTCATTTTTGACTTGGCAGATATAAAATAATTTACACACCACAAAGACACACACACACAATGACACAATGAGAAACCACCTTGTTTCTCTTTGGGAGGTAGGAAACTAGAGTGGTGGTGGGGGTGAAGGCAAACTTTGAGAAGGCCTGTCTCCCCCTTGTTTGTGAGGAGTGCAGGGGGGAGCTCAGGAATGTTCTTTGTAACTGTGCCAACCATGGTGATCTTCCTCTTTAGGAGCTGCTGGTTGAGTTCAACCAGTAGCACATACAGTGGGGAGAACAAGTGTTTGTTACACTGTCGATTTTCCTACTTACAAAGCATGTAGAGGTCTAATTTTTTATCATAGGTACACTTCAACTGTGAGAGACGGAATCTAAAACAAAAGTCCAGAAAATCACATTGTATGATTTTAGTAATTATTTGCATTTTATTGCATGACATAAGTATTTGATACATCAGAAAAGCAGAACTTAATATTTGGTACAGAAACCTCTGTTTGCAATTACAGAGCTCATACGTTTCCTGTAGTTCTTGACCAGGTTTGCAAACACTGCAGCAGGGATTTTGGCCCACTCCTCCATACAGACCTTCTCCAGATCCTTCAGGTTTCAGGGCTGTCACTGAGCAATACGGACTTTCAGCTCCAAAGATTTTCTATTGGGTTCAGGTCTGGAGACTGGCTAGGCCACTCCAGGACCTTGAGATGTTTCTTACGGAGCCACTCCTTAGTTGCCCTGGCTGTGTGTTTCCGGTCATTGTCATGGGAAGGAGGTTGTTGGCCAAGATCTCGCGATACATGGCCCCATCCATCCTCCCATCAATACGGTGCAGTCGTCCTGTCCCCTTTGCAGAAAAGCATCCCCAAAGAATGTTACCACCTCCATGCTTCACGGTTGGGATGGTGTTCTTGGTTGTACTCATCCTTTTTCCTCCAAACACGGCAAGTGGAGTTTAGACCAAAAAGCTCTATTTTTGTCTTATCAGACCACATGACCTTCTCCCATTCCTCCTCTGGATCATCCAGATGGTCATTGGCAAACTTCAGACAGGCCTGGACTGGACACTTCTTCCAATTTCTAATAATTGCGCCAACAGTTGTTGCCTTCTCACCAAGCTGCTTGCCTATTGTCCTGTAGCCCATCCCAGCCTTGTGCAGGTCTACAATTTGACCCTGATGTCCTTACACAGCTCTCTGGTCTTGGCCATTGTGGAGAGTTTGGAGTCTGTTTGATTGAGTGTGTGGACAGGTGTCTTTTATACAGGTAATGAGTTCAAACAGGTGCAGTTAATACAGGTAATGAGTGGAGAACAGGAGGGATTCTTAAAGAAAAACTAACAGGTCTGTGAGAGCCGGAATTCTTACTGGTTGGTAGGTGATCAAATACTTATGTCATGCAATAAAATGCAAATTAATTACTTAAAAATCATACAATGTGGTTTTCTGGATTTTTGATTTAGATTCCGTCTCTCACAGTTGAAGTGTACCTATGATAAAAAATTACAGATCTCTACATGCTTTGTAAGTAGGAAAACCTGCAAAATCGGCAGTGTATCAAATACTTGTTCTCCACACTGTATGTGCTACTGGTTGAACTCAACCAGCAGCTCCTGAAGAGGAAGATCCCCATGGTTGGCACAGTTACAAAGAACATTCCTGAGCTTCCCCCTTCTCATCAAAGTTTGCCTTCACCCCCACCACCACTCTAGTTTCCTACCTCCCAAAGAGGAACAAGAATGTGGTCCTCCTGAGCACACTGCACAAAACGGCTGAGCTCAGTGATCGTGAGGACAGGAAGCCAGACATCATCCTGGACTACACCCAGGTAGAAGGAGAGGCCAGAATGTCAAGGGGGTGGAGAGACTGAAGGAGAATGAGAGAGAGAGAGAGAGAGAGACAGATGATAGAGGGGTAGAAGGAGCGCGGACAACCTAGACAAGGTGATTGGAACTTACAGCTGTAGGAGGATGACTGCCCGCTGGTGCCTGGTCATCTTCCATAACATCATTGATGTGTCCTCATACAATGCCTTCATGATATGGAACAAGATCAACCCTACCTGGATGCCTGGTAAGTTGAACAAGAGGAGGGTGTTCCTGGAGCAGCTGGGAAAGGCACTTGTAACCCCACACATTCAAATAAATGAGCGCCTCCCCCGCACAGCAGCCTCTGCAGCTTTTCCTGATCCACCTGAGGCTGCAGCTGGGGCAGGCAAGAGGAGGAGATGTCAATTGTGCCCCCCAAAGAAGGACTGTAGAACAAATAGTATGTGCTGAACATGTGAGAAATACATCTGCCAAGTCCATGCACACACACTTGCATACTGTCCTACATTTGCTAATTAGAGTTGATTGATTTATGCTCTTCACGTTTTTGTTTTGTATCTATTATTTGTTGTTGTTTATACACCTTGTGGGTGGGGGCAATGGTTAAACAAATGTGAGAAGACTAGTATTTTGTAGTTGAATTCGTCATTGTACAGTATATAAGAATATATGGGGCGGCAGGTAGTCTAGTGGTTAGAGCGTTGAGCCAGTAGCCGAAAGGATTCGCTAGATCGAATCCCCGAGCTGACAAGGTAAAACTCTGTCATTCTGCCCCTGAAAAAGGCAGTTAACCCACTGTTCCTAGGCCATAATTGTAAATAAGAATGTGTTTTTAATTGACTTGCCTAGTTAAATAAAGGTTAAATAAATTAAATATCACTATGTTGACATAAAAGTTCAAGACTATTATTGTTTCCTTTCAATAAAATGCTTTCAAAGCTACTTTCTGCGCATTTCTGCTTTCTTAGGCTATACAAGTGCTATCTCTTGCTAAAAAATGTATGTTTACACCTATGCAATACCTTTAGCAATAATAATAATAATAATAATGAACCTCTACTTTAGTAAAGAAAACAATTATGACAGATGTGTTATAATAAAAACGAGTGTTGTCCACTGATTAAATGCAGCCTTTCTGCATTGTGAAGAGGGGAAACCCACATATTCACAAAGATTGTGATGAATGACAGGTTGTTTCTTCATGCAAAATAGATTTGGGGTTTAAAATTCAATTAAGCTGCTTTATTTTAGGGTTTTAGTTAAGGCGGTCTTTTTTTAACCTTAGAACAAGGGGAGTATACAACATGTTAAGACTACACTGGGGTTAAACAGCTTGGTCCTGGCACAGGCTCTATCACAGCATGTTAAGACTAGACTGGGGTTAAACAGCTTGGTCCTGGCACAGGCTCGATCACAGCATTAAAGACTCTCCTCTCAAGGTGAAGCAAACTGACATCTCTAGACTGGTGTGAATCAATGCAACATAGCCACACCAGAGGAACCAGAACCAGGTGCAAATGAGGACAAGTGTGTATTGGTTGAATATTGAGGAATCTTACACTCTGAGTGCTTTTGGTGAGGAGGAGGGGAGAGGTTCAGTTAGCGATGTCACATTTCCATCCAGTCCTACACTCTCTTGAGAGACAAGTTGGTGTAAATAAAGAAGTTACTTGTGTTAAAGTAGTGCTGTCAGATCTCAGACATCTCTGTTTTTCAATATATGTGTCAGAGTACAGCACAGTGCTTCTTACTTAGTGTAGTCTATACAGACGTCAGCACCGCATTCGGCAGGTATTCTTCTGGGGTATAAACCAGCCTGTTCCTCACAGGTGGAATACAAAGGAAAAAGAGGAAGGAAAGAGACTCCAAACCTTCAGAGCCATTTCCCTTTCATGTGTCACTGTGCCGAGCAGTGTACAGATGTAGGATCTTCATTTGATCACTTTTTTGTTGCTGAGAATTTGTAAACTTGTAGTGTGTTTGAGTTTTAAAAATGTTTCTAAATTTCATATTTCCACTTTAAAATGTCAGACTTGATTTGCCCTAATGAACAATGTATCAACCCCTGCAAAAAATGTCCATATAATCCACATAACAATTCACATAACTGTTGCTGCAGGATTATTTTCCTTCTCTAGCTATCTGGCTCAAATTAAGATCCTACATCTGTACCTGAGTAGTGAACAAATCCCCATCCACCAGCCATAGTCCAAAGCATGACAGATGAAGCAGAAGCCTGGCTGATTGATCTGCATTTCCTTTATACAGGGATTCATATATAGCACAGTACAATATATTCTAGGAAGGCAGAAGTATGATACTTACAGTATGACCTAGGAATAACATAATCATTATGTTTTGGTCAGAAATGTATTGTAATGCCAATAACCATTGAGTAATTTGATCAACAACATAAAGAATACTCATATCATATTGCATGATAATATTTTTGGTGCAAATCACAGCACCATCATATCATTATGGAATGAAGAAAAAACCTTTCCCCCTTTGTTTGAATTATGATTCATAACTATAGAATTGAGATCAAACTTGAAAATGAGGGTTGGCATTTTGAGTACACAGTTCAGTGAGTTTCTTCTCTCCCTGCCTGCAGGTAATATCGCTGATGGGTAGAAGTGTTCCCGGGTCCCCTTAACTTGGTCTAAGGGGAGTAAGAGCATTCCATCTCTGGAAACGGCTTTGTTCATCTCCCCCTCACCGCCTGGAACCACAATAAATCAGCTAACAGTGCTGAGGTGCAGAAAGATGCCCTTTTCTTATCAGTGGGGAGGCTTGACAAAAGAAACCCTCAGGCCAAACGTATATATACAGTGGGGAGAACAAGTATTTGATACACTGCCGATTTTTCAGGTTTTCCTACTTAGAAAGCATGTAGAGGTCTGTCATTTGTATCATAGGTACACTTCAACTGTGAGAGACGGAATCTAAATCCAGAAAATCACATTGTATGATTTTTAAGTGATTAACTTTTTAACATTTTATTGCATGACATACAGTAAGTATTTGATCACCTACCAACCAGTAAGAATTCCGGCTCTCACAGACCTGTTAGTTTTTCTTTAAGAAGCCCCTGTTTGAACTCGTTACCTGTATAAAAGACACCTGTCCACACACTCAATCAAACAGACTCCAACCTCTCCACAAAGGCCAAGACCAGAAGGCTGTGTAAGGACATCAGGGATACAATTGTAGACCTGCACAAGGCTGGGATGGGCTACAGGACAATAGGCAATCAGCTTGGTGAGAAGGCAACAACTGTTGGCGCAATTATTAGAAAATGGAAGAAGTTCAAGATGACGGTCAATCACCCTCGGTCTGGGGCTCCATGCAAGATCTCACCTCATGAGGCATCAATGATCCTGAGGAATGTGAGGGATCAGCCCAGAACTACACGGCAGGACCTGGTCAATGACCTGAAGAGAGCTGGGACCACAGTCTCAAAGAAAACCATTAGTAACACACTACGCCGTCATGGATTAAAATCCTGCAGCGCACGCAAGGTCCCCCTGCTCAAGCCAGCGCATGTCCAGGCCCGTCTGAAGTTTGCCAATGACCATCTGGATGATCCAGAGGAGGAATGGGAGAAGGTCATGTGGTCTGGTGAGTCAAAAATAGAGCTTTTTGGTCTAAGCTCCACTCGCTGTGTTTGGAGGAAGAAGAAGGATGAGTACAACCCCAAGAACACCATCCCAACTGTGAAGCATGGAGGTGGAAACATCATTCTTTGGGGATGGTTTTCTGCAAAGGCGACAGGACGACTGCACCGTATTGATGGGAGGATGGATGGGGCCATGTATCGTGAGATCTTGGCCAACAACCTCCTTCCCTCAGTAAGAGCATTGAAGACGGGTCGTGGCTGGGTCTTCCAGCATGACAATGACCCTAAACACACAGTCAGGGCAACTAAGGAGTGGCTCCGTAAGAAGCATCTCAAGGTCCTGGAGTGGCCTAGCCAGTCTTCAGACCTGAACCCAATATAAAATCTTTGGAGGGAGCTGAAAGTCCGTATTGCCCAGCGACAGCCCCGAAATCTGAAGGATCTGGAGAAGGTCTGTATGGAGGAGTGGGCCAAAATCCCTGCTGCAGTGTGTGCAAACCTGGTCAAGAACTACAGGAAACGTATGATCTCTGTAATTGCAAACAGAGGTTTCAGTACCAAATATTAAGTTCTGCTTTTCTGATGTATCAAATACTTATGTCATGCAATAAAATGCAAATTAATTACTTAAAAATCAAGATCAAGATTTCTGGTTCTCACAGACCTGTAACTTCTTCTTTAAGAGGCGCCTCTGTCCTCCACTCTTTACCTGTATTAATGGCACCTGTTTGAACTTGTTATCAGTATAAAAGACACCTGTCCACAACCTCAAACAGTCACACTCCAAACTCCACTATGGCCAAGACCAAAGAACTGTCTAAGGACACCAGAAACAAAATTGTAGACCTGCACCAGGCTGGGAAGACTGAATCTGCAGTAGGTAAGCAGCTTGGTTTGAAGAAATCAACTGTGGGAGCAATTATTAGGAAATGGAAGACATACAAGACCACTGATAATCTCCCTCAATCTGGGGCTCCACGCAATATCTCACCCCGTGGGGTCAAAATGATCACAGGAACGGTGAGTAAAAATCCCGGAACCACACGGGGGGACCTAGTGAATGACCTGCAGAGAGCTGGGACCTTAGTAACAAAGCCTACCATCAGTAACACACTACGCCGCCAGGGACTCAAATCCTGCAGTGCCAGACGTGTCCCCCTGCTTAAGCCAGTACATGTCCAGGCCCGTCTAAAGTTTGCTAGAGAGCATTTGGATGATCCAGAAGAAGATTGGGAGAATGTCATATGGTCAGATGAAACCAAAATATAACTTATTGGTAAAAACTCAACTCATCGTGTTTGGAGGACAAAGAATGCTGAGTTGCATCCAAAGAACACCATACCTACTGTGAAGCATGGGGGTGGAAACATCATGCTTTGGGGCTATTTTTCTGCAAAGGGACCAGGACTACTGATCCGTGTAAAGGAAAGAATGAATGGGGCCATGTATCATGAGATTTTGAGTGAAAACCTCCTTCTATCAGCAAGGGCATTGAAGATGAAACGTGGCTGGGTCTTTCAGCATGACAATGATCCCAAACACACTGCCCGGGCATCAAAGGAGTGGCTTGGTAAGAAGCATTTCAAGGTCCTGGAGTGGCCTAGCCAGTCTCCAGATCTCAACCCCATAGAAAATCTTTGGAGGGAGTTGAAAGTCCGTGTTGCCCAGCAACAGCCCCAAAACATCACTGCTCTAGAGGAGATCTGCATGGAGGAATGGGCCAAAATACCAGCAACAGTGTGTGAAAACCTTGTGAAGACTTTCAGAAAACGTTTGACCTCTGTCATTGCCAACAAAGGGTATATAACAAAGTATTGAGATAAACTTTTGTTATTGACCAAATACTTATTTTCCACCATAATTGGCTAAAGAATTCATTAAAAATTATACAATGTGATTTTCTGGATTTTTTTGTGTAATTTTGTCTGTCATAGTTGAAGTGTACCTATGATGAAAATTACAGGCCTCTCTCATCTTTTTAAGTGGGAGAACTTGCACAATTGGTGGCTGACTAAATACTTCTGCCCCACTGTATATATATATATATATATATATATATATATATATATATATATATATACAGTTGATGTCGGAAGATTACATACACCATAGCCAAATACATTTAAACTCAGTTTTTCACATTTCCTGACATTTATTCAGAGTAAAAATTCCCTGTCTTACGTCAGTTAGGACCACCACTTTATTTTAAGAATGTGAAATATCAGAATAGTAGTAGAGAGTGATTTATTTCTGCTTTTATTTCTTTCATCACATTCCCAGTGGGTCAGACATTTACATTGAGTATTTGGTGGCATTGGCTTTAAATTGTTTAACTTGGGTCAAACGTTTTGAGGTATCCTTTCACAAGCTCCCCACAATAAGTTGGGTGAATTTTGGCCCATTCTTCATGATTGAGCTAGTGTAACTAGGTCAGGTTTGTAGGCCTCGTTGCTCGCACACGCTTTTTCAGCTCTGCCCACACGTTTTCTATAGGATTGAGGTCAGGGCTTTGTGATGGCCACTGCAATACCTTGACTTTGCTGTCCTTAAGCCATTTTGCCACAACTTTGGAAGTACAGTTGTGGCCAAACGTTTTGAGAATGACACAAATATTCCTTTTCACAAAGTCTGCTGCCTCAGTTTGTATGATGGCAATTTGCATATACTCCAGAATGTTATGAAGTGATCAGATGAATTGCAATTAATTGCAAAGTCCCTCTTTGCCATGCAAATGAACTGAATCCCCAAAAACATTTCCACTGCACTTCAGCCCTGCCACAAAAGGACCAGCTGACATCATGTCAGTGATTCTCTCGTTAGTGATTCATGTCAGTGATTCTCTCTGCACCCCAGATACTGGATAAAGATAAATAAATAAATACAGTATGGGGATGAGATAGATTGGACGGGCTATTTACAGATGGTCTATGTACAGGTGCAATGATTTGTGAGCTTCTCTAACAGCTGGTGCTTAAAGCTAGTACACCTCCAATTGACTCAAATGATGTCAATTAGCCTATCAGAAGCTTCTAAAGCCATGACATCATTTTCTGGAATTTTCCAAGCTGTTTAAAGGCAGTCAACTTAGTGTATGTAAACTTCTGACCCACTGGAATTGTGATACAGTGAACTATAAGTGAAATTATCTGTCTGTAAACAATTGTTGGAAAAATTACTTGTGTCTTGCACAAAGTAGATGTCATAACCGACTTGCCAAAACTATAGTTTGTTAACAAGTAATTTGTGGAGTGGTTGAAAAACAAGTTTTAATGACTCCAACCTAAGTGTATGTAAACTTCTGATTTCAACTGTATATGTCTCTCTCTCTCTCTCTCTCTTGGCCCTGATCTGTGCTATCCCAAGTGCCCCTCCTTTTCCACCTGAGGTAAATGTTTATTGGCATTGAATTAAGTGAGGTCTTTTTCCACTCTGTGCACAGCCAGGAGCAACAGTAGCATGGAGAATAAACCCTGACTGACCTGAACCTTGGTGTTGGTCTTGATTTAATACAAGTTAAGGCATGATTTTTGTCTCTGTAGGAAAAAGAGGACCTAGCACGCCCCCATTCTCATCGACGGGGCTGCAGTGGAGCAGGTTGAGAGCTTCAAGTTCCTTGGTGTCCACATCACCAACAAACTAACATGGTCCAATCACACCAAGACAGTCGTGAAGAGGGCACAAAAAAAACTTTTCCCCCTCAGGAGACTGAAAAGATTTGGCATGGGTCTTCAGATCCTCAAGTGGTTCTACAGCTGTACCATCGAGAGCATCCTGACTGGTTGCATCACTGCCTGGTATGGCAACTGCTAGGCCTCTGACCGCAAGGCACTACAGAGGGTAGTGCGAACATTCCAGTACATCACTGGGGCCAAGCTTCCTGCCATCCAGGACCTCTATACCAGGCGGTGTCAGAGGAAGGCCCTAAAAACTGTCAAAGACTTCAGCCACACTGGTCATAGACTGTTCTCTCTGCTACTACACGGCAAGCGGTACCGGAGCGCAAAGTCTAGGTCCAAGAGGCTTCTAAACAGCTTCTACCACCAAGCCATAAGACTCCTGAACACCTCATCAAATGGCTACCCAGTCTATTTTCATTGCCACGCCCCCCTTTTACACCGCTGCTACTCTTTAATAACTCTACCTACTGCACATATTACCTCAACTAACCGGTGCCCCCGCACATTGACTCTGTACCGGTACCCCCCTGTATATAGTCTCGCTATTGTTATTTTATTGCTGCTCTTTAACACTTGTTACTTTTATTTGTTATCCGTATCTTTTTATCCTACATTGTTTGTTAAGTAAGCATTTCACTGTAAGGTACACACACGCCTGTTGTATTCAGCGCATGTGACTAATATATTTTAATTTGTCAATGAGGTGTGACGAATCTATGTGGAAAATTAGTTGGATTAAAAAACAATTTGACGGTGAAATTTCAACCACAGGATTATGTTATCATGGTAACCAAATTTAAACAATCATACCGTGTATAAAATATGTTGAATTTGTACCTGTGCAGGTAGGCTGGGCAGCACCTCCTGCTGGAGAATGAATGTATCTACAGCTACCTTTAGGTCTACCATCCAAGGTTATACCCAAGCCCAGCTATGATATGTTTCACAGACTATTACCAATGTGCTATCGTGAGAATGATTGTTGAGAGATCTCTACTTAAAAACTAAATAGATTCACTGTTGCTATTGAAGTTATTCCACAGGAAAGGTTTAACAGAGAAAATTAAATGTGACCATACTTAATCAATCATCAAGGATGTTATTTACGCCTGTATAGATTTGCAAAGTCATCAACAACAATTGGTTGAATTCAACCCAGAATTCAACTAAAAATAGACAATACAATAGACCTAGGGTTTCAAGCTCTGGTTGATTTGAAATGTAATGATAGTGATATTGAATTGTGTTTTGTTGTCAATGCAACCAAATATCAACATTTGAAGGAGATCAAATCAAATCAAATGTATTTTATATAGCCATTCGTACATCAGCTGATATCTCAAAGTACTGTACAGAAACCCAGCCTAAAACCCCGAACAGCAAGCAATGCAAGTGAGATGTATCTTCTGCTTGGATAGTTCCATCTCTGCCACTGGCTTTAATTCCAGTTGGTCTACAAATAAAACATGTATATTTTCATCCAAAACTCAGAGTTAAAGAATATGACTAAATCTTGACATAAAATACATTTAAAGTTTAATTTAATTTATTCCTAATTTATTACTATGACTTTTATTGTTGGTTGAGATGGAGATGTGAATCCAACATATCAATGATTATTTTGTAGACAAAGTGGAATTAAATAACTTTAGAAATACAATGAATAGCATATTAACTAATTGACAAGTTAAAACCTTGGGGGTCTAAGCTGACATACTTGTTGGAAAGGTGGCATCCTATGACGGTGCCACGTTGAAAGTCACTGAGCTCTTCAGTAATGTTACGCGGAGTGGAACAGGGAAACCCAAGAGCGGACTCAGATGAAGAGATAGGGATGAAGTAACCAAAGTATTTATTGAAACATGGGGAAGACGGAGTGCAGGCCAGGGGAAGCTTGGGCAGGTTGCAGGAAACCAGGTGCGGAGGCTGAGGCTGGAGTGAGAGGAGTTGGGACAGGGTAAGCAGGTCTGGAGGGGAATCCAAGGGAACAGTAGAGTGGAGAATCCAGGACAGAGTAGCAGGATGAGGAGACAGGGACCAGAGTCAGAGCGGGCAGAACTGTAGCAGAGAGGAAAACTATGTCAGGCAAAGAAACCATGCACAACATGATCTAAATAGTAACAAACGGCTAGAACCGTAGACTGACTGAGCAGAGATTACAATCTGGCAGCGTAGAAATGGCAGGACTGAGTATTTGTAGAGGTCTTGATTATGGAACAGGTTGCAGCTGGTGGGGATCTGCTCTGACTCCAGCACACCTGTCTCCGCCCACACAATCACACACACACACACACACACACACACACACACACACACACACACACACACAGAGGGAAAGAGCACTGAGACACAGCATGAGCAGTAGAGGGCATGGCAGGAGCAGATGTAACAAGTAAGGCCATTCTACTGCCAATGTTAGTGTATGGAGATTGCATGGCTGTGAACTTGATTTTGTGTGGCTGAAACATGTGTGGCTGAAATAGCCGAATCCACTAATTTGAAGGGGTGTCCACATACTTTTGTATGCAACTCTACTTGCTCACTAGCCTAACTTCCTTTCGTGGGCAACGATGCGCCATGCCTGCTTGTTAACACTAGCAATCTACATCTAGCTACATATTGAACTTCCATCCTCTCAGGCCAGGGGCACAATGTTTAAATTTAAGGTTAGATCAGAATCGTCATTCTAATCATTGGCCAGTACGGAGAATTAAGTAAAACCACATGTCCAAATCCATATCTCCATCGATGGCTAATTTAGGATAGGGGCGATTTTAGCTAGCTAGTTAGCTAGCCACCAGAGGAAAACAACACAACCATACATTTTTTTCTGCAATAATGAAGTTTGGCTTCAATAATGAAGTTTGGTTTCAATAATGAAGTTTGGATTGGGCAAATCCAAACTGGCTTCCCTTGACACGTTTTTTTGTGCGCCAGCACCATACACAACTGAGCTCACTCAGTTTAGCTCAATGCTGATTAGTTATTATTTTATTTGTTTTTTATCAAGGGATGCCAAATGCTCGCTGGCTTCCCTTGCATTCAATGCTACTGGCGGCAACAATGTCATACCCTTTCTGACCAGACAGCATCAGATAGATACCATACACAGACTGAGACAGACGAAAGATACATAGACGAAAGATAAATGATTTTGTATGTTTTTTGTTGTTGTTGTAAGTGTTTTGGGGGAAGCCTGGCTTTCCTTGGCATCCATGAATACACGTCACTGGGTCTATGTAGCCTACAGTAAGTAGGCTGTTTGTATTTTAATGCAGTCATCTCGGCTTTCATTTTAAGCTGATTTTTATCCTTCGCTTGTTTGCAACAATTGCAAAGACATTGGCAACTTTATACTTGTGGTCAACTTCGTTGTGAAGTTATTAGTGGTCACAGAGCTTCAGATAAACATCTTGGTTATTTGTTTAGCGGAGATCTTCTGTGAATAAAGTGACAAGGTAGGGAAAAAAACGTGTCTAACGACAGACTTAGCTGTTCTATGAGTGGTCTGAGGCAGTATGAGTGGTCTGAGGCAGTATGAGTGGTCTGAGGCAGTTAGTAAATTGAGTGGTCTGAGGCAGTATGAGTGGTCTGAGGCAGTTGGTATATTTCAATTGCAACTTTAGTAAGGATGGTATTGGGACGATGCTCCTACGAAGGTTCTAACTACGAACTTCGCCTTAAGATGCTTTTGGGAAACTGGGCCCAGGTCATTTGGTTCTGCTATTAGATATATATACAAAATATCTGACATTGTATTCCCATTTGAACTTTTCTGTGCTTTAAGATGGTTGAAAGCATAGTGATAACACATTGGAAATTCAACTAACTTTTGTCTGTCTTTTTTTAGTGGGTGAAAATAGTTTGTAATCTCATTTATCAATGTCTCAACCAAATAGGACCCAATCAGTTATCCACGTTGAAATGACGTAGTGTGCTCAGTGGGATGTTACTACACTGAAACATATTGTCTTCATTGAGCCACTGCAGACAGAGTGCTGTCTGTCCAGTTGCGTGTGGCCATATCGACCACTGTGTACATGATGAATCAGCCCATAGAGGTGATGGAGGCGATAGAGCCCCTGAGAATAAAGGCCTCCCTCTGACTGTCAGCATGAGTCATCATGCTACTGGCAGCACATCACTGTGTTGGCTGTCTATTAGTGTCATTAGCTTGTATTAGTAAGTTCCCTTAATAAGGAATCAAACCCAGAATTAATTACAGTAGGTCAATGTGTTGACTCTTCACTTCATCTCGTAATTTCTACTTATTTTCCAACTTTAATGGAAGTAAGTTACAAACATTAGCTGTGATGGGATTTCTATAGCCTAATTGTTATTGGTGAAATTATATATTTGGTGTTGACTATTTGTTGACAGGAGATGTAATTTTCATCATATGCCCTCACCAGCTAGGTTAGTCATCATTACGATGCCATTAGGACATCAGAGGTATTTTTCTTCCAATCTGTCTCAGTTGAATTAGCTTCAGCCTGTCCCAGGGTGTTTATACCATATGCAAATGTCTGACTGCCACTTCTGTTGTCATTGCACCTAGAACATCATAGTTCCTTGTCATGCTCTGTTACTCTCAACTCTCCCACTGAGGAAATTTAATTGTCTGAGATATCAAGTCAGGGGGTGTAATTTGACTTTAAAAGTATAGAATCGCCAGGAAATGGAAAACCCTGAGGATGGCACTTGAGAACCAGAGTGATGATTTGCCGGCCCATTTCAGAAGTGCTTCAGCAGTTTTGTCATTTCAATCAATTGGTTTTAGTGTAGGTCACAAAGAAAGTTAAGTTGAATAGCTTTTGAGACAAGTGGAAATATGTAAGTGTTTGGAAAATGAATTTAATGATGTCTCATACCATACCAGACATTTATCTGAGAATTATTCACAGTGGAGGGGTGAAATGAACTACACTACTGTGAAACAACAAACCTTGTCAAAAAGACTCAGCCTTTCTCAATATAAAATTCTACTCATAATAAGGCTGAGTCTGTTGAGGTTTGGTTCCCTCTTGTGTCACAGTGGTTAGTCACAGCTTTTGTTTCCCTATAGGACGGGATGCCCTGCAACTCTCCAATCTTGCTCCCCTCTTCTCCCAGATGTCTGGCAGAAGAGCTGTGGGGGGAAATGCTGGACGGAGGCCAGATAATGTGTATCTAGGCCACCACTAAACTGTGTTTATTCCATTCTGATCAGAGCTACAGTCTGTATGTAGGCCACTCACCACTAAACTGTGTTTTATTCCATTCTGATCAGAGCTACAGTCTGTATGTAGGCCACTCACCACTAAACTGTGTTTTATTCCATTCTGATCAGAGCTACAGTCTGTATGTAGGCCACTCACCACTAAACTGTGTTTTATTCCATTCTGATCAGAGCTACTGTCTGTATGTAGGCCACTCACCACTAAACTGTGTTTAATTCCATTCTGATCAGAGCTACAGTCTGTCTGTAGGCCACTCACCACTAAACTGTGTTTTATTCCATTCTGATCAGAGCTACAGTCTGTATGTAGGCCACTCACCACTAAACTGTGTTTTATTCCATTCTGATCAGAGCTACAGTCTGTATGTAGGCCACTCACCACTAAACTGTGTTTTATTCCATTCTGATCAGAGCTACTGTCTGTATGTAGGCCACTCACCACTAAACTGTGTTTAATTCCATTCTGATCAGAGCTACAGTCTGTCTGTAGGCCACTCACCACTAAACTGTGTTTTATTCCATTCTGATCAGAGCTACAGTCTGTATGTAGGCCACTCACCACTAAACTGTGTTTTATTCCATTCTGATCAGAGCTACAGTCTGTATGTAGGCCACTCACCACTAAACTGTGTTTATTCCATTCTGATCAGAGCTACAGTCTGTCTGTAGGCCACTCACCACTAAACTGTGTTTTATTCCATTCTGATCAGAGCTAGAAAGTCTCAGTGAAAGAGAGCTATTGATTTTTCATCTTTGTTAATGACAGTGAAACTAAGGAGTTTGATGATACATGATCGGGAGTGTGAAACAACACAAACATAGTATATTTTCTAGTTAACACAGTCACAGCTAAACATAAAGTAGTCACTTTTAAGAGTTCTATTGACCTCCCAGAGGGGTTTTTCCTCTGTGAACTCGCATGAAAAGCAGACTGAGATAAAACTACAGAGTAGTGAGCAACAGCAGCAGATAGAACAAAGAGAGTTAGCTAGGGCTCTATTGTTTCTACTATATGGTTTGTGCTGAGCGCTGTGACTGAGCACACCAGGTCCTGAAGGTTGTGCAGTACTAACATGTTATGCCTTAAAGCCAGTTTTGATGCATGCACACATGCACACACACACACACACACACACACACACACACACACACACACACACACACACACACACACACACACACACACACACACACACACACACAGTATCTCGTCCTGACATATCCTGCTACAAATGTCAGTCTGCTCTTTAATGAGTTTCCTTCCTACCCAAACAAATAATTTGAAGGTAATCATAAATTAAAAGAGGGACCAATGCACTGCTCATGTAATTAATTAAAATGCATTTATTGTATGGCATGTTCAATGCAAACAAAGATGAAAAACTCTGACATGTTTTGGCTGCATGGCCTTCGTCAGGGAGTACAAAAATATGATAATGCAATGTAAACCCTGATTGGAAGAGGGAGTGGTTACAGAATTCATGGGACAACACCTAGTAAGCAATAACATACACATAAAACAGTGAAGTAGTGTAGATATGTTATCAAAATGCAAATCACAGCTAGAAGCATCAGAACCTCTAGAAAAGTAGTTCTAACCTTGAATATGACTGGGCAAAGTGATAAGAATAGGAGGATGACACTAGATCACTAGATCACAGCAGACATGGACCACCGCAGTCTAAACATAGCCGAGGGAAATAGAGCAATATGTCCACTAGATGACAGCAAAGGGACCTCCTACGACCCTGCAGGAAAGGTGAGAAATCCATATCTTCATTTAAACCAGGGTACCTAATGGCCTGTAGTTGTAAATCCAAAGACTTTCCCTTTGGTTTAGCTGTCCCATTTTCTAATTGAGGCCGGAACATGATCAATACCCGTAGCTTGTAGGGAGGCAGGGTTGCCATGGTGTAAGGACTTGTAGTGCCTTGCCATGGGGTAATCTTCGTTGCCTACCCGTATGGCATACTTGTGTTTGTCATTTAGGGTGGGACATCTCTTAAAGCTTATGACTGGTGGCTCTGGGAAGACTTTGCATAGTAGCGTATCACTTTGGATGATTCCGCAATTATTTTTTATGTTTCTTTTAATGTTCTCTGCTTCAGTGCTGTATTTTGTACCAAAGTACACTCTCTGGTGCATCACGAGGCCCTCCCCTTTGCAACAAGTTCTCTCTATCAAGTCGTCTAGCCATTATACCTGGATCTTTCAGGACCTGAGCGCTGTAACCCTGGTTCAAGAAGCGATTCTCCAATTCAGCTGTAGTCTGTTTCCTGATTCTGCGGACTCTTTGGAATTGGCCATATGGAATATTCTCTTTTAGCCTTCTGGGGTGAAAGCTGTCTGCCCTCAGAATTGTATTCCCATCGGTAGGCTTCCTTAAGATTGATGTGTGCAAACAAACTTTGTCATTTTTACTGATGTCAAGGTCGAGAAAATGAATGTTATCCTTCTGTCTACCAAAACCTACTATTGTGTACCTTAGCAGCTTCTGTCTATGAAAACCTACTATTGTGTATCTTAGCAGCTTCTATCTATCAAAACCTACTATTATGTACCTTAGCAGCTTCTGTCTATGAAAACCTACTATTGTGTACCTTAGCAGCTTCTGTCTATGAAAACCTACTATTGTGTACCTTATCAGCTTCTGTCTATCAAAACCTATTATTGTGTACCTCAGCAGCTTCTATCTATGAAAACCTACTATTATGTACCTTAGCAGCTTCTGTCTATGAAAACCTACTATTGTGTATCTTAGCAGCTTCTATCTATCAAAACCTACTATTATGTACCTTAGCAGCTTCTGTCTATGAAAACCTACTATTGTGTACCTTAGCAGCTTCTGTCTATGAAAACCTACTATTGTGTACCTTATCAGCTTCTGTCTATCAAAACCTATTATTGTGTACCTCAGCAGCTTCTATCTATGAAAACCTATTATTGTGTACCTTAGCAGCTTCTGTCTATGAAAACCTACTATTGTGTACCTTAGCAGCTTCTGTCTATGAAAACTTATTATTGTGTACCTTAGCAGCTTCTGTCTATGAAAACCTACTATTATGTACCTTAGCAGCTTCTGTCTATGAAAACCTACTATTGTGTACCTTATCAGCTTCTGTCTATCAAAACCTATTATTGTGTACCTCAGCAGCTTCTATCTATCAAAACCTATTATTGTGTACCTTAGCAGCTTCTATCTATCAAAACCTATTATTGTGTACCTTAGCAGCTTCTATCTATCAAAACCTATTATTGTGTACCTTAGCAGCTTCTATCTATCAAAACCTATTATTGTGTACCTTAGCAGCTTCTATCTATCAAAACCTATTATTGTGTACCTTAGCAGCTTCTATCTATCAAAACCTATTATTGTGTACCTCAGCAGCTTCTATCTATCAAAACCTATTATTGTGTACCTTAGCAGCTTCTATCTATCAAAACCTATTATTGTGTACCTTAGCAGCTTCTATCTATGAAAACCTATTATTGTGTACCTTAGCAGCTTCTGTCTATCAAAACCTATTATTGTGTACCTCAGCAGCTTCTGTCTATGAAAACCTACTATTATGTACCTTAGCAGCTTCTGTCTATGAAAACCTATTATTGTGTACCTTAGCAGCTTCTGTCTATGAAAACCTATTATTGTGTACCTTAGCAGCTTCTGTCTATGAAAACCTATTATTGTGTACCTCAGCAGCTTCTATCTATCAAAACCTATTATTGTGTACCTTAGCAGCTTCTATCTATCAAAACCTATTATTGTGTATCTTAGCAGCTTCTGTCTATGAAAGCCTAATATTGTGTACCTTAGCAGCCTCTGTCTATGAAAACCTATTATTGTGTACCTTAGCAGCTTCTATCTATCAAAACCTATTATTGTGTACCTCAGCAGCTTCTGTCTATGAAAACCTATTATTGTGTACCTTAGCAGCTTCTATCTATCAAAACCTACTATTGTGTACCTTAGCAGCTTCTATCTATCAAAACCTATTATTGTGTACCTTAGCAGCTTCTATCTATCAAAACCTATTATTGTGTATCTTAGCAGCTTCTGTCTATGAAAGCCTAATATTGTGTACCTTAGCAGCCTCTGTCTATGAAAACCTATTATTGTGTACCTTAGCAGCTTCTATCTATCAAAACCTATTATTGTGTACCTCAGCAGCTTCTGTCTATGAAAACCTATTATTGTGTACCTTAGCAGCTTCTGTCTATGAAAACCTATTATTGTGTACCTTAGCAGCTTCTGTCTATGAAAACCTACTATTGTGCACCTTAGCAGCTTCTGTCTATGAACACCTATTATTGTGTACCTTAGCAGGGCCTCCCTTCCTCCTTTTTTACAAAATAATGTGAAGGGTTGAACTTGTCATCTTAAATGAATGTGAGCTGACTGTCAATGCCTTTGAAGCCAGAGCTTGGGTATAATGCCATTCTCCACACCATGACCGTACCAGGCCTGCCAGAGAGCCCTATCGTGTCAGTCTGATTCAGGGCTCATAGGACTGCATGAAAATGGTTTCCATAGCAGCAGGGATGTAGATTGCTCTCTGTCATAGTAGGGATGGCCCTGGGTGACCTCAAGAATGGCTGCCTCCTCTCTGTCTTTCTGTCTCTTCTCTGTGATTTATTGCCTTAACCCAATGACATACTCCTCTCTCTCTCCTCTCTGACTAGTCCTGCAGGTGCAGGAGCACAAGTGGTCAGGCTGGTCACAGACATGTTGATTTTCATGGGTGTCTGGATGAAATCTGGGAATTGTGACAATCGGTTTCATTTATCTCTCCTCCAGTTTTCAGGTCTCATATCATTAGTTATCATATTTTATATAAAACATTTTCACTAGGTTACAAAAAGCCAGAGGGAGGATAGAGGATACATTGTGGAAAGGTGAGATCATTCAACTTTGTGAGTAACTTCTGCCCATAGTTACCTTGCTATAGATTAGAATAGTAGAGTAGATTCTTAGCAATTGGATTCATAGAATGGGCCAAAGCAGGCTAGTCTAACAGGTGCAAACTCTTCACTGATCCTAGTCAGTGAAGAGGTCCTAGTCCTACCAGTCACACTGCAGCTAAGAGACTTGATCTCGATAAGAGACTTGGTTTGAGTGTCCTCCCATTCAGACCATTGAGTGCTGCTGTTAATAAACTCAGCAAAAAAAAAAAAGTCCTCTCACTGTCAACTGCGTTTATTACAATGATGTGAAGTTATTACTACAATCTGTGAAGTTATTTGAATTTTTACGAATTATCTTTGAAAGACATGGTCCTGAAAAAGGGACGTTTCTTTTTTTGCTGAGTTTATGTCTGCTCAGCTGCTGACGGCAAGGGGAACTGGCCATGGTGCTGAAAGTAAAAAAGTAGGCCACAGCGTCAACGGATGTGAAAAAATCTGGTATGTAAATTTAAGGTAAATTACACTGTCCAAAGACTAAACATGTATTTGTTTTATTGAATAGCTTGTGTGCTTTTAAATGAAAACTGTAGGAACTAGGCTATCTATGATGTTGGCTTTCTATTATTGAGACTAATTCACTGCTATTTTGATTTAGGCTTCTGTGCAGAGCTGACTGGGACATTTTTTATGAAAACAGGAGTCATTTGTCCTGCAATACTGAAACTTTTGATTGTATGTATCACTCGTTAGATGGCGCTGCACTGAAGACAGATCTAGGCTACTTGCACAATCTGGAAATACACAGCCAGAAAGCGAATGGAGCCTAGCACACGTTGTGTGCTCACTGGTGAGCAATGGACTTTTATGCTCGATAACTCTGCTACCCTTTTCCCAACTTGAAACACATACACGTTTACCATGTTAACAATGAGAGGAGTGAACAAATTTACTTGTGTTTTTCCAACAGAACGGCTAGGACTCCGGAGTCAGGGTTAATTTACGGACTAATTTAAACTCAGCGGAAGCAAACTATTGTATGCAGCTGGGCAAGCGGAGTGTATTCCGTCCGAACTTTACTAAACCAAGCACGTGCAGTATTGGTTATCCGATTCCGAAGTCGATGTATCGATATTTTTAAAGCTCTATTCATTCATAGTTACTATTTATGTTTGCGCTTAGGACACTTTGTGAAATATACACAATGTTGTGGGCTCTTTGCGTTTTCTCCTTCTCCGGAAAATGAGTGCTGTGAACACAGACTATTCAACTATGGTGAGAAGATGTCTTCTGACGTTCAAACCATTCAGGTAAGCATTTACATGTAGGCTACTGTTCTCGTGGTCTCGATGTACAGGCAGTGTTCTCTCTCTCTGTGTAGCCTAAGTCTCAAATTGAGTTGAAAAAAATGAGTTCACATGAAAATGGGAACGTCATGAGTAGACTACAACAAACTCACAGTGGTCAGGTTGCCTTGACAGAAGTACACACCTGTGATGTCATAGAAGTGTGAAAATGGATCTGTCGTGTCAGAAATATGTTATGACATCCTCATAAAAGCAAGGAGTTGGCTAACTGCATGACGGATCAAGGTGCATTGCAGATAGTGCACAACAAGACTGAATATGAACTACATATTTCTACAGTAGTTTGCATGTATTTTCCCCTGTACACAGAATGACATGCATGTACCTATACAGAAGGCCTATGCACTTGACACTTGAGTCAATATAGATCAGTGCATTGTTTCAGAGCTCTTGGGCATACTCTGATCACTATGGTAAACCTGAACTCTGCCAGCACTCTAAAGGCAGTTAGGCTTGTGCCTAGTGTCTACTGTGAGTGAATTCATTGGTGTGTAGAATGTGTTCAGTGGCATGCAAACACACAAAGATCAGATCAGCTGACAGTAGGTGATATCAACTATTTTTCTGTATTTCTGAACACACTGGTTTTAGCGTTCATGAGCACAACACTCAGCTCTTCACCATTAGCCCAAATATTGGACAGTGATGGAGTATGACATCGCTCTTAGGCAGTAAGAGTGTAATATATCCTCTGAATTAAATGAAGCTCTCTTTTAAAGGGCTACCCTTACAGCACAGGATGAGAAGAAAGAAAGCAATATCATAACCTGTGTTAAATGAGCAGCAAGTGATGAGGAGCTGTGGTGTGTGATATGTATATCTAGCTCTCCATCCAGCAGCTCTCCTCTGGAGGAATGGACCGGAATGGTTTAAAATATTTCAACATTTGCATGAGCATTTCTCAGTGGATCACTTTTCTCATGCAAGGATGTCATCTACAGTTTGAAAGGCATCTGTTATGAGCATTCATTTCCACCCACCATTCTGAACATTTGAAAATGTCTACAGGGATTGTGGTTGCAGTCACACATATGCAACTGTAATCCTTAATGTTATCATTTTTCAGTTGACTTTACATGCATTGTGTTGTACACAAGACCCATGTACTGTATGTAATATGCCATTATCCTTTGTCCACAACCAGATCCCCAGCATTGCCGTAGGTAGATTAGTTAAGAATGATGATTAGAGATGGATGAATTATCAATCAGTCTTGACAATTGGATTCTCTGCACTCTGTTAAATGGCAGGAAATGCAGTGATGGGATCAAAACACTAAGTGAAACCTAAGTGGACTAAAAAAAACAAAGTAAAATCATTTGTTTTCATGATGCCGTCAGCTCCCATTTGCCGAGCTATACGAGGTGCACCTGACTACCCCATGAAAAGAATTGCAACGCATTAGACCAATGGCCATCGAATTCAAACTTGTCATCTTTAAGTTTGTTTGTTATTTTGCATCATCTTCTTGTGCCCCATTCCTTTTGTACTGTACAGCTCTTTTGCTTTCATTTTGACAGTTGACCCCCCCCTCTTCTCTTCTCCCCTGCCTTAACTCCCTCGTTTTTCTCTTATTGTTCCCCCTGAGTTCTAACCCTGAGTCTTGCTCTCTGTCTCCTGGCTGCCCTGGTCACTGTCCCTGCAGGATCTTTGTGGCGGGGATCGGCTTCTTCAGCCTGTGCTTCCTAATGACCTCCCTGGGGGGACAGTTCTCGGCCAAGCGACCCGGAGACACTCCCTTCACCATGCGGGCCGAAGGTAAGCTCCAGAATACAGACATTACAGCGTCTCTCTCTCTCTCGGTAAAGCCTGGCAGCCTCTGACTACATACGTTCTCTGCACACAATAAACATGGAAGAACACGCTCAGTGCAGCAGAAGCCCTTGATTGCAGGCAGCCGGCTGACAGACCTCATCAGTCTGCTGCTCACCAGGTGGGGGTTAGGGGGCTTGGGTCTTGTTACTCTCCCCTCACCTCCCTGTAGTCTTGCTAAGATGTCACCCCCTCCAGGTCTTTAGAATTCACCCTGGTCAGTGTTCCGTGCTCTGGGAAAGCAGGCTCTTAATTTTCGGAGCACGTTATCTGTGTTTGTTCTATGTGCCCCTGCATTTATATCACAGTGCACAGATCATTTAGTAGAGTCAATGTTAGCTTGGGCTCTGTTGCCTCTCAGCTTTATTACAGCCTGACACTCTGACACTGTCTCATCCTCATTGGTCAATGTGGGCATTAGCAGGTGACACAACCACCCAACAGAACAATAGAAAGTCATGAGAACTTTGTTTTACAGATGATTTGCTTTATGGTTTGTTCAGCAGTGATGCATGCTTGTAGACTAAAATGCTGCTGCAGTGCAGTGATAATACACAGTACAGTAGGAATCTCTAGTGACCGTTTGTTTGTCTGTGTGAAAGCCTGATCTAAAGCAGAATCCCTCTCTGTCCTCCAAACTGTGGTTAAAATCCATAAGTGATGGATAATCTTCATACAATGTAATCCTCCGTGCTGCACGCCAACCCCAGCAGAGATAGGGAGAGGGACGTGGGCAGGGAGAGGAAGGCTGGAACGCTGCCTGATAAATTAACCACTCACAGGCTGCAGTCTAGGGAAGGCATTTGGCCCTCAGCTCATTAAAAACTGCCTGTTACCCAACCAGGGAAAGCCAGGCTAAGTAAACCCTGAGCCTGTGTGTAATGAATGGGCAGGATGGAGGTCATTGTTCATTGGAGCAGCACCAAGATAGTAGACACCAGGTCAGCTACTTCTGGCCCCAGGAGTGACACAGAGAGCCTGTTGACTGTGCAATCTGCTTTAGTGATGAGGGTCTTTTAGTGCACCCGCGCGCACACACAATTTGTGTTTTGCAAGCGGGAGTAAAAAGGCTTGGGGCCAAGTAAATGGGGGATCGTTTTACGTATTAGACCAACTGAGCATAGAAATATATCCCAGATTGACTGTGATGGTAATAAGCCTTTTAGTAGAGCTCATGAATGGACCAATAGTTGATAGAGGAGGAGTTTAGATCTACAGTCGTGGCCAAAAGTTTTGAGAATGACACAAATATTAGTTTCCACAAAGTTTGCTGCTTCAGTGTCTTTAGATATTTTTGTCAGATGTTACTATGGAATACTGAAGTATAATTACAAGCATTTCATAAGTGTCAAAGGCTTTTATTGACAATTACATGAAGTTGATGCAAAGAGTCAATATTTGCAGTGTTAACCCTTCTTTTTCAAGACCTCTGCAATCCGCCCTGGCATGCTGTCAATTAACTTCTGGGCCACATCCTGACTGATGGCAGGCCATTCTTGCATAATCAATGCTTGGAGTTTGTCAGAATTTGTGGGTTTTTGTTTGTCCACCCGCCTCTTGTGGATTTACCACAAGTTCTCAATGGGATTAAGGTCTGGGGAGTTTCCTGGCCATGGACCCAAAATATCTGTATGTTTTGTTCCCCGAGCCACTTAGTTATCACTTTTGCCTTGTGGCTAGGTGCTCCATCGTGCTGGAAAAGGCATTGTTCGTCACCAAACTGTTCTTGGATGGTTGGGAGAAGTTGCTCTCGGAGGATGTTTTGGTACCATTCTTTATTCATGGCTGTGTTCTTATGCAAAATTGTGAGTGAGCCCACTCCCTTGGCTGAGAAGCAACCCCACACATGAATGGGCTCAGGATACTTTACTGTTGGCATGACACAGGACTGATGGTAGTGCTCACCTTGTCTTCTCCGGACAAGCTTTTTTCCGGATGCCCCAAACAATCGGAAAGGGAATTCATCAGAGAAAATGACTACCCCAGTCCTCAGCAGTCCAATCCCTGTACCTTTAGCAGAATATCAGTCTGTCCCTGATGTTTTTCCTGGAGAGAAGTGGCTTCTTTGCTGCCCTTGTTGACACCAGGCCATCCTCCAAAAGTCTTTGCCTCACTGTGCGTGCAGATGCACTCACACCTGCCTGCTGCCATTCCTGAGCAAGCTCTTTACTGGTGGTGCCCCGATCCCGCAGCTGAATCAACTTTAGGAGACGGTCCTGGCGCTTGCTGGACTTTCTTGGGCGCCCTGAAGCCTTCTTCACAACAATTGAACTGCTCTCCTTGAAGTTCTTGATGATCTGATAAATGGTTGATTTAGGTGCAATCTTACTGGCAGCAATATCCTTGCCTGTGAAGCCCTTTTTGTGCAAAGCAACGATGACGGCACGTGTTTCCTTGCAGGTAACCATGATTGACAGAGGAAGAACAATGATTCCAAGCACCACCCTCTTTTTGAAGTTTCCAGTCTGTTATTTGAACTCAATCAGTATGACAGAGTAATCTCCAGCCTTGTCCTTGTCAACACTCACACCTGTGTTAACGAGAGAATCACTGACATGATGTCAGCTGGTCCTTTTGTGGCAGGGCTGAAATGCAGTGTAAATGGTTTTAGGGGATTCAGTTAATTTGCATGGCAAAGAGGGACTCACTTACAACCACAAGATAAAGCCTCAACGAAACTGTTAGGACAGTCCACTATTTTTCTGTTCATTATAGACAATACAGTCATTAGAGGCAGCCGGAGCCTATCATAACATGTTGTCCATAATGTTCTTTCAGAGAAGTCTAAATAAAATTTGAGTAGATACGGTATACTACTATACAATAAATGATGCTGCTGTAGGCTAGTGGGAGGGCAACAAATCAATGAATCGTTTGTAGATTCTTCCCAGATCCTGTCTGTATAGTATCCAACTATGCAAGCTTTGATGCTATTTACATTGGATGATCTGTTTGTCTAGGGCTTTATGGGCTTGTTGTGTGGACAGGGAGATAATTAGCAGGCATACCGGCTCTGTTGTAGGATTCTCCCTGGTCGGATTAGTGACCACACTGGGGATATACACAATGTTATACAGAATTGATACGCAACAATGAAATAGAATAGATTCCTAAGGTTTCATACAGACCGTGTTTGAATCTTGCATTTCAGTTACCTCCACTTATTGATATGTCTCAATTCAGACCTGTCTGATTCAACATCAATGCCAATCAATATATTGTAGCCTATTCTCAGTGACTGCTGTTGCTCATTTCTTATTGATAGTACAATATTGTACCATTTGCTTTTTCTGTCCCGTTGCTTCACCTGGCTACACCCAGTAGGCCACTGAAATAATGTGTCTGTATAAACGTTTACCCCATTATTGGTGCAGGTTAACATTTTTGGGGATGAGTCTTGTCCGTGACGCAGAACTGAGTGATATCCACTAGATGTGCCAGCTGCAGGGTCAACATTAGCTATATTGTAAAAATGAATGAAAACAAAATGTAGGTTAGTGTTAGGCATTAGGCTTAGCAGTGTGGTTGGGGTTGTATGACTTTGTGGCTGGGCCAGCTAGTGACCACTGAGCAGAGCTGCCTCCAGCACATGAGTCATCCCAATAAATGCTCTCCTGCATTATGCAGGTGGTCTTTCATGGAACGTGAAACTAATGATGTGGTGGGGGACTATTTCCTGGAAAGGACGAAGGCGTAAAAGAGGGAAACGTTAGAGAGGATCAATCTTAAAGGCTGCAGAGGTGTTCCAGGGGCTTCTAATTATGTCTTTGAAGCTCTCCCTCACGGATACCCATTTTTCCATAGGGGCTATTAACGTGGCCCTGCCTGGTTGTTGGGTAGATGGAGGAAGGGTAAAGTTCATGAGCTCCAAGATTCCCGTGGCAGGCTGATGCTGTTTAAATGGTTGATATACAGTAGTTTGGATGTAAACATTTTGTCTATCCCCCCTGTACTGCTGAGAGATGAGAGGCAGAAGTTCCATTGTGCTGTTCCACAGACTCAATCTGAGTAGCTATTCTATCAGACTCGCTATACGCACTCAATCAGAGCTAGGTTACAGTACTGTAGCATCCTTTAAGGAACCACCCATTATGAAGCTGTCACTGTAACAGTGTGTTTGTGTACTAGGCCTAAGGTGTTCTCTCAGCAAAATGCCACTGATGGATTTTGGAACACATCTAATTAACAGGAGGAGTCTGGCGCTAATATGGGGCCAGGGAAGTAGACTGGCTCACACACGTATTAGGCCCGGAGGCCAAGTGAGGGGTAATAACTCATGAACTGTCACCACATATGTTGTTTTCCCCTACATCTTGTAACCCATAGTAGGTCATGTATTGTGTCAGAAAACATAGTGGTTGGGCAGGAGCCACTAAGGTGAGGATGAAACAGAGAGAGCTCATGAACTATTTTGCAGGATGTACACGAGTGAAAATCTAATTTGAACTCCATTCAATGTCATGGCTATCTTCAATGAAATGCTAATAATGCAGTTAAATCCATAAAAGTGCAAGGACTTCCACTGCAGCTATGTTCAGTGACGCTTTCATGACAACGATAAACCATGTATTGTGCAGCTCAGCAGTCATCACTACCTAAAGTAGAGCAATTAACTGAAGTGAAGACATGGCTTTTTACTGTACAGGTCTCTAAAAAAAAACATCAATTGCCTCAGTGAAAGTAAAATGGCACGCTTGAAACAGAGGGCGGTCTTCTCAGAAGTGGTTTTGAAAAAAAGGGAAGAATTGGCCTTTGTTACAGCATGCATGTGTAGTCCCCACGGACAGAGAGACACTGCAGGAGGTCCAGCAGGCTGTGTAGTCCCCACGGACAGAGAGACACTGCAGGAGGTCCAGCAGGCTGTACTGAGGTGAGCTGCTGTGACTAAAGAAGACATGAGCTTCCATCAGGGTGGCCAGACAGAGACGGATGCTTTTCTGTTGGATTTTGAAAAGCTCACGACAGCCATGTTGTACATATCTTTCTCACTCTATTTTCCATGATAGACAGTGACATTTTGCGGAAGGAAAATACTATGTTTCTACGGGTAGGGAGGCTGTACAAATGTTTTTGATACCTAGCAGATCTGATGGCATCCACCAGGGTAAGAAGGCATGGGGTTCTGCAGAGGAGAGAGGAGAGAGGAGAGAAACCTCAAAGATTCTTCATCTTGAGCAGCTGAAAGGATTTAGTCATCTTGACTCTGTGTTGATTGATCAAACCTTCATCCAGTGAAAACACTGTCACAGTCATTAAGGGATTTTCCTTGTGCTCTTACAAACATTATTTCTAGAAGAGAAACTAATATGTAAAATTACAGTGCAAACCTTTTTAAAGTTGTATAACTAACTGGAAGTCTATCTGGATAAGAGCACCTGCTAAATGACTAAAATGTAAAATTTAAATGATGAACTAGTTCTCTGGAGTGTTCAAGTATACAAAGAACACCTTCCTAATATTGAGTTGCATCCCTTTTGCCCTCTGAACAGCCTCAATTTGTTGGGGCATGGACTCTACAAGGTGTTGAAATCATTCCACAGGGATGCTGGCCAATGTTGACTCCAATGCTTCCCAAGTGTCAAGTTGGCTGGATGTCCTTTGGGTGGTGGACCATTCTTGCTACACACAGGGGAAACTGTTAAGCATGAAAACCCAGCAGCGTTGCAGTTCTTGACACACTCAAACCAGTGCGCCTGGCACCCACTACCATACCCCATTCAAAGGCACTTAAATATTTTGTTTAGCCCATTCACCCTCTGAATGGCAAACATGAATGCCTAATGCTGAACACAGTAGTCAGTATGTATTGTATTGTTTGAAGGAGTGTGTGTGTGTGTGTGTGTGTGTGAGAGAACTGGATGTGTGTACATTACATTGAATCAGAAACCTATCAGAGGTCCTTGTGCAGAGTCCCTGACTCAGCGGTTCCCCTCTTTGTGTTGTTGGTGGGGTCCGATTTCTTATTTACCCTGTAAATACCGGGGCACACGTTCTATCATAACATAAGAATGGTGGGGGTGGGAGGTCAAATGTGAACTGAATGCTGAATGTAAACATTGTTAGTATCTACATCAAAGCTCCCCATCTAGTTCCACCTTATGTCTGCCATTCATACCAATGAAGAAGACTGGCTTTCAACTTGCTTGTGGTTCTCCTAAAATGTGTTTTGGGTTTGTTTGTGTCTGTGTATATTGTCTGTAGGGAGAGGGAGGCTTAATAGGAGGAAGAGGTAGGTTTTTAATTGAAGCCGTGGAGAAGCATAGACAGACAGTTTCCTCTTTCTGGGCTGTCAGGTGCAATGAGAGAGAGGATAAGTGACAGAGGTTGTCGGCTCTAATAGGTT
The DNA here is from genome assembly GCF_057628025.1 of Oncorhynchus mykiss. Classification (NCBI taxonomy): domain Eukaryota; kingdom Metazoa; phylum Chordata; class Actinopteri; order Salmoniformes; family Salmonidae; genus Oncorhynchus; species Oncorhynchus mykiss. The sequence continues at coordinate 82,095,761 of NC_143033.1, forward strand.
CTGGTTCTGTCAGCTCCCCCATGGCTGCCGGGTACACTAGAGCAACTCAATCTCAATCAGTCCTCCTGTTAATGAATATTCGTATGAGGAGTGAGAGCAGCAGGGATAGGAGGAGTGTGAATCTACCAATCTAGCAGGTGAGAGGGGAAGTGGGGAGGGTCTGACACCCCAAGGGTCCTCAACCAGGAAAACAACACACACACACGTACACACACACACACAGTACTCTCGAGTTATATGTACCAACATTTCTCAGTTGTACACAATCTTGTACAAAACCGTATGAAAAACTGAAGGCTAATTGTCAATAGGGATATGCATAAATATAATGTTTTATGCGGAAACCACCAACAATTCAATACAGTATGGTATGTGCAGGGTCAGGTATGTGTGTCTGCCTATGCATGTTATAGCCAAGACATTGAATAGATTTAATCAATATTTGTCTCTTTTTTTGCTACTGTAGATAGCATTAGTTGGCTGTACCTATGCTAAAACCTATATTTTTAATCTTATAGCTTGTTCTCTCCTTTTTAAATGGTGAGCCAACATGCCTTCAGCACTTTTATTTCCCTGACTGATCAAAACTAATTTTCTCATGCTCTCTCTTGTCTCTCTGCAGCAGACCAGAGGAGGCTGGTGGGAGGAGCTATAGGAGGACCGGCTCATTGTAAAGACTAGGATGGAATTATTGGAATGGTATCAAACACATAAAACATATGGAAACCACATGTTGGACTCTGTTCCATCCCAGCCATTACAATGAGCCCGTCCTCCTGAAGCTACTCCCACCAGCCTCCTCTGCAGCAGACATATAATGGGCATTATGTTTGGAACATCAAATCGCAATAAAATCGCAAGTATTAAATCACAATTGTGGTGGTTATTTCTTTATTATCAAATGAGGAGAGACAAACTTATCACACAAGTCAGAGTTCTACTTAGTCTTTATTCACTTATTAATAAGGAAAGCAGGTCACACACACACACACACAAGTGAATGATGTGAGTGATCTGCAATAACGATGCCTGGTCGACGAACCACCCCTAGATGATTTGTTGAGAGCCCCGACACAAAGATGAATGTGGAAGTAGAGACACTGGGGTGCAAAGGAGCAAGATAAATAAATAAATAAATAAATAAATAAATAAATAAAACTGTATGGGGATGAGGTAGGTAGATAGATGGGCTGTTTACAGATGGGCTATGTACAGGTGCAGTGATATGTGAGCTGCTCTGACAGCTGGTGCTTAAAGCTAGTGAGGGAGATATGAGTCTCCAGTTTCAGAGATTTTTGCAGTTCGTTCCAGTCATTGGCAGCAGAGAACTGGAAGGAAAGACAACCAAAGGAGGAATTGAATTGGCTTTGGGGGTGACCAGTGAGATATACTTGCTGGAGCGCGTGCTACGAATGGGTGCTACTATGGTGACCAGTGAGCTGAGATAAGGCGGGGCTTTACCTAGCAGAGACTTGTAGATAACCTGTAGCCAGTGGGTTTGGCGACGAGTATGAAACGAGGGCCAACCAACGAGAGCATACAGGTCGCAATGGTGGGTAGTGTATGGGGCTTTGGTGACAAAACGGATGGCACTGTGATAGACTGCATCCAGTTTGTTGAGTAGAGTGTTGGAGGCTATTTTATAGATGACATCACTGAAGTTGAGGATCAGTAGGATGGTCAGTTTTACGACTGTATGTTTGGCAGCATGAGTGAAGAATGCTTTGTTGCGATATAGGAAAACAATTCTAGATTTAATTTTGGATTGGAGATGCTTAATGTGAGTCTGGAAGGAGAGTTTACTGTCTAACCAGACACCTACAGTGCCTTGCGAAAGTATTCGGCCCCCTTGAACTTTGCGACCTTTTGCCACATTTCAGGCTTCAAACATTAAGATATGTATTAAACTGTATTTTTTTGTGAAGAATCAACAACAAGTGGGACACAATCATGAAGTGGAACGACATTTATTGGATATTTCAAACATTTTTAACAAATCAAAAACTGAAAAATTGGGAGTGCAAAATTATTCAGCCCCTTTACTTTCAGTGCAGCAAACTCTCTCCAGAAGTTCAGTGAGGATCTCTGAATGATCCAATGTTGACCTAAATGACTAATGATGATAAATACAATCCACCTGTGTGTAATCAAGTCTCCGTATAAATGCACCTGCACTGTGATAGTCTCAGAGGTCCGTTAAAAGCGCAGAGAGCATCATGAAGAACAAGGAACACACCAGGCAGGTCCGAGATACTGTTGTGAAGAAGTTTAAAGCCGGATTTGGATACAAAAAGATTTCCCAAGCTTTAAACATCCCAAGGAGCACTGTGCAAGCGATAATATTGAAATGGAAGGAGTATCAGACCACTGCAAATCTACCAAGACCTGGCCGTCCCTCTAAACTTTCAGCTCATACAAGGAGAAGACTGATCAGAGATGCAGCCAAGAGGCCCATGATCACTCTGGATGAACTGCAGAGATCTACAGCTGAGGTGGGAGACTCTGTCCATAGGACAACAATCAGTCGTATATTGCACAAATCTGGCCTTTATGGAAGAGTGGCAAGAAGAAAGCCATTTCTTAAAGATATCCATAAAAAGTGTCGTTTAAAGTTTGCCACAAGCCACCTGGGAGACACACCAAACATGTGGAAGAAGGTGCTCTGGTCAGATGAAACCAAAATTGAACTTTTTGGCAACAATGCAAAACTTTGGCGTAAAAGCAACACAGCTGAACACACCATCCCCACTGGCAAACATGGTGGTGGCAACATCATGGTTTGGGCCTGCTTTTCTTCAGCAGGGACAGGGAAGATGGTTAAAATTGATGTTAAGATGGATGGAGCCAAATACAGGACCATTCTGGAAGAAAACCTGATGGAGTCTGCAAAAGACCTGAGACTGGGACGGAGATTTGTCTTCCAACAAGACAATGATCCAAAACATAAAGCAAAATCTACAATGGAATGGTTCAAAAATAAACATATCCAGGTGTTAGAATGGACCTTAAGCGTGGCTGAGGTGCACCCATGACCAGCTCTGAAACCAGATTGCATAGCGGAGAAGGTACGGTGGGATTCGAAGGAGAAAGGAGAAATGGTGGGGGCTTTGGCGGGTTGCTGTGGAGGGTGCCCCGGGCAGTTGGCCGGGGTAGGGGTAGCCAGGTGGAAAGCATGTCCAGCCGTAGAGAAATGCTTATTGAAATTCTCAATTATAGTGGATTTATCGGTGGTGAAAGTGTTTCCTAGCCTCAGTGCAGTGGGCAGCTGGGAGGAGGTGCTCTTATTCTCCATGGACTTTAGTGTCCCAGAACGTTTTTGAGTTAGTACTACAGTATGCAAATTTCAGTTTGAAAAAGCTAGCCTTAGCTTTCCCAACTGCCTGTGTATATTTGTTCCTAACTTCCCTGAAAAGTTGCATATCACAGGGGCTATTTGATGCTAATGCAGAACGCCACAGGATGTTTTTGTGCTGGTCAAGGGCCGACAGGTCTGGAGTGAACCAAGGACTATATCTATTCCTAGTTCTACATTTTTTTGAGGGGCATGCTTATTTAAGATGGTGAGGAAGGCACTTTTAAAGAATAGCCAGGCATCATCTCCTGACGGGATGAGGTCAATGTCATTCCAGGATACCCTGGCCAGGTCAATTAGAAAGGCCTGCTCGCAGAAGTGTTTTACGGAGTGTTTGACAGTGATGAGGGGTGGTCGTTTGGTCGCAGACCCATTACGGATGCAGGCAATGATCGCTGAGATCTTGATTGAAAACAGCAGAGGTGTATTTGGAGGGCGAGTTAGTTAGGATGACATCTATGAGGGTGCCCGTGTTTACGGATTTGGAGTTGTACCTGGTAGGTTCATTGATAATTTGTGTGAGATTGAGAGCATCAAGCTTGGATTGTAGGATGGCCGGGGTGATAAGCATGTTCCAGTTTAGGTCACCTAGTAGCACGAGCTCAGAAGATAGATGGGGGGAAATCAATTCACATATGGTATCGAGGGCACAGCTGGGGGCAGAGGGAGTCTTTAGCGGCAACAGTGAGAGACTTGTTTCTGGAAAGGTGAATTTTTAGAAGTAGAAGCTCGAATTGTTTGGGTACAGACTTGGATAGTAATACAGAACTCTGCAGGCTATCTTTGCAGTAGATTGCAACACCGCCCCCTTTGGCAGTTCAATCTTGGCGGAAAATAGTTAGCGATGGATATTTCAGCATTTTTGGTGGTTTTACTAATCCAGGATTCAGACATGGCTAAGACTTCCGGGTTGGCAGAGTGTGCTAAAGCAGTGAGTAAAACAAACTTAGGGAGTAGGCTTCTAATTTTAACATGCATGAAACCAAGGCTTTTACGGTTACAGAAGTCAACAAATGAGAGCACCTGTGGAGTGAGAGTGGAGCTAGGCACTGCAGGACCTGGATTAACCTCTACATCACCAGAGGAACAGAGGAGAAGTAGGATAAGGGTACGGCTATACGAACTGGCCGTCTAGCACGTTCGGAACAGAGAGTAAAAGGAACAGGTTTATGGGCACGATAGCATAGATTCAAGGCATAGTGAACAGACAAAGGTGAGGTAGGATGTGAGTACATTGGAGGTAAACCTAGGCATTGAGTAATGATGGGAGAGATATAGTCTCTAGAGACATTTAAACCAGGTGATGTCATCGCATATGTAGGAGGTGGGACAACATGGTTGGTTAAGGCATATTGAGCAGGGCTAGAGGCTCTACAGTAATTTTTTTATTTTACCTTTATTAATCTAGGCAAGTCAGTTAAGAACAAATTCTTATTTTCAATGACGGCCTAGGAACAGTGGGTTAACTGCCTGTTCAGGGGCAGAACGACAGATTTCTACCTCTAACCACTAGGCTACCCTGCCGCAACCACTAACCAAGATAGTAATGGACGAGGCATATTGATATTAGAGAGAGGCATGCGTAGCCAAGTGAACATATGGGTCCAGTGAGTGGTTGGGCTGACTGGGAACACGGCGATTCAGACAGTTTACAGGCCGATGCTAACAGTTAAACAAGCTAGCAGTTAGCAGACCAGGGCTGGCAAGCTAGCAGTTAGCAGACCGGGTTAGCAAGCAAGCAGTTAGCAGATGCTAGCAGTTAGCAGACCAGAGCAGGCAAGCTAGCAGTTTGTAGACCAGGGCTAGCAAGTTAGCCTTTGGGGGACGTCGCGATGGGGGCATATTTGTTTTTGCCTCTTCGTGCGGTGACGTTGATAGACCAGTCGTGGAGTTAGTAGGGTTCCAAGTAGCTCTAGGTAGCTAGCAGGTTAGCAGAATGGGCCTTCAGCGGGCGTCGCGCCTGAGGGGCCTGTAGTCAACCCGTACCGGCAGTAGAAGGGGTGGTAGCACAGGAGCCCTGGCCGGGCTAGCTTCAGGCTAATTGGTGCTTGCTCCGGGATGGAAATGCTAGCCAGGAGTGGTCACCTGGGATTGCAGTTAGCTAGTTGCGAAGATCCAGATGAAAATATTCAGAGTTTGCGGTAGGAATCCGGGGATATGGAGAGAAATAGGTCCGTTATGCTCTGCTTTGAGTCACGTTGTTCGAACTGGCGAGAGCTTTCCGGGCTAAAGGTTAGCTGATGACCGCTAGCAATGGTTTCCTAACTGATAGCTTGTAGGTAGTTAGCTGGCTAGCTTCAGTTGAGGAATTCAGATCCAGATCCAAATAGAAAGATTTTGGTTAGGTTTATCACCTAAGGCATCATAAATCTACTGTCAGCACTAAGCCCCAGAGGCCCACTCTCAGTTCACAGACACAATAGAGTTCTAAGAACTCTATTCTGTTGCATAAAACAACCATTTGATGCAATAACAGTATTATAACAATCTTGTAATTTTGCTCTCACACAGTATATATACTGTAGAATCGTGATAATTGCAATACATGTCTTATTGGCACCTAAGTATGGTGATAATATCATACCATGAAGTCCCTGGCAGTTCCCAACCCTAAACTAGCACTTTCTTTTTCTCATCCTACTCTCTCTCTCCTCAGCAGCAGTCCTTTTTCCTCTACTCCCCCCTCACCTGGCATCTCATCACACACGACAGACAGACACACACACACACACACACACTTAGCCATCTAGTACACATACTTTGCAGGTATTGATTTCGTCTCACGATTAAGTCATGAATTTACTTAATCAGTCCAAACATATACCCGCGGTTTAAAGAACAAATGAGTGATTTTCACAAGGCTAATAAAACCATCATCCGGATGTTGGAGCGAGTGTGTCTGCAGGATTAGCGCAGTGTGATGAGACACAATACAGAGCCATCCCTCTGTGATGCTGCTGGAGTGTCAGCCCAAGTCCACACCCACCACAGGAGGCTGAGGAAAGGATGCCCACAGACAGCCACAGTAGCAAAGGCAACACAGAGGTTGACATTAGGCAAAGCATGGCTTGGCAAACGCAAGCATTAAACTGTATCATGTTTGTGTGTCTGAAGCCTTACTGGATTACAGCGTACTGTATGCATGCACAGGGCATGGATGATGCTTTACTGTTGTCTACTCCACAATGGTGGCCGTGTTTTTCTATCTTTTGCCAATTTTTCATTGATGAGCATTACTGCCCAAAAACTAGGAGGATGACTGCTCATGATTGTTATGTTAGCTCGCAATGACGCATAGCATGCCTCATGCTCTTGTAGTTTCCTGCAGTCAAATGACCAAATCGCCCTCTAGTGGCTTCACAAGTGGAATGTTATTAATATTTGCATAATTCCATAATTAATAAACATTATTTAAAAAAAAATGTTGCTATATTTCAGTCTGCTGTATATAAAGTGTAATATTGGGATGTAAACTCAAAATGTTATACATCTCAACTCTACATCTGACATGGTACATACAGGTGTCTTCTTTTTTTTAAGCCCATAACTATCTGTGTGAGGTGTATACTTTTGTTTCAAAGTATATTTGTTTAAGACTACCAAGAAACACTCTGTGTGACCCTGATTTAGCCCACTGCAGTAAAAGGTTAATATTATTTTCAGAAAGAAGAAGTACACAGGCTCTTACAATGCTTCGCAGAGAGGGACATGTTCTTTTCTGAAAAGGTCTAGATGAAACGCTAAATAATAACTTATGTGGGAGTGCCCTTTGGCAAGGCTTTCATCTATCTGAACACTTGTATTTCAATCTAAATTACATGCGGCTCAGATTCAGATCTAACAGTGTCCAGGCAGTAAGAGCTCTCGGCTAAATGAATCTTAGCTGGAGTGATCAATAAACCAAGTTGGAATTTGATTAGTACTATGACGTTATATTACCAACCAGGGCAATATTCACTGCACACCATTGAGTCATACATGCCTTATTAACCTACTGGGAGCCCCTCTGGTTCCTGAACTTATTATCTGTCCTCACCTCGGAGGCTTTGATGACGGGCTGCAGGAAACCGTTGTAGTTCAGACGCCAGACTCTCAGGACCTATAACGTTAATATGTGTCCCTACTAAAAGTCAATGAGAGAGCAGACCATTAGTAACTGTTCATGCAAAGCTGCTCGGGAAGGTACTACACTGATCTAATTAATTCTTCCTATGAACAGATGTTTCTCATCCTAGCTGGCAAGAAACATAACACAGTGTTATGAGAAAAAGTGGTGAATGTAAGCAAATTATTTTTCCCGTTTCTAACAACCCATTATACAGCGAGCCATAAAAAACTAAAATAAAGTGAAAGTCTGTTTGCTGTCCATCTACGTGACCAGTCCCATTTGGGGCGAGCTATTTCAAACCAGTGGTGGAGGCACAGTGACTGTGAAATGAGACTAGCCGACCAGTGCACCGCTCTCAGCTTGCTACGGTATGGCTATCTAATTAGAATTTGTTCATAAAATCGATTGTGTTGTGGCACTTACGAAATGGAGTCGTTAAAGGAGATTAGCTCTTGTTAAATGGGCCCTTTATTAACCAGTAGATGAGGAATGACATGGCAACGGCCCACATTAGCACACAGATACTATCGGCAAACCGGCTGCTGAAACCACTAACAGTGCAGGACTTGGTGAAAACACATTAGCTCGTTCACCTCCAGGGGAGGCTAGTCGCTGGAGCAATAAATAGAGGTAGCTGATGAACAATAGATTGCGAACATATATAAAATCATTCAAAAATGTACTGTGTGGGAGGGGTGTTCGTTTCTATAATGATTTATGGGCGGAACGTGTGAGAAACGTCGTTATTGTGAAGCTACGTTCCAGTTCCACCTAGACTCATAGCCCAGGTGCAGTGTTTAGCCTCAATGCGGCAGGGAGAGCCTCCCTGGAACGTGGCACCTGCTTTATAGCCTCGACTCTGGTTGAGAGACCGTCTCTGTACGCCTCATGCTCCCCTGTTGAACAAATGCATCAATAGAATTACTCTTGATATTGAAAATTATGAATGACTTCTACGTAGTAATTTTTTCCTATTGTTTAATTATTTCAATCCCCAGCATTACTGTAGGGCCAGGAAAATAAGGGAGATGTTCTTTGAAGTGTTTCTGTACATTACAGATCTCCCTCCCTCTCCTTTGAGGCATGTTGTTGCCAAACTGGTCCAGTCTGGGAATTTCATTTAAATTGATGTGCATTCTATGCATGTACAGTTGAAGTCGGAAGTTTACATACACTTAGGTTGGAGTCATTAATACTCGTTTTTCAACCACTCCACAAATGTTGGTTTGTGAAACTATAGTTTTAGCAAGTTGTTTAGGACATTTACTTTGTACATGACAAGTAATTTTTCCAACAATTGTTTACAGATTATTTCACTAATAATTCACTATCACAATTACAGTGGGTCAGAAGTTTACTTACACTAAGTTGACTGTGCCTTTAAACAGCTTGGAAAATTTCAGAAAATGATGTCCTGGCTTTAGAAGCTTCTGATAGGTTAATTGATATAATTTGAATCAATTTGAGGTGTACCTGTGGATGTATTTCAAGGCCTACCTTCAAACTCAGTGCCTCTTTGTTTGACATCATGGGAAAATCAAATGAACTCAGACAAAATTGTAGACCTCCACAAGTCTGGTTCATCCTTCGGAGCAATTTCCAAACGCCTGAAGGTACCACGTTCATCTGTACAAACAATAGTACGCAAGTATAAACACCATGGGACCACGCAGCCGTCATACCGCTCAGGAAGGAGACTCGTTCTGTCTCCTAGAGATAAATGTACTTTGGTGCGAAAAGTGCAAATCAATCCCAGAACAAGAGCAAAAGACCTTGTGAAGGTGCTGGAGGAAACGGGTACAAAAGTATCTATATCCACAGTAAAATGAGTCCTATATCGACATAATCTGAAAAGCCGCTCAGCAAGGAAGAAGCCACTGCTCCAAAACCGCCATTAAAAGCCAGACTACGGTTTGCAACTGCACATGGGGACAAAGATCATACTTTATGGAGAAATGTCCTCTGGTCTGATGAAACAAAAATATAACGGTTTGGCCATAATGACCATCGTTATGTTTGGAGGAAAAAGTGGGAGGCTTGCAAGCCAAAGAACACACCATCCCAACTGTGAAGTACCGGGGTGGCTGCATCATGTTGTGGGGGTGCTTTGCTGCAGGAGGGACTGGTGCACTTCACAAAATAGATGGCATCATGAGGAAGTAAAATGATGTGGATATATTGAAGCAACATCCCAAGACATCAGTCAGGAAGTTAAAGCTTGGTCGCAAATGGGTCTTCCAAATGGACAATGACCCCAAGCATACTTCCAAAGTTGTGGCAAAATGGCTGAAGGACAACAAAGTCAAGGTATTGGAGTGGCCATCACAAAGCCTTGACCTCAATCTTATAGCAAATGTGTGGGCAGAACTGAAAAAGTGTGTGCGAGCAAGGAGGCCTACAAACCTGACTCAGTTACATCAGCTCTGTCAGGAGGAATGGGCCAAAATTCACCCAACTTATTTTGGGAAGCTTGTGGAAGCAAGGCTACCCGAAACGTTTGACCCAATTTAAACAATTTAAAGGCAATGCTACCAAATACGAATTGAGTGTATGTAATCTTCTAACCCACTGGGAATGCGATGAAAGAAATAAAAGCTGAAAAAATAATTATCTCTACTATTATTCTGACATTTCACATTCTTAAAATAAAGTGGTGATCCTAACTGACCTAAGACAGGGGATTTTTTTCTCGGATTAAATGTCAGGAATTGTGAAAAACGGAGTTTAAATGTATTTGGCTGAGGTATATGTAAACTTCCGACTTCAACTGTATGAACAGCCCCTGCTGTCAGCTTTAGTGAATGAAGAGAAGCCTATCTAGCCTGTTTTATTTATTCACTCTAGACCGGTATGGAAGATGTAACCATGACAGAATGAAAGGAAGACATTTTAGACAAAAGCGTGTCTGTATATTTACACACATGTCACACGGGCACACTTGTGCACACACACACACACACACACACACAGTAGATCTCCAGTGCAGGAAGATCAATTCCATTCTAATCAGTCCCCCCCCCCCCCTGATTAAGTGTTTACTCCTGAGTTTGTTTTGTTGTGTGGTTTAATTTATGGTCAGTTTAGTTTTTTCTGGCGAAGGTGACTTTCTCGTAGACGGTGACAAATGAAGTCTGACAGTGAAAGTCTGCACACAATGCATTTTTAAGAGCCTAATATGCTTGATGAATGACCACATAAAGGTTAAGCTCTATTTCATTCACACCATAATCACAACATTTTGGGGCTGTTGTCGGTCAGTGTCAGTGTTCTTAACGACTCAGACTGTCAGACATGGGTAAGGATAAGGCTGTTATTTAGTTTTGTATCTAGACTTCTGGTACAATCACCTAAAAGGAACACTCCTCTTTCAACAGCTTGTTAACCAGATGCTGTACTATTCTCATCGACGCTCATCGAAATGGGTAGACCAAGGCGCAGCGTGATTTGGGTTCATCATAATTTATTTGAATGTGAACCAGCAACAAAAACAATAAAGAGAAACAAACAAATGAGCGTACAGCCTTGTAGGGCTCAAAAGCAACAATACAAAAACAAGATCCCACAAACAACAGGTGGGAAAAGGCTACCTAAATATGATCCCCAATCAGAGACAACGATAGAGATATCTATTTGGGGATCATACCAGGCCAACATAGAAATACAATAACTAGACTACACATAGAAATAATGAACTAGAACACCCCCCAGTCACGCCCTGACCTATTCCACAATAGAAAATAAAGGCTTTCTATGGTCAGGACGTGACATCTCATTTAACTGCAGAGCTGGTTATATTGATTCAACATTCTGTTTGACTTGGGTGTGCTTTTCAGTTAATACAGTGAGGGGGAAAATTATTTGGACATCCTTGGAGAGCTCTTTGGTCTTGGCCATGGTGGAGAGTTTGGAATCTGATTGATTGCTTCTTTGGACAGGTGTCTTTTATACAGGTAACAAACTTAGATTAGGAGCACTCCCTTTAAGAGTGTGCTCCTAATCTCAGCTCGTTACCTGTATTAAAGACACCTGGGAGCCAGAAATCTTTCTGATTGAGAGGGGTCAAATACTTATTTCCCTCATTAAAATGCAAATCAATTTATAACATTTTTGATAATGTGTTTTTCTGGATTTTTTTGTTGTAATTCTGTCTCTCACTGTTCAAATAAACCTACCATTAAAATTATTGACTGGTATGTTGTGTGTGTGTGTGTATGTATGTATGTATGTATGTATGTGTGTATATATATATATATATATATATAATTTTTTTTTTGCACAACAGCATGTGAAATGTATTGTCAATCAGTGTTGCTTCCTAAGTGGACAGTTTGATTTCACGGAAGTGTGATTGACTTGGAGTTACATTGTGTTGTTTAAGTGTTCCCTTTATTTTTTTGAGCAGTATATATATACACACACACACACACACACACACACACACACACACACACACACACACACACACACACACACACACACACACACACACACACACACACACACACACACACACACACGTATGTATATATATAGATATATATTATATATATATATATATATATATATATATATATATATATATATATATTATACTGCTCAAAAAAATAAAGGGAACACTTAAACAACACAATGTAACTCCAAGTCAATCACACTTCCGTGAAATCAAACTGTCCACTTAGGAAGCAACACTGATTGACAATACATTTCACATGCTGTTGTGCAAATGGAATAGACAACAGGTGGAAATTATAGGCAATTAGCAAGACACCCCCAATAAAGGAGTGGTTCTGCAGGTGGGGACCACAGACCACTTCTCAGTTCCTATGCTTCCTGGCTGATGTTTTGGTCACTTTTGAATGCTGGCGGTGCTTTCACTAGTGGTAGCATGAGACGGAGTCTACAACCCACACAAGTGACTCAGGTAGTGCAGCTCATCCAGGATGGCACATCAATGCGAGCTGTGGCAAGAAGGTTTACTGTGTCTGTCAGCGTAGTGTCCAGAGCATGGAGGCGCTACCAGGAGACAGGCCAGTACATCAGGAGACATGGAGGAGGGCAACAACCCAGCTGCAGGACCGCTACCTCCGCCTTTGTGCAAGGAGGAGCACTGCCAGAGCCCTGCAAAATGACCTCCAGCAGGCCACAAATGTGCATGCGTCTGCTCAAATGGTCAGAAACAGACTCCATGAGGGTGGTATGAGGGCCCGACGTCCACAGGTGGGGGTTGTGCTTACAGCCCAACACCGTGCAGGACGTTTGTGGCATTTGCCAGAGAACACCAAGATTGGCAAATTCGCCACTGGTGCCCTGTGCTCTTCACAGATGAAAGCAGGTTTACACTGAGCACGTGACAGACATGACAGAGTCTGGAGACGCCGTGGAGAACGTTCTGCTGCCTGCAACATCCTCCAGCATGACCGGTTTGGCGGTGGGTCAGTCATGGTGTGGGGTGGCATTTCTTTGGGGGAGCCGCACAGCCTCCATGTGCTCGCCAGAGGTCTGCGAGGAGATCCCTCAGGAGACCATCCACCACCTCATCAGGAGCATGCCCAGGCGTTGTAGGGAGGTCATACAGGCACGTGGAGGCCACACACACTACTGAGCCTCATTTAGACTTGTTTTAAGGACATTACATCAAAGTTGGATCAGCCTGTAGTGTGGTTTTCCACTTTAATTTTGAGTGTGACTCCAAATCCAGACCTCCGTGGGTTGATTAATTTGATTTCCATTTATGATTTTGTTGTCAGCACATTCAACTATGTAATGAAAAAAGTATTCAATAAGAATATTTCATTCATTCAGATCTAGGATGTGTTATTTTAGTGTTCCCTTTATTTTTTTGAGCAGTGTGTGTGTGTGTGTGTGTGTGTGTATATGTATATATATATATATATATATATATATATATATATATATATATATACCAACAAAAAAACGTATTTTTCTTAATCTTTTATTTTAATTGTATTTTTATTTATTTATTTATTTATTATTATTATATATTTTAACTTCCTTTTTTTATTTTCTTTTTTTAAGCCTTTCACATCTGTGAATGTGTTTTGTTGGTTGATTGAAAAACAAGAGAACTTAATAAAACTTTAAATTGAAAAAAAAAAATTATAGACTGATAATTTCTTTGTCAGTGGGCAAACGTACAAAATCAGCAGGGGATCAAATACTTTTTTCCCTCACTGTAAAATCTCCATTGTGGAGTTAGAGCAGAGTAATTAGGTAAACATAAGGGAGAGCATGGCTGTAACATGTGAGTGTGGTGTGGTGGAGAACTGAGTTGACCCTGGTCTAATAGCTATGGGCTCTTTCATTGACCAGGTGAGTGCTAACAGCATCATTCTGGTTCCCTTGCTCTCTCTGGGTCATGGGTAATTGGAGCCGAGAAAGAAGGGAAAAGCAAAAATGTTAGCCTAATTTGTTCCCTTCCTGTTGGTCCCAGTGTTCTCTGCCTCAGTAATGAAGGTCAAATGAAGGTGATTTTTATTTATTTTAATCCCAGCCCCCGTCCCCTTCAGGAGGCCTTTTGATAGGCCGTCATCGCAAATAAGAATCTGTTCTTACTGACTTCCCTAGTTAAGTAAAGGTTAAATAAATACAATAGAGAAACTCCTGCATGTTGTTTTGTCAAGGTGCACCGAAAATACCTGGGGCCTGGCTGAGATATTCATGGAACATCTGTCTGCAGTACATTGCATTCATAATTCAATCTTAATTCAATCTTGAGTGAATCTGTATTGTGACGCAGCCTTTGAAAAGGCATTGAGCTTCATTTTTATAATTTTTTTATTTCACCTTTATTTAACCAGGTAGGCTAGTTGAGAACAAGTTCTCATTTACAACTGCGACCTGGCCAAGACAAAGCAAAGCAGTTTGACACATACAACAACACAGAGTTACACATGGAATAAACAAACAAACATACAGTCAATAATACAGTAGAAAAAGTCTATATACAGTGTGTGCAAATGAGGTAAGATAAGGGAGGTAAGGCAATAAATAGGCCATACTTGCGAAGTAATTACAATATTGCGAGTAAACACTGGAGTGATAGATGTGCAGAAGATGAATGTGCAAGTAGAGATACTGGGGTGCAAAAAGGAGCAAAATAAATAAATACAGTATGGGGATGAGGTAGTTGGATGGGCTATGTACAGGTGCAGTGATTTGTGAGCTGCTCTGACAGCTGGTGCTTAAAGTTAGTGAGGGAGATAGGAGCCTCCAACTTCAGTGATTTTTGCAGTTTGTTCCAGTCTTTGGCAGCAGAGTACTGGAAGGAAAGGCGGCCAAAGGAGAAATTGGCTTTGGGGTGACCAGTGAAATATACCTGCTGGAGCGCGTGCTACGGATGTGTGCTGCTATGGTGACCAGTGAGCTGAGATAAGGCGGGGCTTCACCTAGCAAAGACTTGTAGATGACCTGGAGCCAGTAGGTTTGGCTCCAGATATGGGGCTTTGGTGACAAAACGGATGGCACTGTGATGGACTGCATCCAATTTATTGAGTATAGTGTTGGAGGCTATTTTGTAAATGACATTGCCGAAGTCGAAGATCGGTAGGATGGTCAGTTTTACGAGGGTATGTTTGGCAGCATGAGTGAAGGATGCTTTGTTGCGATATAGGAAGCCGATTTCATATTGGAGAATGGATAGGCCGTGGGAGTGGGGAAGCAGGTTTGTCCCCTAGGTTCTGTGTTGTACTTAGCCCAGGGATTGATTGTTTAGTTTAACTTATTTTGGATGATGCTGATATTCTGACGGTATGGATGAGAGAGGCAATGGTGCTTGTACTTCCAACGTGTCTGATTTAACTGGCAGTTCTCTTTGTCAATATAGCAGTTAACCACACAACAGATCTCTATCACTTATCTCTCTCTCTCTGTCTGTCTGTCTGTCTGTCTCTGTGTATGTGTAAAGTAATGTAGTTTACGAACATTCAATCAGTAAGGCTGGACTGAATGGATTGTCACTTTTCATTCATCGAGTAAACTCACATAATTCACATCACTATCTCACTCATCAGCATAGCCCAGGGCAACTCCAGTCCTCGGGGGCCTGATTGGTGTCACACTTTTGCCTCAGCCCCAGCTAACACACCTGACTCCAATAATCAACTAATCGTGATCTTCAGTTAAAAATGCAATTAGTTTAAATCAGGTGTGTTTGCTAGAGATGGGGGGAAAAGTGTGACACCAATCAGGCCGGGGGCCTGGATAGCCAGTATTTATAGGGTAGTGCCTATAACATTACCTCATCAGTATAGCCGGTATTTATAGGGTAGTGCCTATAACATTACCTCATCAGTATAGCTGGTATTTATAGGTTAGTGCCTATAACATTTCCTCATCAGTATAGCCGGTATTTATAGGGTAGTGTCAATTTTACCTCATCAGCATAGCGTCAGGTCTCTCCTTCTCCTTTACTATTAGCAAGCGTGTGGAATGTCATTCACCTATTAACTTCACCCTATGATCATGGCACACTAAGGCAATTCCACCACGGTTGCTGATTAACCTATGGACTCACTCGTGTAATAATTACTTTAATCTCTTTCAACCAGTAGACCCCTTTCTGTGTTTGCAAACGTTGCCGCACGAGGGCGATGTGCGCAAGTTGGTTGCAGAACATGGGGTTCTTATAGAAAGCCAGCAAAAAAAAAGCCTAGATTTACATGTTGCCTATGAGTGCATTTCACACTACTTTTGGATTATAATTGGATTTTAAGGCTTGTATGAATGTCCTGTTTAATATAATGTTTGTGTCATCATCGCAAATCAACCGCATTATACTTAGAAAACACTTCAACCGTAACCAGTACAATTGGCTAGCTTTTGCTACAGCCTATATCTATGAGCGTTAGGATTCTAGCTAACAACTGATGCATCCAAAATAGTTATTTTGCAAAGACGACAACCAAATATAATCTTAGCGGCTGTTCAAGCAAGAATCAACACATCATTGTAAGCATATGAGAACCCCAAAATGTTTTTTTTTGTTTGGAAGTAATAAAAAAAATCTAGGCTATGTTGAATAGGCGCAGATGGCGATGGCTTTCTTATTGCAGCCAAGCGTCTCGTGCGTCTGTGCGTGAAGTCGGTGTGTCGTGTACTGGAAAAGGGTCTATGGGCATGAATCTCAAACCTTGCGTCTCCCACTTGCTGTTTTGCAGCAACAGTCTTCCAACGACCTCCCCACCACCACCAACTGAAGGCCCGTCATCGGATCCCCGTTCTCCCAGTGGGTGAGGGGGTTGGATGCCAGCTGCCCAGCATAGGGCAACCTGTCATCAGCATCTGGCTCTGAGGAACATTCCTCTGAGACGAGGCCTACCACAAACTATCCTACCCAAAAATATTCAATAAAATTCCATATTGTATTCTGTCTCTGTTGTCATTCAGTTACGCCTGTACTCGATTTAACTGTATTTAGCTCTTCAGGGATGAATTGAAGGCAGTCAATTCAGGAAGTGGTTTTAAAAATAAAAAACAAAACATTTTTGAAAAAAAGTAGCTCTACTCCTCAGTTTGAGAAGTCATTAAAAATATATGCAGTTTTTCCACATTTTGAATTGTTATTTAAGTTTACTTCCTGAATTGACAGCCTTCAAATTGAATTGACCCCTGCCCTTGTGCTCTTATAATCTGACCTATTGTATGTGTCTGTGTGATGGCAGTGCTGGGAGGTCCAGAGTCTCGCGGGGTGCTGAGGAAGATCAGTGATATGCTGGAGGTCATCATGAAGAGGATGGACACTTTGTCCAAACTGGGCAACACCACCACAGACTCCCACAGACTGGATGAGCTCAGCTCAGCACTGGACAGGTAGGGTTCTGGGGTTTGGTAGCAGGCCTGCCATTACATACTGTATGGTGTATGCATATATTTGTCTGCATATAAACAAATAATTGGAGGATATTTAAACTAGACGTTGTCTCATTAGTCTCAACATTTTCCTATCTATTTGCCCTGTTATTGGGTGGACATGGACAGTCAGACAGGGATGCTGCGCTGCCAGACATGCAGAGGCTAACAACCTGGAGTTTGCTCTTCCGTCTCCATGGCAACGGACCTCTCTCGTACAGGGGGTTGAGAGGCTCCCTCCTGCCGAGGTTTGCCCGTGTCTGACACTCTGACCATCCCTTCTGGACGTCCCTGCTCCTACACTCACCGTCTCACACCAGGAAAATAATCCCTGCTCAAACTATGCCTGAGAGTTGCGCTAACTGCCAGGATGCAGAGTTGTGGATGTTTGATATGGATTCTAAACACCAGAGTAGACAGTATTGTTAGAACATAAATTACTCCCACTATTCACATTCTTTGGAAGGTACTATAGAAATTATGCGCATTTTCTTCCTAAATGTTGCCGGAAAGAGGCCATTCATTGCTGAATAAGTCAGCCTAACTGTAAGCGATTATGAAAAAGGGGGAGCATCTCTAGGCTTCAGTAGTTTGCCTCTGGTAATAAAGTCTAGTCTGCTTGGTGACCTGCTCAGAATTCAGCCAAGGTGCAGTTTAACAGATACAAACAAAGAACCCAGAGCCATTCAGAGTCCACTGTTAGGTCTTTAAAAAGGAATCAGCCGTCTCTCTCTCTCTCTAATGCTGTATATGGTTCTCCAGGGCCATACACCCATTGTAAATGTATTAGTGGTGTTCTATAGAGGGAGGACAGGATTCTGTCTGTCCACAGGAATGTTTCCTATACTGATCAGTCTGTGCTGCAGTCTGGTGCTGTGCAGAGGACCGCTCTGTCTGTGTCTGGCTCTCATCTGTTCTGACATGCTGCCTCATAAGAGGGAATAGGAAGTGATGGCTAACAGTTGCCCGTAGGGTCAAGTGATATTAGAGGGGGATTTTACACAAAGTAATGCAGCATTTTAGACACACATACCACACCCATGCTCATACACTTATTCCAGAAGCACTGGTCTAGACCATTGCCCATTTCATCAACAACAGAAAACTCCCAACCATTCATGTAAATGCATATGTTAGATAAAGCTGTACAGTTTGAACAAAAGCAAAAGGCCAGTGTTGACCACTGTGTACAGTCAGCGTCTCATTGATATGACAGGGCTGTTAGACCCCAGCTATTGATTTGGCTCTGGTTGATACTCCCTGATAAACAGTGTCTTCAGCTCTGCAGAGTCCATCTGTAGTACAGTAGTACTCCTTAAGACCAGCATCCTTCCTATTGTAGGGTTCTCAGCTTCCCTGACCAGGTCACAGCAGCCTTGGGAAGACCCAGTGTAGAAGTAACAGATAGAGGCTGGCTGATGATTCTGTCTCGGAGGCCTTGCTTAACCATGGCTATGCCCGTGAGAACGTTTAGTCCTCAGTTCTCTACAGCACACACAGGAGCACTGTTCTTTTATACTGTGGGGCCCAGGCGGCTGACTGACTGCATTGAGATTATACACAATCATCATGGCTCCATAAAGACAGCTGGAAATCTCTGTGCCTCTTTGGACCTTTATGCTACATCAGCGAGGGCTGAGATTTCTGTCTTTATCGGAAGGGAGCCAAAGCAAGTTCAAAATGTTCACACTGCCATAATGCTTCAGCTTGGAGTTCCCTGGGCACCTTCCAGTTTTCACTGCTAGTGCCTGAGATAGCCCTGAACTCACAGCTATCTCCCTCTTTTTATTGCTGTCTCCTTTTCTCTTTCTTTCTCACTCTCTTTTTTTCTGCTTGTTTTGCCAACACTAACATGGCAACAACAAGCCATGGCAGTCAGCTGCCATAAAAGGCATTTGCTAACAACCTAATTGCGCTCTGTTCTCAGTCTCCCAGGGACTGGTTTTAATGTGCTGAGTCACTTTTTCACCTCAACAAATAAATTGTGTCAGAGTTTAAAAGCTTTTTTCTTTCACCCTCCATCCAAGTTCCACACAATCAGCATTTCCTCTCCTTGTTGAAGCTCAATTAGCAGGTAGCCTAGTGGTTAGAGGGTTGGACTAGTAACCGAAAGGTTGAAAGATCGAATCCCCGAGCTGACAAGGTAAAACTCTGTCGTTCTGCAGTTAACCCACTGTTCCTAGGCAGTCATTGAAAATAAGAAATTGTTCTTAACTGACTTGCCTAGTTAAATGAAGGTAAAATAAATAAATTAATTCTCTTTTGGGAGGAAACAGTAAGCATATACTGTAGGAGGGTGGACTTAGATGAAAGAAGTAGCCTTCTATGTTTCTTTTTCTAGATGTGTCCAGGGAGTTTAAGGATTGAGATAAAGGATACAGATTAAATGTGCGTTCCCACTGGGCACAGACATCAATTCAACATCTATTTCAAAATAGTTTCATTGAAATGACTAGAAAAAAACGATTCATTCAACCAGTGTGTGCCCGGTGGGTTGTCATGGGGAAAGAGATGGCAGAAATGATCAGCAAGAAAGAGAAGACATGCCTAACACTTAATTCACCTGTGCCTGCCCTATTGATGGTCGTGTGTGTGTGTGTGTGTGTTGGCAGGATCCAGCCGATTGGTCTGGTGGAGAGGATCCAGGCTATCGCCCAGAACCTGTCTGACATGGCTGTGAGGGTGGAGCAGATCCTACAGCGCAGCCAGGCCACCAACAGAGGTACAAGAGACACACACACAACTGACCACTCTTCACATTTGAAAGGTAGTTGTGTATGTCTGACACACTGTAAGACCCTATTGAACATGACAGGCAGCATTTATGACAGTACTTCAAATGATGAGTCTCCATTCATGTCTTTGTGAAGAGAGCTACGCTGCAGGAGGGCTCTATCTCCCTGTCTCAGCATAATTATAAATAACGCTACATGATGTTCAGTGTATGCTGATGAATTCCCCTCTAAGTTAAGAAGATCTGAGACTGTCAGCTTTCTTCTATTAGCTGTCCTCTGCTCAGTTCATTGTGCTCCTGTTCTGTTTGAGCAAGAGATACAGTAGGCTACTTACATGCAAAGCGAGACCAACTCCACTAGCCGACACATTAGAAAGCCAATTATAGACTTTGCATATTGTCATTATTTGCCTTGTCATTGAGTAAAGCAGACATGTCCTATTCTGTAGAGACTGTTTTTGCTACCAGAACCTAATCCCCTGGCTAATTTAGTGACACCGCTAGTGTTAGCGCTCCACACTGTGACTGCTGTAGTTATAATGGTAATCAAACAGAATGGCTGCTAATCCTTTTTCTGTGATTGCGCTCATCCAGGCTTGGCGGCACGCTGGTAAAGGAACAGCTTCTGCTCTCTTTAATTAGGCTAATTGGAGCTGGCTGCCGACAAGGAGGGAGGGAGGCAGGGGAGAGGGAATGAAGGAGTGAGACTGGGGAGAGAGGGAACGAAGGAGTGAGACTAGGGAGAGAGGGAATGAAGGAGTGAGACTGGGGAGAGAGGGAATGAAGGAGTGAGACTGGGGAGAGAGGGAATGAAGGAGTGAGACTGGGGAGAGAGGGAGAGAGGGAATGAAGGAGTGAGACTGGGGAGAGGGAACGAAGGAGTGAGACTGGGGAGAGAGGGAACGAAGGAGTGAGACTAGGGAGAGAGGGAACGAAGGAGTGAGACTAGGGAGAGAGGGAACGAAGGAGTGAGACTAGGGAGAGAGGGAACGAAGGAGTGAGACTAGGGAGAGAGGGAACGAAGGAGTGAGACTAGGGAGAGAGGGAACGAAGGAGTGAGACTGGGGAGAGAGGGAATGAAGGATTGAGACTGGGGAGAGAGGGAACGAAGGATTGAGACTGGGGAGAGAGGGAACGAAGGAGTGAGACTAGGGAGAGAGGGAATGAAGGAGTGAGACTGGGGAGAGAGGGAACGAAGGAGTGAGACTAGGGAGAGAGGGAATGAAGGAGTGAGACTAGGGAGAGAGGGAATGAAGGAGTGAGACTGGGTTAGAGAGGGAACGAAGGAGAGACTGGTGAGAGAGGGAACGAAGGAGTGAGACTAGGGAGAGAGGGAATGAAGGAGTGAGACTGGGGAGAGAGGGAATAAAGGAGTGAGACTAGGGAGAGAGGGAAAGAGGGAATGAAGGAGTGAGACTGGGGAGAGAGGGAACGAAGGAGTGAGACTAGGGAGAGAGGGAACGAAGGAGTGAGACTAGGGAGAGAGGGAACGAAGGAGTGAGACTAGGGAGAGAGGGAACGAAGGAGTGAGACTGGGGAGAGAGGGAACGAAGGAGTGAGACTAGGGAGAGAGGGAACGAAGGAGTGAGACTAGGGAGAGAGGGAACGAAGGAGTGAGACTAGGGAGAGAGGGAACGAAGGAGTGAGACTAGGGAGAGAGGGAACGAAGGAGTGAGACTAGGGAGAGAGGGACTGAAGGAGTGAGACTAGGGAGAGAGGGACTGAAGGAGTGAGACTAGGGAGAGAGGGACTGAAGGAGTGAGACTGGGGAGAGAGGGAACGAAGGATTGAGACTGGGGAGAGAGGGAATGAAGGAGTGAGACTGGGGAGAGAGGGAATGAAGGAGTGAGACTGGGGAGAGAGGGAATGAAGGAGTGAGACTGGGGAGAGAGGGAATGAAGGAGTGAGACTGGGGAGAGAGGGAAAGAGGGAATGAAGGAGTGAGACTAGGGAGAGAGGGAAAGAGGGAATGAAGGAGTGAGACTGGGGAGAGGGAACGAAGGAGTGAGACTAGGGAGAGAGGGAACGAAGGAGTGAGACTAGGGAGAGGGGGAACGAAGGAGTGAGACTAGGGAGAGAGGGAACGAAGGAGTGAGACTGGGGAGAGAGGGAACGAAGGAGTGAGACTAGGGAGAGAGAGAACGAAGGAGTGAGACTGGGGAGAGCGGGAACGAAGGAGGGAGACAGGGAACGAAGGAGTGAGACTAGGGAGAGAGGGAACGAAGGAGTGAGACTAGGGAGAGAGGGAACGAAGGAGTGAGACTAGGGAGAGAGGGAACGAAGGAGTGAGACTGGGGAGAGAGAGAACGAAGGAGTGAGACTGGGGAGAGCGGGAACGAAGGAGGGAGACAGGGAGCGAAGGAGTGAGAACGTGGGGGAGAGAGGGGATTTTATCAATCAAGCCCACGCAGTGTTGTCTATCCACTGTTCTCAGTAGGGATCAGAGATCAGCAAGGGAAGCCAGGCTTTCAGAAGTGGCTATTAACTAACCCAACAGTCTGTCTAACGCTCTGTTCTATCCCCATGGCCAGGAGAGTTAACTAACCCAACAGTCTGTCTAACGCTCTGTTCTATCCCCATGGCCAGGAGAGTTAACTAACCCAACAGTCTGTCTAACGCTCTGTTCTATCCCCATGGCCAGGAGAGTTAACTAACCCAACAGTCTGTCTAACGCTCTGTTCTATCCCCATGGCCAGGAGAGTTAACTAACCCAACAGTCTGTCTAGCGCTCTGTTCTATCCCCATGGCCAGGAGAGTTAACTAACCCAACAGTCTGTCTAGCGCTCTGTTCAAACCCCATGGCCATGAGAGTTCTGTTCTAATACAAGAGACTCGTGCTAAAGTCAATATATGCTCCCTTTTAGGTATGACCCGTTGAAAAGCTTGTCTGGTTTCTGCCCCAACTGCTCCACACTATCCTCATAGGGCTGAATAGCAAAGTAGGTATTTTAAGGATTCTGCCCATAGGGACGTGTTTGTTGTTAATACATGTGTTTTTGTCCCACAGTTAAGGATGGCGCAACAGGACAGTGTGAGGTGCCCAAAGACCCTCACTACCCAGACTGCCCCAGCAAGGTGGATGTAAGTCCGCATGTCATGCAATTTCACAGTGGTTTTCCTGATCCTATGTCCTTTTGCTCTTGGACTGTTTATTACCCTGCAACTCCAGCTTTACGATCAGCTTCAATCAACCCTGGATCAATGTCTAGTGCCGTGTTCAGATCAATGAAAGGACCTTGACCAAGTCCAAGTCAGATTTCATGGGTTCCTTAGCTATAATACATTCATTTCTACACTGACATTTGACCCCTTTGACCTCCTTTGATACATAGAGATACTGTATATATGTATCATTACTTGAGTCTCCATTGACCTTTTCCCTCAGTGGATGCGTGCCCGCTGGACCTCAGACCCCTGCTATGCCTTCTATGGGGTGGACGGCTCCGACTGCTCCTTCCTCATCTACCTGAGTGAGGTGGAGTGGTTCTGCCCCCCTCTGACCTGGAGGAACCAGACCACCACACCCACGCACAAACCTTTCCCCAAGAGACAGGTGGGATAGCTGGGTTGGCATGGGCTGTTTACAGGGCTGCTATAGTGTGTATGTGTGTGTGTACAGAGTTTGTGTCTATGATACTAGTCTTTGTATTTCATCTCCACTCTAATTTCCCTGTATCCGACTGGCACACAGTCTCCTGGGAGGGGAGTGGGGATATACAGTCACTCACAGAGTCTAGTCTCCCTCTGCCTTGAATCATGGCTGTTGCTGTTTTTCTTGTGAGAGCAGCATTCCAGTTATTTCTGGGTCCACCAGGGCCAGGTGTTCTAGTTAGTTGCTGCTCCCCGGAGCGCTGTACACTACACACCAATGGGTCGGCTGCTCATTTGAATGATCTGTGCAGCTTAATCATGGATTCTAATTACCTGCCTGGATCCAGCTGGACTAATCCTGTGACTTCTCTCAGGTGTTCCTCTGCGTTCACAGAAGCACCTACAAGTTGCTTTCCAAACAATAATTAACTTGTAGTGCGAACGTAATGCATCTCATATTGATTTTGTATGGGTGCCTAAGCAAGAGAATGTGTGTGGAAGGAAAGAGGGATTGTGTGTCCCCACTGTGTGTGTGAGAGAGAGCGACAGAGAGGTTTGTGTGACTGTCTGTGTGCCATTTATAAGTCCTCTGTGCTCCCTTATGCAGTTACAACATTGATTAGCACTTGGCTGCTCGGATTGCACTGTGATCCAGCGATTATAAAAGGCTGGGAAACACGCGGAGTGAAATGAAGGCAGCCTGTTTATGAGCATGAGGCAGGAGTCCCTCAGGCAACACTATCTGGGAGCCCTGCCTCCAGGGGGAATGGGTATGACAGGGAGAGCTGTACTCCTATAACACCCATCTCCACTCAACTCCAAGTAGGGCTGCTGGATATTAGTGGTTACCATGTGGCTGTTTTGTACAGGTTTGGGGAGGTGTTTAATGTATTACGTGTTTAATGTATTGGACTAATACATAGCTTTTTCTATGTGCTCAAAGTGATTAACATAGTAAGGGGATAATTTTTTTTTCCGATTTTCCTGTCCTCCAGGCGGCATTCCGGTCAGACATCGGGGCCCTCCTGGAGCAGGTGGGTACGGGGAAGGAGTCTCTGAGTTTCATGAAGAGAAGGATGCGCAGGCTGGCTGCACAGTGGGCCTCGGCTTCACGCAGGCTAGATGACCGTCTGAGGAGTCAATGGAGGGAGCAGAAGAGGGTGAGTGTGTGGTGACTGTGGAGGGAGAGAGAGTTTCTGTGTCTCTGCTATGAGTCAAAAGGTTGACAGTTAACTCATATCTCTTCCCATGACAGTGCAGGCCAGTAATATGTTGTACAGGTAGGTGCCCATTTTGGTTTGCTATATTTGATTCCCGAAAAAGTAGGCAGACACACAACTGACAACAACAAGATGGAAGGTTGACAAAAGATGGATCAAGACGAGGTGGCCTTCATGAACATTACAGTGGTGACGTCTTTCTCCACTAGCGATTACGGACCCATTTGCTGTGAGTGGTGTTACTGTGAATGGCTGAGAGAAGTAGATTTGTAAGGAGGAGACTTACCAGCCGTTATCAGAAGAGCAGGCCTGGGAAATATTGTCTTTAGTGCTCTTTAACCAGCCTAACATTTATAGGGACATTTTCAAAGAGTGGTGGAGGAGCCTGAATAGAGGAACACTGCTTTACCATCACTGATGAAATGGCAATGACTGTAAAACCTCCCCAAGCCTGCCCTTTGTGTCGAAAACCTTTTCGTAATGTCATAAAAGGTTATAAATCAACCTCAGAATAATATTGGCGTGTGTGTTTACATGTCTGTGCTTGTCTGCAGTGCACTAGATGGATTAAACAGTACCTGTGCAGATTTTCCTTTCACAGTGAAGTGAATAACATTAGATTGACGAGCTAACCACCTCCGTCACCGGCTTCATAAGGAAATGCATCGGCGACGTTGTCCCCATAGTGAAGGGTCGTTGCTTCCCCAAACAAAAGCCCTGGATTAACACGGAGGTTGGCGCTAAGAGAAAGGATGGGGGACAAAGGATACCGCACACAGGGCTATCGCAGAGGCTACGGCTACAACCCTGAGGCTACGGCTGAGGAAAGGAACAAGTGCAAGAAGTCTCGCTACACAAAATATCAAAAGGACTATAAGGTGGAATAATACTACACAGGCTCCGACACCAGGAGCTACAGTCCATTACGGATTCCAAAGGAAGACGTGCTCTGTCCAACCATGCCTCTCTTCCAGATGAACCCATTGCATTTTATGCACGCTTCGACCATAACAACACCGTTTCATGCGCGAGGGCCCCCGACCATCCCAGAGAACTGGGTTATCTCACTCTCCGAGGCCAACGTGAGTAAGATCTTTAATCAGGTCAACACTCTCAAGGACGCGGGGCCAGACAGTACTCAAGGGCATGTTCTCAGAGCATGCGCAGATCCGCTGGCAGGCATATTCACTATCATCGTTCCTGTTCCCAAGAACTCTAAGGCTTCAAGCCATAATGACTACCGCCCTGAAGTGCTTTGAAAGGCTAGTTATGGCACACATCAACTCCATCATCCCAGACACCCTAGACCCACCCCAATTTGCATTCCGCCCCAACAGATCCAAAGACAACTTAATCTCAATTGCACTCCACACTGCCCTCATCCACCTAGATAAGAGGAATACCTATGTGAGAATGCTGTTCACTGACTACAGCTCGGCGTTCAAAATTGTCCACTAAAAGTTTGTCACCAAGCTAAGGACCCTGGGACTGAACACCTGACGGGCCGCCCCCAGGTGGTGAGGGTAGGCAACATTACCTCTGCCATGCTGACCCTCAACATGGGGGCCCCACATGGGTGTGTGCTTAGTCCCCTCCTGTACTACCTGTTCACCCACGACTGCGTGGCCATGCACGACTCCAACACCATCAAGTTTGCTGACGACACAACGTTGGTAGGCCTGATCACTGGCGTTGATGAGACAGCCTACAGGGAGGAGGTCAGGGACCTGGCAGTGTGTTGCCGGGACAACAATCTCTCCCTCAACGACAGTAAGACCAAGGAGCTGATCAACACATCGATGGAGCTGCAGTGGAGCGGGTCGAGAGCTTCAGATTCCTCTGTGTCCAACTCACTAAGGACTTTAAAATGGTCCATTCACACATGCACAGTCGTGAAGAAGGCGCAACATTGCCTCTTCCACCTTTTTATTTACATATTTTTATTGAATCTTTATTTAACTAGGCAAGTTAATTAAGAACAAATTCCTATTTACAATGATGGATTACCAAGAGGCAAAAGGCCTCTTGCGGGGACAAAACACACATCACGACAAGAGAGACAACACTACATAAAGAGAGACCTAAGACAACACAACATGGCAGCAAGACAACATGGCAGCAAGACAACATGGCAGCAAGACAACATGGCAGCAACACAACATGGCAGCAACACAACATGGCAGCAACACAACATGGTAACAACACAACATGGCAGCAACACAACATGGTAACAACACATGGTAACAACACATGACGACAACACAACATGGTAACAACACAGCAGGGCTGGCAGGTAGCCTAGTGGTTAGAGCGTTGGACCAGTACCCAAAAGGTTGCTGGATCGAATCCCAGAGCTGACAAGGTAAAAATATGTTGTTCTGCTCCTGAACAAGGTTGTTTAACCCACTGTTCTCCGGTAGACTGAATTTGTTCTTAACTGACTTGCCTATTTAAATAGTTAAGTAAAAGGTTAAAAAAAAACATAACACAACCTAGCAACAACATAGCAGAAGCACAAACTTTGTTAGGCATAGAAGACAAAGCAGCCACAAGTGTCAGTAAGAGTGTCCATGATTGAGTCTTTAAAGTAGAGATTGAGATAAAACCGTCCAGTTTGAGTGTTTGTTGCAGCTCTTTCCAGTCGCTAGCTTGAGCAAACTGAAAAGAGGAGTGACCCAGGGATGAGTGTGCTTTAGGGACCGTTAACATAATGTGACTGGCAGAACGGGTGTTGTATGTGGAAGATGAGGGTTGCAGTTGGTATCTCAGATAGGGGGGAGTGAGGCCTAACAGGGTTTTATAAATAAGCATCAACCAGTGGGTCTTGCGCCGGGTATACAGTTTACAGAGGAGTATAGAATGCAGTGATGTGTCCTATAAGGAGTATTGGTGGCAAATCTGATGGATGAAGAACATCTAGCTGCTCGAGAGCACCCTTGCCTGCCAATCTATAAATGACATCTCCGTAATCTACCATGGGTAGCATGGTAATCTGAATCAGGGTTAGTTTGGCAGCTGGGGTGAAAGAGGAGCGATTACGATAGAGGAAACCAAGTCTAGATTTAACCTTAACCTGCAGCTTGGATGTGTGCTGAGAGAAGGGAGGAGGTTGAAAAGGTTAGGCATGGGCCCTCATGATAGATCCTCAAAAGGTTCTACAGGCAGTATGAAAAGAAGGCTCGGAATATCATTAAAGACTCCAGCAACCCAAGCCATAGACTGTTCTCTCTGCTTCTGCACGGCAAGCGGTACCGGGGCATCAAGACTGACACCTATGCACACTCACAGGACTCCACACACTCATGCACACTGACTCTCCAACACACACACACAACATGCACACACACTCACATACAATCATAATTTGCGCTGCTGCTACTCTATCATCCTGATGTCTAGTCATCTTACCTCTATATCTACCTATTTCACTCCAGTATCCCTGCACATTGGAAATATGGTATTGGAACTGACCCTTTATAAACTGTGTTCTTTCTATTTTTATTTCTCATGGGTTTCTGTTCTACCTTGTTATTTTTAGTGCTATAATGATATTGATTACTATATTGCTGGATTTGCAAGAAAGGCATTTCACTGTACTTGTGCACATGGCGTTAAAAACTTGAAGCTTGAATTATTCACAAAACCAAGGCTGGGAAAGGTATAGATTGACTGCAGTATTCTTTGAGTTTACCACTCCGAGCATTCTCTTTGTGCAAACCCCACTCCTTTAATCCTTCTCTAGTTAAAAAGAGGCTCATAACTTCAAACGCCTGAGTGAACATGAGACGCAGGGATGGATAGGTGTTTGCTTTGCTTTGGGAAAGCAGGCCAGTCTGGTCTTTGGCCAAGAGATGCTTTCAGAACATATAGGATTCTTCTTTTCATCAGTCTCTCTTTAGAGAACTATTAGCTTGGATAAGCCAGCACCAGCGCTGTCAACACACAGCATCCTTCCCAAGCCTGTTCCTTGATCAGCCTCCAAAAAGAAGAGTCTCTTTGTTCTTTTTTTAACGGTGTGTTCAACAGTAATAGTTTCTGTCCATTAACTGGCCCCTCTGGGCTGGGCTGCAGCGTCTCTGACAGAACAGTGTTTAGAAAACAGAAGAGGAGAAACTGCTGCGCTGCTGTGAAAACGCAGATGAGAGAACGATAATCTGCCGATAGAAATAGACTCGTTGAAGGGAGACTTCACGGAGGAGTGGAACTAGACAGCAGCCGTCTACCCCACCTGTCTCTCTCCTCTCTGTCTGCAACCTTGATTTTTCTCTGTCTTTTTCTCTCTACACTGAACTGTACTTTCATAAAGGCAAAATTGCTGTAGACAACTTTTTAAACTTCCAATTCCTTTTGCAGTCATTTGAAAATGAATTATTTCATGTAGTTATGGTGATGTGACAAGTATTGTGTGGCTGGCATGAGTACCATGGCACTACAGTGACATGAGGATTCACTGGCATCATAGATGCAGGGGGCCTGTTGCGGTACTTCTGCCTGGTGAGGCATTTGTGTTGCGTCCACTCTTAACGAAAGCAGAGCAATAAATCGCAATTGATTGTCATCGATTTCCCTCTTTGTATTGAGCGTGCACTGTGCAGTCATCTTGTCCTCTAGCAATTTCCCTGCATTGTGCAATATTCAATGGGTCTGTGTTGGCTGCCTTCACTGAGTCCTTCGTTTTCTTCCATCTTTAGTGAGAATGGTTAAACTAGTTTGGAGCACGAAACCCAGAGAGGTTAGCTACTTTACTCTTTAGAAGTAAGATGAGAAAGTTTTGTGAGTCAAAAGTAACTGGGGAAGAATTAAACGCTGCCATCTGTTGAGAAATCACACAGCCTGATTTCATTACACAGTTAACAGGCTGGAAGTCCCATCCTCTCCCATCAGCAATTAAAACAGTCTTGTACCATTAGGCATATTAATTATCTTCAGCAGATCAATCACTATTCAGATTCAGAAATTGTGTTTTTCAAGATTTGCTTGGGGATGAATGTTTCATGGCTCTTCCTGTCTTTTTAGTATAAATATTCAGTTTGTTGCAATTCATTTCTCTTATCTCTATTCAAAGACCAATGGTTTTGGGGGGGATCTGAGATGTACAGACATGAATGAAGCTAATATAGATAGCTATGGATAAGAACCATGGATCAGTCCTATTAGTTGGGAGCTCATCAGAATGAGACTGAAAACAATTCAATCCTATGGTTCCAACCCCTCAACCCTCTGTTTTTTTCTCAGATCCTGGTGCACGTAGGCTTCCTGACAGAGGAGTCAGGGGACGTGTTCAGCCCCAAGGTCCTGAAGGGAGGTCCTCTGGGGGAGATGGTCCAGTGGGCCGACATCCTCACAGCCCTGCACATCCTGGGACACAACCTCAAGATCTCTGTCTCGCTCAAGGAGCTGCAGGGGTGAGTCAGATGATGTCATGTTCTATCTATGTCTATATCAATATGTAAGGATGGGACCTATCACAGTATTCAGACTGAGTCTAGTGGTTCAGAACTTCTTCCTCTGGCTCAGATTATATAAAGTCATGCATGAGAGAGGACTTTTTCAGCACCATGGATAGCTCCAGGGAGAACCTTACTGTGGCAATTCAAACTGTTCTGTCAATTCTTAATCCCCTCACGAATGCTCTAGTCCTGTGACATATATTTATTGAGAGTCATGTGATTTGTCATGACATCATGATATTTTTCCCACTTTGAGATGTTTTTTTGCATGAACAAACAAGCTTAAATTATCTGGCACTCATGTCATACATATCTCATAAACCCATCTATTTATACCGTCTTACCTTTTTAGGTGATGTGTAACCATGTATAAGGCAGCCCATCTTAGGGTTCATTTCCACACAGTGTGTTTGGTCTCACCCTGATAAGCCACCTGTCTCCCTGTGGACTGGAGTTCCAGCCAGACAGACAGCGTTTATGTGTTCCTCTCCCAGCTCACTGACCCCAGACAGACAGCGTTTATGTGTTCCTCTCCCAGCTCACTGACCCTAGACTGATAGCAGTGGCTGGCTGGGCCACAGAGCAACATCCGGTCTAACCAAGGCTTTATTTATCCATCTGAAAAGATAACGCTATTGATTTTCAAATCGGCCAGGTGTGACTGCTGGAGTTAAGAGAGCAGATGGTTCAATCTGGGAGTAAATGCCATAAACGTCTTGGAGGACCCAGTCCCTGCCTCTCCTTTTATCTTTTACCCTTTCCCAGTTTCACCCGGCCTGGTCTAAATTGCAGTGTTTAAGTCGGACTGGAGATATTGGATATTGTCGATTCCTGCCAGTGCAGACGTGAGGCTGAGAGAAATTGGACAAGCAGCAGCAGCATATGGTGTGGCTTCTGTTATTGAACACATATTCCTCACTGTGGGGAAGCGTCAGAGTTAGAGCTTCCCTGTGATCTCAAATTGGAGTTTTGAAGAAAGCGGCTTTGATAAGGGTAGACTAGAGATCAGTGAGAGCGGATGGGATTCTGCCTCTTCTGCCCACGCTATTATTTACCTCACTAATTGGTGTCATGGAGTATTGAATTACTGCATTCAGTCACCACAGGGAATGTGTCTTGTGAATGTTGATGAAACCGCATGAGACTGACAGTAATTGTCAATCAGAAACAAATTGGAGCTGTGCTAAAGCCAAGAGGCTCTGTTTCCAAAGGTTGAAAGTGTGTGTGTGTGTTCA
This sequence comes from Oncorhynchus mykiss, assembly GCF_057628025.1. NCBI lineage: Eukaryota > Metazoa > Chordata > Actinopteri > Salmoniformes > Salmonidae > Oncorhynchus > Oncorhynchus mykiss. The sequence continues at coordinate 82,127,318 of NC_143033.1, forward strand.
TGTGTTCTAGTGTGTTTGTTTATTGGTATATGTGAATGTGATGGTCTACTGTAAGGCCCATGCAGCTCTCTATTTGTCAGGAAATGGAATGTGCAGCCTTAGAGAAAATATAATAGAAGGTTGAAATTGGAGCCTATTGGATTTATCAGACAGACCATTTCCCCCTTTTTCTTGCAGAGAAAAGAGACGCAGTACATTTCCCACTCTTTTTATGATCCTATCTTCTCAAATTGGCCAATAGAAGAGATGCTGAATGTCCAATACATTTCTTTCCAGGATCATTAATGAATAGGAAAATCTGACATTTCTCTCCACTATTAAGTTGACAGATTGCTATATGGGTTGAGCTCCCACAGATTCCCCCAGGGTTGTATCTATTTAGATTTCATCCTCCTATCTCCCCCACTCAGCCTGGGAAACATGTCATCCTAATAGCCCATGATCTGCAGCGGCTGTTATGAGAGGACGATGGTTGATATTGTTGTTTTGCAGATCATGGGTTGCTTGGTTTCATCCAAACCACCAGATACTGTAGCTACCACTACTCTAAGTTAGATATAGATTAGTAGTAGCTACAGTACCTGGCGGTTTGGATGAAACCAGCAGTTTGCTTGAGTGGTTGTCACTTCCCCTGCCAGCTTTATGGACTAGTCCTCTGGCTCTCTTTTTTTCATACAATCTTTTTTATTCAGACGTCTCCGTTCCACTCGCTACTTCAGCTGAGGGTCTGTTTTCTCGGTTTAAGCTTCTGGCTCACGTCGCTTGCGGATGCTTAACTAAGCTGCTTTGGTGTATTTTGAGTGATATTTTGGGACAGAGAGGAGGACGCTCCTCTGCATGCAGACAGATTCATCAAGTCCGCCTTCGCACAGAAAAACAGCTGGAAAAGACATTCTCCAAGGACTGTTCCATCTGTATATTTCCATGATTAATGTAAGCCCATTTTTCTGTTGCGGTAGGTCACGTTGTGGTAGTAGTTGGGGATGGCGCAGTGTGTTTTTCTATGTTACAGTGTAAGTCACTCTGGAGAAGAGCTTCTGCTAAATGACTAACATTAAAAAAAATGGAAACATCCCATTATTGGTCACCTTCTTCCTCTGCTGTGTTGCCTTGACGGGCAGATGAGTCACTGGGCTGAGAGTGGGGATGGGAGGAAGTGATGAGGCTCCAGTCTCTGTCAAGGGAGGTGAGGTTAATTGAAGGGGGAGCCTCAGTGGTTGTGGCATCATATTTGTCGGGAACAGCATCACATGTGCTTAAAGGTGCCCGGCGGCGGTTAGCCAAGCAGTGCAGACAGCTGTCACTTCCTCTAGGGGATCTCCCCCCTGTTCCTCCCAGTGCGACGTGAGTAATGAGCCAGCACCAGAGCATGGCTTATCAACACCCGAGGAGGAGAAAGGGAGAGGAGAGAGGGAGGGGATAACAGCCTGACAGAGCTGGCTGGCTGGCTCTGCAGTGACGACAGGGCCAGGAGAATACTGAGAACCCCCCTGCTACAGCAGCTCTCTGAGACCAGTAGGAGCGAGAGAGGGGGAAAGGGAGGGGGTGATTCCACAATATGAGGAACATACATCATTTGAACCTTCAGCACGAGTCCAATCAGAAGCATGATAGAGTCGTGCAATAAATTACGAGTGAGTTCAAACTGATCTGGAATCAGAAATAGCATCGATAAGAGCACAGCCACTATGTGTTTGGGAAGGAGGCACTAAGAAACATAACTCTCCCTGTCGTTTTACCCCTATCAAATCACCCTTTGAGGCTGATTAGGCTTCCAGAATGGGGGCTGCTGTGTGTGCCTGCAAGTGCTACTGCGCTCTCTCACCCTCCAGCCTTTCCAAGGATGTGCTTTTGTTTCTCAGCTTTGAAAAGCCAATCTAAAGCATCCCTGTTAAAAACAGATTGCTGTGTGTTTACAATATGTTGCAGTGCGCAGCACTTTTACAGAATCAGAGTTGAGGGCAGAGTTTTATCGTTCGCAGTGATCAAAGCATTTGGGTCACGGCACGATAACATGATAGAATCATGTGACTTGATTTAGCTGCAGCGAGAGGGATTCGACTTCATCCAAGAGTCGTAGCGTGATGCCTAAATGAGATTGAGAGCAAAGGACTACATGGTGTGTTTTTGAGTGTTGCATGTCAGTTTTCATCCAGTTTGAATCGCTACAGTAAGCAACATATGGATGCAAGATTTTGCAATCGCTGCTAGTTCCCTCTACTATATGCTGTATTGTAAACTCGGCAAAAAAAAGAAAAGTCCCTTTTTCAGGATAATTTGTATAAATCCAAATAACTTCACAGATCTTAATTGTAAAGGGTTTAAACACTGTTTCCCATGCTTGTTCAATGAACCATAAACAATTAATCAACATGCACCTGTGGAACGGTCATTAAGACACTAACAGCTTACAGACGGTAGGCAATTAAGGTCACAGTTATGAAAACGTAGGACACTAAAGAGGCATTTCTACTGACTCTGAAAAACATCAAAAGAAAGGTGCCCAGGGTCCCTGCTCATCTGCGTGAACATACCTTATGGCATGCTGCAAGGAGGCATTACACCGAGGCCTGTACCCTGGAGCGGGATCGATTTGGAGGTGGAGGGTCCGTCATAGTCTGGGGTGGTGTGTCACAGCATCATCGGACTGCACTTGTTGTCATTGCAGACAATCTCAATGCTGTGTGTTACAGGGAAGACATCCTCCTTCCTCATGTGGTACCCTTCCTGCAGGCCCATTCTGACATGACCCTCCAGCATGACAATGCCACCAGCCATACTGCTCGTTCTGTGTGTGATTTCCTGCAAGACAGATATGTCAGTGTTTTACCATGGCCAGCAAAGAGCCCAGATCTCAATCCCATTGAGCACGCCTGGGACATGTTGGATCGGGGGGTGAGGGCTAGGGTCATTCCCCCCAGAAATGTCCGGGAACTTGCAGGTCCCTTGGTGGAAGAGTGGGGTAACATCTCACAGCAAGAACGGGCAAATCTGGTACAGTCCATGAGGTGCAGATGCACTGCAGTACTTGCAGCTGGTGGCCACACCAGATATTGATTTTGATATCTGTGGAACGTGTTCAGTTTATGTCTCAGTTGTTGAATCTTGTTATGTTCATACAAATATTTACACATGTTAAGTTTGCTGAAAATGAACGCAGTTCACAGTGAGAGGACATTTATTTTTTTGCTGAGTTTTACATTGTAACATTGCTCTTTGATTTGTTCCACTTGAACATTGTGACATTTAATTGGACACACCCTGTATTTTGAAAAATTGGACCAAATATGAACAGCCGTTGTATACTGTATACATCTTGCAGTCGACATGGAGCAGGAGAGCTCAAACACAGTTCACAGTAGCTGCAGTAGTGTCTGCTAGCTCCACTCAGTCTTCTCCACATTTAGGTTTTGACTGGACTGACTGTGCAGAGCCAACAAGTGGGCGGTCGACATTCAACACTAACAATAAGCAATCAGTGAATAAAAGTGCGGAAATAGCATAACAAGTGGGTGTTCCACATTAAGAGGAAGCTGTGCTTTTGTTGTTGAAGGAGGCAGCTTCTCAGTCTCTTATGCCCAACTCTCGCAACTGGCTCATTACTATGCCTGGCTCTGCTCTGCCAAGCAGGTCTCCACGCTGCCACTACCCTCTCTCTGCCTGTTTCTTTTCTTCCACACTGAGCCCTCTGCACCCCATGGCCTCACCCCGGCCTCCTTCCTGTGAATGTGGCACGGCATCTGCCACGGCCAATTCTCCTCACCGTCTGACTTCCTCCTCTCTGTGAGATAGACTTCTGCTCAGCTACAGTATAAGGTTCTCGCTCTGATATCTGGCAGCACGGTGCAGGTTGCCAGTCCACTCCGTGGGATACACCAAGATGGCCTGGTGCATGTAGCTGGTTCTTTTCTCATGGGGTGCCAGTCCATCCTCCCCTCCTCTTCTTCCGCTCCTTCTCTCTCCCTCCCTCCCCCTTTCTTCACCTACTCTCTTCCACTCCTGCCGAACTCACAGCAGGACAGTCAGCCCCAGATGTCTTTCCTCTAGTGTGTGCGTCAGACTCTAGTGTGTGTGTGTTTGTTGGTGTGCACGTGCGTGCATGTGTTGCTTCTTATTCAACTGCTGCTCATTTTCAGCTCCATAACTGCAAATGTAATCCCCCTGTTCTCTACAAATGTGTGCAGGGATTTGCATATATCCAATTAAAGCCCTGAACACAGCATATTTTAGTGCATTTGTGTGCAATACTGCCTCATGGGGTCACATAATGCAATTATTATACATTTGTTCTCACATTATCACACCACATCTTTTATCTGATCTATCCCTTAAATCATTGTTTTATATGTTCTAATAAATACAGTACCTCCGTTCTATTGGCGAACGTACAATCGCTGGAGAACAAACTGGATGAGTTCCATTTGAGACTATACTTTCAACGGGACCTGAAGAACTGTAATATGTCTTTCTCTGAGTTGTGGCTGAACTAGGACATGGACAATATACATTTAGCTGTTTTTTTCTATGCATCGGCAGGACAGAACGGCAGTGTCGGGTAAACTCAGAGGGAGGTGCGTGTCTCTTCGTTAACAACAGTTGGCGCGCGATCTGTAATATTAAAGATTCTGCTCTCCTGAGTAAGAATACCTCATGATCAGCTGTAAACTCTATTTAGCAAGAGCTTTCACCTATATTTTTCGTAGCTGTCTATTTACCACATCAAACCAGTGCTGGCATTAAGACCACACTTAACAAGCTGTATATGGCCATAAGCAAACAAGAAAATGCTCATCCAGAAACGGTGCTCCTAGTGGCAAGTGATTTTAATGCAGGAAATCTGAAATCCCTCTTACCTAATTTCTACCAGCATGTCACTTGTGCAACTAGAGGCAAAAAAACTCTAGATCACCTTTACTCCACACACAGAAACACATACAAAGCTGTCCCTCACCCCCCATTTGGCTAATCTGACCATAACTTAATCCTCCTGATTCATGCTTTAAATAAAAACTCAAAAAGGAAGTACCAGTGGTCCGTGAAGTGGCTGCTAAGCTACAGGAATATATTCCGGGATTTATCTGATGGCATTGAGAAGTTTACCACATCAGTCACCGGCTTCATTAATAAGTGCACAATGACATCCCCACAGTGACCGCATGTACGTAGGCACATATCCCAACCAGAAGAGGGATTAAAGGCAATCTCCGCAATGTGCTAAAAGCTAGAGCTAACGCTTTCAAGGAGCGGGACACGAATCCGGACGCTTATGAGAAATCCCGCTATGCCCTCCGATGAACCATCAAACAGGAAATGCGTCAATACAACAGATCGAATAGGCTCTGATGCTTGTCGGATGTGGCAGGGCTTGCAAACTATAACGGAGTACAAAGGGAAACCCAGCCAAGAGCTGCTCTGTGACACGAGCCTACCAGATGAGCTGAATGCCTTCTATGCTTGCTTCGAGGAGACAACACTGAACCATGCATGAGAGCACCAGCTGTTCTGGACGACTGTGTGATCTCTCTCTCCGTAGCCAATGTGAGTAAAACCTTTAAACAGGTTAACATTCACAAGGCCGCAGGGCCAAATGGATTACCAGGATGCATACTCAGAGCATGTGCTGACGAGCTGGCAAGTGTCTTCATTGACATTTTCAACCACTCTCTGACCCAGTCTGTAATACATACTGTACATGTTCAAGCAGACTACCATACCTGTGCCCAAGAACGCCAAGGTTACCTGTCTAAATGACTATCGCCCTGTAGCACTCACATCTGTAGGCATGAAATGCTTGGCTGGTCATGGCTCACATCAACACCATCATCCCAGACACCTTGGAGCTACTCCAATTTGCATACCGCTCCAACAGATCCACAGATGAGGGGATCTCTATTGCACTCCACACTGCCCTCCACACTGCCCTTTCTCACCTGTGCAAGAGGAACACATTTGTGAGAATGCTGTTCATTGACTACAGCTTAGCGTTCAAGACCAAAGTGCCCTCCAAGCTCATTGCTAAGGACCCTGCGATTGAACACCTCTCTCTGCAACTGGATCCTGGACTTCCTAACAGGCCTCCCCAGGCAGTGAGGGTAGGCAACATCACATCCGCCACGCAGACCCTCAACACGGGGGCCCCTCAGGGAGGCGTGCTTAGTCCACTCATGTACTCCCTGTTCACCCACGACTGTGTGGCTGCACACAACTCCAACACCATCATTATGTTTTTGGTGACACAACGGTGGTAGGCCTGATCACTGACGACGATGAGAACCTATAGGGAGGAGGTCAGAGACTTGGCAGTGGGGTGCCAGGAGAAAAACCTCTCCCTCAATGTCAGCAAGACAAAAGACCTGATTGTGGACTACAGGGAATGGAGGGCCGAACACTCCCCCATTCACATCAACGGGGCTTGTAGTAGAGTGCGTCGAGTTACTCTGTGTCCACATAGCTAAGGATGTACACACCAACCCAGTCGTGATGAGGGCACAACAATACCTCTTCCCCCTCAGGAGGCTGAAAAGATTTGGCACGGGTCCTCAGATTCTTAGAAAGTTCTAGAGCTGCATCACCACTTGGTATTGCAACTGCTTGGCACCTGACTATAAGGCGCTACAGAGGGTAGTGCTTACTGGCCAGTACATCACTGGACCCGAGCTAGCTGCCATCCAGGACCACTATACCAGGCGGTGTCAGTGGAAAGCCCTAAAAATTGTCAGACTCAAGACATCCAAGTCATAGACTGTTCTCTGTGCTACCGCACTGCAAGCTGTGCTGATGCACCAAGTTTGGAAACAACAGGACCCTGAACAGCTTCTACCCACAAGCCATAAGACTGCTAAATAGTTAGTCCGGGTAGCGATGTGGTTAACTATTTAACTATCTGCATTGAACTTTGACTTATCACATATGCTTCTGCTACTGTTTATATGTTTTTTATTCCTAGTTATATTTAAATATCTACCTCAATTACCTCATACCCCAGCACATCGACTCGGTACTGGTACTGTGTATATAGCCAAGTTGTCACTCGTTATGTATTTATTAATACTTTTATTATTACGTGTTTTAACTTTTCTATTATTTCACTATTTTCTTTCTCTCTGCGTTGTTGGGAAGGTAAGCATTTCACTGTTGTCCACACCTGTTGTTTACAAAGCATGTGACTAATACAATTAAATTAAATGTGATATTCAAGGTTATAAATGCCACTTTTCAGTGGGTTAGATGAGTTCCACCTGTCTGAACTGCTGCAAGGTATCATGGGTGTGTTAGAGAGACATCAGAAACGAGCTCAGCCTTTTAATTCTTAAACTGGGAACATTTTGACGCTGCACGGAATTTTACAACATGATGTCACAATCAGAACGATTGGGAACTTTTTCATGCAGGGGAGATTTTTACATGACACAAGGCCCTATACACAGGTGAAGCCACAGTATTTAGAACAGTATGTTGCTGTCAGATACACTACATGTGTAATGATATAGAATAGAAAGCTGTATATTGTTAAATCTACTGTTGCCCCCAGGGAAGGTAGGTATGCCACTGCTTGAGCCATGGTGAGGTTAAATGACTTCTCTATCTTTTCAAGGTGAGAGAATGTCTCGCAGCTCCTTCACTTCCCTTGCGGGAGTGTATTAGATTGACCATTCTGACTTTGCTACAGTATATCTGTCCTTAATAAAATACAGAGCAAATCCCTCCACACACACACACACACACACACACACACACACACACACACACACACACACACACACACACACACACACACACACACACACACACACACACACACACAAAGAAGGGTGAGGAATGCCAATGCCATTTTGGGAGTGAAAGTTTGCCACAGTAGACCATAGTGGGGGCAAATCATCCCATTTAGGAGCAGTCATGCTTGAAATTAAGCCTGGCGTGTTCATTTCCAATAGTAAAACATGCCACTACCCGACAAAAATGCAAACTGTCCAAGTTGAGTTATTTGAATGCCAGACACAGGGTATGATTTTACTGTAGGTCTTTGGGTTACTATGCAGGCCCACACTGCAATAAGATTAATTTCAGTCAGGTGAAGTGTACAAGGCTTGTGTTTGGGTGCTGTTTGGATGCACACACAGGCATACATCCATACAAGTGGCTTGACTAGTGCTCTGTATTCCTGAGTGAGGTGCAGGCAAAGAGAATTGAATCCACTCTTGAGTGAAGACCCCTTTTTGTTTTTGTACGCCTTTATACTGTCGTGTCTTTGCCATCACTAAAACTATTTATCAAATAACTCTCTGTAATTATTGTTACACGATTAAGCTGATTAATAATGTAACTGTAAATAACTAGGACGTCTGGGCACCAAAGAAAATATTCAGATTACAAAGTTATCATTTTCCTAATATAACTTTAAGATATTTATTATCTGATCAATTCATCCTCGAATTAATGAATTATTCTTTACCTCACGTTAGTCTCATTCCAAACGTTGTAAATTGTTGGTTATCTGCACGAACCCAGTCTTCACTATGAGTCATCAATACATCAATTGTCTTAAATCATTTATTTCCTAACTAAGTAATTCACAGAAATGCATAAACAAACAGTAGATAGTTACAAGGAAATGATAACGGAGTTTCCCTAGTGGGATAAACCGGTAACGCGGCTTGGTGGACAAAAGGGAAGTGGGGGTCAACTGAGATGAGACAACACACAGTTGATAATTATAACAATTGAAATGCTAATCCTTTGCACATGAACGCTCACTCATTCGGGAATAATTGCAATCAATATATATATTTACGCTCAGTGTGTCGTCGGGATCTCTGTTGAAAAGTTTGTTTCTGTTGGAGAGTTTGTCCTCTCTCTCTCTCTCGCTCTCTCTCTCTGCCCTGGTTATAATGGCTAGTTCAGAGTGACATTCATTCATGTCGTTATAGAATAGTTGTTTCGGCGGTTGTCGGTCTTCGCGTTCAATGCTACCGAATTCCTAGTTGCAGACTAGTAATTAATATCAAAGACTTGTCCTTATTCTGTCGCTATCGATAGTCTAAGAGTTTAACCATGTGGGATGGTTAAAAGATTCAGCAATCTATTCAAACCCTTATTTCCCTCTGTGGTAGAGGTACTGGTATGGTCTCAAACCTTGGCCCTCTCGTTATCGAGGTAAGCTGGTCTAGTGATAGAAAACCCAGGTGGGGGTTTTATTCGGAACATCGAAAAGGGCTGTCTCATGACGCCAGGTCCTGTCTGTGCCCCTGGGAGTGTGTCAATGACTTAGTGAAACTTTAAACAGAAATACAATTCTCTCACATTAACATCATTACATAGCACCCGTCATTTCACAAATAGTATCATCTTTACTCATTCATGTTGTACAACAACGAGATGTAAGCCTCATAACTGAGGCTATTGTATAAACAGCGTTATGGTAATGTGGCAGTCTCTCATGAGTTTCACAAAATTGTACCAAACGGACCAGTTCGTAGCTGGATTCTTCACTGATCTTTTATACCTTCTCCAGAACATAAATATATATATTTTTTGTTGTTGAATTTTACCCCCCTTTTCTCCCCAATTTCGTGGTATCCAATTGTTAGTAGTTACTATCTTGTCTCATTGCTACAACTCCCGTACGGGCTTGGGAGAGACTAAGGTCGAAAGTCATGCGATCTCCAAAACACAACCCAACCAAGCCGCACTGCTTCTTAACACAGCGCCCATCCAACCCGGAAGCCAGCCGCACCAATGTGTCGGAGGAAACACCGTGCACCTGGCGACCTGGTTAGCGTGCACTGCGCCTGGCCCGCCACAGGAGTCGCTAGTGCGCGATGAGACACCCCACGGACCTCCCGGTCGCGGCCGGCTGCGACAAAGCCTGGGCGCGAACCCAGAGTCTCTGGTGGCACATAAATATTGTTTGGACCTCCAGTTCTGTGAGGTGGAAGAAATTCCTTTGTTCTCTCTATGAAAACGCACTCTCTATACGGTGGCCATGAGGAGATAGTCTCCTCCAGGAATTTACGACCTCTCTGACCACAGCAGCCTGGGTGTAAGGAGACAGAGAGAGATGGTGCAGAGGTAGGGGGGTGGTGCTCACTGTGTCCAAAGAGGGCAACGTCATGACAATACAATTGACTGATGAAGCTCTAGTCTAAAGCAGGGATGGCTGACAAAGACTCTCTGCTCATTATCAAATCTACTGCAGAGGAACATTCTACCGTGCCTGTTTCCACCAGTTTGCAATTCCGACTAAATCAGTTGAGCAAACAAAAGCAAAATCGATAGCTTTTATTTGCAGGTGTGTGTGTGTGTGTGTGTTGACTGTTTGTGTCTGTTTATTCACACTGTTTATACAATAGCAGTCTAAGCCTTTCTGCTGTTATCGCAAAGCCCCGCTAGAACAGCTGTGAGCATGAACACATTCAGAAGACCACACAGCAAAGCATCTAAATCAACCACACAAACACTGTCATCCTTCATCTACATAGATCTATACAACTTAGCCTGGAAATTGTGCAATCAGGTTAATATGTTAACAAGATTTTGTGTGCAGAATGCACATTATGGACAAATGTGTTGTGCTGTATGGACCAGATCTGGGTCAAATTCAACTATTCAACAAACTCAACTAGTTTGATAGTATACAAATAAGTTGCATTGAATTTTGAGGTGGATAACATCTCATCTTTTAGCTACCATTATCTCTACCTCTGCTTATACCATGTCATTTACAGAACTGCTCTCCCTGTCTCCCCCTGCAATTACATTTCCTCTCCCAGAGGCTGTCCATCTCCCTTTAAAAAGGCAATGTGTTGACAATATTCCCGTCTGCTGTGCAATCACAAAAAAATCGTATAATTTGGAGGCAGACATAATTCAGCTGAAAACCGTTTGATTGCAGGGGCCATTTTGTGTCTGACAACCTCCTGAAACTTCAGCTCTAGCAAAGGGAAGCAATTACTCTGGCTGCTGACTAGTGCAATCTCCCTGCATCTGAAGAACACTCCAACATTAGAAACCTAGCCACTCTGTAAAGTGGAATCTGGAGGAATTAATCAAGACCTGTAATTAACATGTTTACCTTGTATCCTGGACTAATGTCAGTGTGTGTGGTGCTTGATTTGAGGCTCCTAAGCTGAATAGCAAAACTTAGACTGTTTCACAGTCAGTCAGAGAACACGAAGACTGTCATTATTGTTTCCCCCCAGCTATTTCTGGAAATTGTAACGAGTGGCCAATTTCCTGGACTCCAATTCTTGGTGTTACGGTCATTAGCATAAGTTGTAGCTGTAGAACTGTGTGCATTTCTGACAGCCAGAGAGATAAAAGTCTGGATAGGAGGCAGATAGCTGTCATTTTCATTCCAATGCCTCACTACCTCTTGCCCACGGTGTCATTTGGAAGCTTCTCCCTACTCAGCCATGCATTACGGACAGCAATGATATGGTAAATCAAGTATTTAGATATCCCTGTACATACTGCCTGCCTATCCGTTATCTCTCTGAGGTGATTGTGGGTCACTGATATGGCTTAATAATCAACAACATCAATGGTTATTGAGAGAGTCACTCCTATGAGAGAGTCAGGTAATATTGTGTTGACAGACATCAGAATATGTGAATAACAGGCAGGGTCCACCCTCTGTTTTGAAACATTTATTTAAAATTCCTTTGGCCATTTTACAAAGACTGCAGGTGTTTTTCCGAGCCAGGTGGGTGGTGTAGAGAAGGTTTTACAAAGGGAAATAAATTAAAATGTGTTTGTTTGCATTTTGGCAAGCAAGTGATTGTTTTCATGAAAATACATTTTTAGTGTGGAAAGTCTAAAAAGCTTAGACCTCTTGAGGTGAGCTGAGATGCATTGCTTGTTTTATTGCTCACGGCAACACATACACCTTTTAATTTCTCTACTAATTGCACATAGAGCGAGTAGCAAAGCAGTGGCTGAATTAGGAACATTTCTGCACCTCCACCTATCAGACTTCTGGTATCATTTCCCTTACACCCGGCACATTTAGTTGACGTGACTAGAGCTGGAAGCTCTGACGGCTGGGGCTCCTCATCTCTCTCTCACACACACCACTTGGGAGATGGCACACAACATTTATGGAAACTTCCAGGCCATTTCAGAGCATTAGAATTACCCCCCTTAAGGCATTTCAGCTTTTTACAGCAACGTAGTATGTCCCTGCTTTTTATAGGAGCAGAGTATGTCCCTGCTTTTTACAGGAGCAGAGTATGTCCGCTGCTTTTTATAGGAGCAGAGTATGTCCCTGCTTTTTACAGGAGCAGAGTATGTCCCTGCTTTTTAAAGGAGCAGAGTATGTCCGCTGCTTTTTAAAGGAGCAGAGTATGTCCCTGCTTTTTATAGGAGCAGAGTATGTCCGCTGCTTTTTATAGGAGCAGAGTATGTCCGCTGCTTTTTAAAGGAGCAGAGTATGTTCCTGCTTTTTATAGGAGCAGAGTATGTCCGCTGCTTTTTATAGGAGCAGAGTATGTCCGCTGCTTTTTATAGGAGCAGAGTATGTCCGCTGCTTTTTATAGGAGCAGAGTATGTCCCTGCTTTTTAAAGGAGCAGAGTATGTCCCTGCTTTTTAAAGGAGCAGAGTATGTCCCTGCTTTTTAAAGGAGCAGAGTATGTCCCTGCTTTTTAAAGGAACAGAGTATGTCCCTGCTTTTTAAAGGAGCAGAGTATGTCCCTGCTTTTTAAAGGAGCAGAGTATGTTCCTGCTTTTTAAAGGAGCAGAGTATGTTCCTGCTTTTTAAAGGAGCAGAGTATGTCCGCTGCTTTTTATAGGAGCAGAGTATGTCCGCTGCTTTTTATAGGAGCAGAGTATGTCCGCTGCTTTTTGAAGGAGCAGAGTATGTCCGCTACTTTTTAAAGGAGCAGAGTATGTCCGCTGCTTTTTAAAGGAGCAGAGTATGTCCGCTGCTTTTTAAAGGAGCAGAGTATGTCCGCTGCTTTTTAAAGGAGCAGAGTATGTTCCTGCTTTTTAAAGGAGCAGAGTATGTCCCTGCTTTTTATAGGAGCAGAGTATGTTCCTGCTTTTTAAAGGAGCAGAGTATGTCCGCTGCTTTTTAAAGGAGCAGAGTATGTCCGCTGCTTTTTATAGGAGCAGAGTATGTTCCTGCTTTTTAAAGGAGCAGAGTATGTCCCTGCTTTTTATAGGAGCAGAGTATGTTCCTGCTTTTTATAGGAGCAGAGTATGTCCGCTGCTTTTTATAGGAGCAGAGTATGTCCGCTGCTTTTTATAGGAGCAGAGTATGTCCGCTGCTTTTTATAGGAGCAGAGTATGTCCGCTGCTTTTTACAGGAGCAGAGTATGTCCCTGCTTTTTACAGGAGCAGAGTATGTCCGCTGCTTTTTATAGGAGCAGAGTATGTCCACTGCTTTTTAAAGGAGCAGAGTATGTCCGCTGCTTTTTACAGGAGCAGAGTATGTCCGCTGCTTTTTACAGGAGCAGAGTATGTCCGCTGCTTTTTATAGGAGCAGAGTATGTCCGCTGCTTTTTACAGGAGCAGAGTATGTCCGCTGCTTTTTACAGGAGCAGAGTATGTCCGCTGCTTTTTAAAGGAGCAGAGTATGTCCCTGCTTTTTATAGGAGCACAGTATGTTCCTGCTTTTTATAGGAGCAGAGTATGTCCGCTGCTTTTTATAGGAGCAGAGTATGTCCGCTGCTTTTTAAAGGAGCAGAGTATGTCCGCTGCTTTTTAAAGGAGCAGAGTATGTCCGCTGCTTTTTAAAGGAGCAGAGTATGTCCCTGCTTTTTAAAGGAGCAGAGTATGTCCCTGCTTTTTATAGGAGCAGAGTATGTCCGCTGCTTTTTAAAGGAGCAGAGTATGTCCCTGCTTTTTATAGGAGCAGAGTATGTCCGCTGCTTTTTAAAGGAGCAGAGTATGTCCCTGCTTTTTACGGGAGCAGAGTATGTCCCTGCTTTTTACGGGAGCAGAGTATGTCCGCTGCTTTTTAAAGGAGCAGAGTATGTCCGCTGCTTTTTAAAGGAGCAGAGTATGTCCATGCTTTTTACGGGAGCAGAGTATGTCCCTGCTTTTTACGGGAGCAGAGTATGTCCCTGCTTTTTACGGGAGCAGAGTATGTCCCTGCTTTTTACGGGAGCAGAGTATGTCCCTGCTTTTTACGGGAGAAGAGTATGTCCCTGCTTTTTACGGGAGCAGAGTATGTCCATGCTTTTTACGGGAGCAGAGTATGTCCCTGCTTTTTACGGGAGCATAGTATGTCCATGCTTTTTACGGGAGCAGAGTATGTCCCTGCTTTTTACGGGAGCAGAGTATGTCCATGCTTTTTACGGGAGCAGAGTATGTCCCTGCTTTTTACGGGAGCAGAGTATGTCCCTGCTTTTTACGGGAGCAGAGTATGTCCCTGCTTTTTACGGGAGCAGAGGATGTCCCTGCTTTTTACGGGAGCAGAGGATGTCACTGCTTTTTACGGGAGCAGAGTATTTCAGCTGCTTTTTTACTGTGTCTTGTTCCCTTCATTGTGTGGATATGCAGTCTTACTTATATTATAGGGAACTGGACAATGTGTAGTATTTATTTTCCAAGTCTGTTGTTATTCTCCGTGTCGATTGTTAATATACATTCCTCTCATATTGACAGTGGATATACAGTACCAGTCAAAAGTTTGGACACACCTACTCATTCAAGGGTTTTTCTTTCTTTTGACTATTTTCTACATTGTAGAATAAATGTGAAGACATCAAACCTATGAAGTAACACATGCCAAGAGTGTGCAAAGCTGTCATCAAGGCCAAGGGTGGCTACTTTGACGAATCTCAAATCTCAAATATATTTTGATTTGTTTAACAGTTTTTTAATTACTACATGATTCCATATGTGATATTTCATAGTTGTGATGTCTTCACTATTATAATACAATGGAAAAAATGTTAAAAATAAAGAAAAACCCTTGAATGAGTAGGTGTGTCCAAACTTTTGACTGGTACTGTATCTACAGTGATGAAGTTGTGTTGTGACGTGTTTGCGGTGTCTAAGCTGAGCTTCTGTGTGTGTGTGCAGGTTTCTTGGGGTCCCCCCTGGAAGAGGAAGCTGCCCCCTGACAGGACCTCTGCCCTTTGACCTCATCTACACAGACTACCATGGCCTGCAGCAGATGAGGCAGCACATGGGTCTCTCTCTGAGGAAGCACAAGTCAGTGGGTTTTTATAATATATTTTTATATGCAGTTGCGGTCAAAAATCTGCACTTTACAATGCAGTGCAATGGAGCAGAATGTTCTGATTTCTCTTTTCAAAACTGGTTGAATGGCAATTTTTACCCTGTAGGCACCTGCAACTTACCACAGGTGAGATAGATTACACAAAAACGAGAATCACACACAAAATTAATTAGAATATTTTATAAGTTAGTCCAGGCCATTATTTTTTTTACTTGAAGAGAAAAATCGCAATTTCAGTTTAGATTTTTTTCTTTCTTGGTCCTGTGCAGTTCTAAATCAAAGAAATATTAGTCTTATTTTAGAAGAATTAGTAAATCGTGCAAGGGTGCCAAAATATTTGACCACAACTGTATGTGTGTTTGTGGGTGTGTGCTTACTGTGAGTGTAGGCATGGAATGTACAATGCACCATATCAAATATGAATTCATCTCTTCTGGGGGAGGAACAGACTTGTCCATAAGATGCGTAAGTTAAACTGTCTGTGTGTTTCTTTGTTGCTGGCATTTCTGTTGTGCTGATTAATCATTGGCTTATTGGCCTGATGCCCTTATTGGCTGGTATTTGGTCAGCTGGTTGGTCCCCTGTGAGTCACCATAGCACTTCCAGGGGGAATCTGCATGAGAGCAGCCCACACAGTGATCAATTGGGTAAATAATGAGTCCCAGATTGACTAATAGCAATGCGAAATAGCACAGTGGAGAAATGGCACCGCTTAAAGCCCCTGAGTTCTCTGGATACATTTTGAACTTTGCAATGTACAGGAATTTGCCCGAGGCCCACAAAGTGTCGACTAAGCAAATAAAACATGTAATTATTGGTCCTAGTTATTGCATGACAATTTTAAGTGATAGGATTGTAAAAGTGAAAATGATAATGTTTCTATTTCTTGGTTGGAGAGAAACTAATATGTCTGGGGTGTGATAAATCTGTTCTGTTATATTACATTATACTGTGGAGTAGTGTCCCAGTCTGTTTTGTCCCTAGCTGCATATTCAATTTCCTGTTCCACAACCTCCATTTAGCTCATTATACACATGCATGCACTCAAACATCAGCACACTTGCATGTGAACCCTAAAGCTACCCCACTGCTTATAATTAACTATAAGTTAAAAGTAGACATTAATATGTCATAGATGCAGAAAGAATACAGCATAGTGGTCAATTTCCACGACAACTAAGAGCTTTGAAGCGTGAGTCTCAACTTCTCCTTTTTTGTCCTGTGGCTACCACATTACAAAAGTGGGAGGTGAACCTGTGCACATGCACAGATGCTTTGTGTGACTGTGTGAAAGCAAAGTCGTGCATCTCGCTCATCGCATTATCTGCGATGCTGCTCGTGGCAACATAATTTCACTCAGTCTACCTTTAACTATCTAAGATGAGCCAAATGCATTTTCTACAGCTCAGGGCTCCATCTACTGTGTGCACTGCCTGTAGCACAGTATACCCCGGTATGGTACAGGAACGGTATGAAGGTGTGCAAATCTGGGTACTGCCCTACCCTATCTCGCGCCCACACACACACAAACACACTAATATTATTATAGAGACCACATGAGGTTGGTGGCACCTTAACTGGGGAGGACGGGCTCGTGGTAATGACTGGAGCGGAATGAGTGGAATAGTATCAAATACATCAAACACATGGAATGGCATCATACACCTGCTAACCCTCTGCTCCTTTTCACGGCCATTGTTATGAGCCGTTCTCCCCTCAGCAGCCTCCTGTGATAGAGGCAAACACAGCACAATATTTGTAGTGCACACACTATTGTTTGCGATCACACAATGAAGCTCACTCAAGGTCACGTGATTAGCCGATGTGTATCAACTGTCCAGGCTAATACTTTAATTTCCTCTGCAGGCCCCCAGACTGCTTAGATGCAGGACACTGATAAATCAACCAGATCTGATAATATCCCTTGATTCCTTCAGTCTGGATATGCAGAGCTGAGGAAGCTGGGAGATAAAACAATGCTCCATGCTCGACTCACCCTCTCAGTATTCTCAAATGGCTTCCATTCCCTATCCTTCCTCAACCTTTCTCATTCCGTCCTCTTCCTTTCCCTATCCCCCTTCTTCCATTCCCTATCCTTCCTCAACCTTTCCCATTCCGTCCTCTTCCTTTCCCTATCCCCCTTCTTCCTTTCCCTATCCTTCCTTTCCGTATCCCCCTTCTTCCTTTCCCTATCCTTCCTTTCCCTATCCTTCCTCTTCCTTTCCCATTCCGTCCTCTTCCTTTCCCTATCCCCCTTCTTCCTTTCCCTATCCTTCCTTTCCCTATCCTTCCTCTTCCTTTCCCATTCCGTCCTCTTCCTTTCCCTATCCTTCCTTTCCCTATCCTTCCTTTCCCTATCCTTCCTTTCCCTATCCTTCCTTTTCCTTTCCCTGTCCATCCTCTTCCTTTCCTTGTCCTTCTTTCTTTCCCTATCCTTCCTTTCCCTATCCCCCTTCTTCCTTTCCCTATCCTTCCTTTCCCTATCCTTCCTCTTCCTTTCCCATTCCGTTCTCTTCCTTTCCCTATCCCCCTTCTTCCTTTCCCTATCCTTCCTTTTCCTATCCCCCTTCTTCCTTTCCCTATCCTTCCTTTTCCTATCCCCCTTCTTCCTTTCCCTATCCTTCCTTTCCCTATCCTTCCTTTCCCTATCCTTGTCCTTCTTTCTTTCCCTATCCTTCCTATTTTCTTATTTTTTCATCTAATCTAAAGTAGCGAAGCGCATGCCCCACCCATCTGAGGATCTGTTTTTTTCAGCCATCTATTTCCTGTGTTTGAGGGCTGCAAAATCCACTTGTTACATAAATCTCTGTGGACTGATTGTTTTTTGTGACTGATCATACTCTTGCTTGCACCTGTCGTTTTTTCCCCGTTAATGTTACGACAACGGAAATGTTTGTAAAGACATGTCAAACACACCCCGGTAATGGCTGAAATGGGCTCAATGGGATACATTGGCTGTTAGTTGAATCGAGAAGAACACTAAAGCTTCATCTGGAATTGAACGTATCGTCTCGACACATCACAAGAAAGAGAAGATAACTTTATTTTGATAGGTGTACGTTTTTTTGTGGAATTGAAAAAAGTTCTAATTTAATACAGTTGAAATGTTTACAAATTAGATGCACTGAAATGAAAGCAATTTCTGAAAATGAACTCAGATTATAGTGATATTATGTCTGATCTCGCAAACAATGTAAAGTATGTTTAGATAGGCGTAATCGTGTTGATACCCTTTTATCCGAGGGTAACCTGCTATTGACACACTTGCTGAATTATGCAAGAGAATGTGACAACAACCGTTATTAATCAGGCAGTCTAGACAGTGCAGGTGAGTGCAGATAGGGTAGACAGAGCAGGTGGGTGCAGATAGGGTAGACAGAGCAGGTGGGTGCAGATAGGGTAGACAGAGCAGGTGGGTGCAGATAGGGTAGACAGAGCAGGTGGGTGCAGATAGGGTAGACAGAGCAGGTAGGGTAGACAGAGCAAGTGTTTGGTGGTTGCAGCCCTGTTCCTCACCTTTTATGTTGATGCATTCATACACTGAAGAAAAATATAAACACAACATGTAAAGTGTTGGTCCAATGTTTCATGAGCTGAAATTAAAGATCCCATACATTTTCCATACGCACAAAAAGCTTATTTCTCTGAAATGTTTTGCACAAATTTGTTTAAATCCCTGTTAGTTAGCATTTCTCCTTTGCAAATATACTCCATCCACCTGACAGGTATGGTATATTAAGAAGCTGATTAAATATCATGATCATTACACAGGTGCACCTTGTGCTAGGGACAATAAAAGGCCACTCTAAAATGTGCAGTTTTGTCACACAATGCCATGCCATAGGTGTCTCAAGTTTTGAGGGACCGTGCAATGACTGCAGGAATATCCACCAGAGTGGTTGCCAGATACATTTTTATGTTATCTACCATAAGCCGCCTCCAAAGTCATTTTTGAGAATTTGGCAGTACGGCCAATCGGCTTCACAACCACAGACCACGTGTATGGCGTTATGAGGGCGAGCAGTTTGCTGTTCACATTGTGAACAGAGGGCCCCATGGTGGCGATGGGGTTATGGTATGGGCAGGCATAAGCTACGGACAAAGAACACAATTGCATTTTATCGATAGTAATTTGAATGGACAGAGATACCGTGACGAGATCTTGAGGCCCATTGTCATGCCATTCATCCACCTCTCATGTTTCAGCATGATGATGCACAGCCCCATGTTACAAGGATCTTTACACATTTCCTAGAAAATGTCCCAGTTCTTCCATGGCCTGCATACTCACCAGACATGTCACCCATTGAGCATGTTTGGGATGCTCTGGATTAGAGGTCGACCGATTAATCGGAATGGCTGATTAATTAGAGCCGATTTCAAGTTTTCATAACAATTGTAAATCGGTATTTTTGGACACCGATTTTGCAGATTTTTTTAATCTAGGCAAGTCCGTTAAGAACACATTCTTATTTTCAATGACGGCCTAGGAACGGTGGGTTTAACTGCCTTGTTCAGGGGCAGAACGGCAGATTTTTACCTTGTCAGCTCGGGGGACTCAATCTTGCAACCTTACAGTTAACTAGACCAGCGCTCTAACCACCTGCCTCTCATTGCACTCCATGAGGAGCCTGCCTGTTACGCGAATGCAGTAGAAGCCAAGGTAAGTTGCTAGCTAGCATTTAAACGTATCTTATAAAAAACAATCAATCAATCATAATCACTAGTTAATTAACTACACATGGTTGATGATATTACTAGTTTATCTAGCGTGTCCTGCGTTGCATATAATCGATGCAACGCAGGGGATGATGTAACAAAAGCGCATTTGCAAAAAAAGCACAATCATTGTACGACTGTACCTAACCACAATGCCTTTCTTAAAATCAATACACAGAAGTATATATTTTTAAACCTGCATATTTAGCTAAAAGAAAGGTTAGCAGGCAATATTAACCAGGTGAAATTGTGTCACTTCTCTTGCGTTCATTGCGCGCAGAGTCAGGGTATATGCAACAGTTTGGGCAGCCTGGCTCATTGCGAACTAATTTGCCAGAATTTTACGTAATTATGACATAACATTGAAGGTTGTGCAATGTAACAGGAATATTTAGACTAATGGATGCCAACCCTTAGATAAAATACTTAAGGGTTCCGTATTTCACTGAAATAATAAACGTTTTGTTTTCGAAATGATAGTTTCCGGATTCGACCATATTAATGACCAAAGGCTCGTATTTCTGTGTTATTATATTATAACTAAGTCTATGATTTGATAGAGCAGTCTGACTGAGGGTAGGCACCAGCAGGCTCGTAAGCATTCATTCAAACAGCACTTCTGTACGTTTTGCCAGCAGCTCTTCGCAAGCACCGCGCTGTTTATGGCTTCAAGCCTATCAGCCTAATGGCAGGTGTAACCGATGTAAAATGGCTAGCTAGTTAGCGGGGTGCGCGCTAATAGCGTTTCAAACGTCACTCGCTCTGAGACTTTGAGTAGTTGTTCCCCTTGCTCTGCATGGGTAACGCTGCTTCGAGGGTGGCTGTTGTCGATGTGTTCCTGGTTCGAGCCCAGGGAGGAGCGAGGAGAGGGACGGAAGCTATACTGTTTTATGAGCTATAATTCAGTCAATATCTGATGGATTATAAAAATGTTAAAAGTTTGGAGTATGTTCATCCATTGTCCAACACAGGAGGTTGGTGGCACCTTAATAGGGGAGGATGACCACATGATAATGGCTGGAGCGGTTTCCAAAGTGTTTGATGCCATTCCATTTGCTCTGTTCCAGCCATTATTAAGAGCCGACTATTAGGAAGCAGCCCCTCACACATTATGCCCCAGCAATGTCAGAGACCCACCAAAGAAGGGAGGTATCCTTGCTGTGTTTGGAGGTGGTTGCATTGCTGTGAGTAAGAGCTCTCCATTTATCTCCCCTGTGGTGTATAGTAGCCTAGCAGCTTGTGATTTGAAGTCAATTTCCCCCCACCTGGAGGGCAGGCTGAGCCCAGCACACTGAGGGAGAGGAGAGGCACGGTGACATCCATCACCTTTGACTACTTTACGGTTCAAGTCTCCTGGGCTTGGTTCCCATACCACTGCTTGTTATGGGCTTTTACCAGATAAATATTATTTTCATCGCAACAGGAGGCAATGTCTATCTATGTTCTGCTATTTTGACATACAGAACCCATTCATTCTCCCACCTCTTTCCTCTGTCTCTCAGGTGCCACATCCGTGTGATTGACACATTTGGCACAGAGCCGGCATACAACCATGAGGACTACGCCACCCTGCACGGCTACAGGACCAACTGGGGCTACTGGAACCTCAACTGCAGGCAGTACATGACCATGTTCCGTGAGTGAACTCTGAGCATAATCTCTCTTTTGACACTGGATGTGAGGGGAATGGTGTTGCGCTTGTTTATCAGGTATCAACCTCAGAAAGAGAGAAAGTAGGAAAGGGTAATAGGGATTTTAGTGGAGGTTTGGCTTTTGGAGTGTGTGTGTGTGGGCACAGATGTTGTGGGGCACTTGTGTGGGCCTCTGGCCTCTCATAGTGGAAGCTCAGGGTCAGAGAGACGAGAAGGAGCTTGGGAGGGTAACAGCAGTTGTGGCCAAACAGATGCCTAGAGCTAGACACTAGAACTTAGCACCATAGGCTCTCACTGGCACGCACGCACGCAGAGCTCAAACATCCAGCTGGGATCAGTGGAAGGAGAGGAGACTTCAGCTGTGTTTGTGCTCTTCCAATTAACTCAGTGAGCATAGCTTCTGTGGAAGTAT
Source organism: Oncorhynchus mykiss (assembly GCF_057628025.1). NCBI lineage: Eukaryota > Metazoa > Chordata > Actinopteri > Salmoniformes > Salmonidae > Oncorhynchus > Oncorhynchus mykiss. Next base: position 82,149,286 of record NC_143033.1, read on the forward strand.
TGCCGTTTTGGAAAAACACATTGTAATTGCAAGCCACACTCATATTGGGTTTGAAATAGGAACACGTTATTTATATATATATATTTATATATATATATATATATATATATATATATATATATATATATATATATATATATATATATATATATATATATATATATATATATATATATATATATATATATATATATATATGATTCTCATGGCTATTTTGTTTTTTACGTTTACTGGGAATACTCAGGCCTTGCTTTGTTTCCTGGTTTATAGAGTGACCACTGTCCTTCTCTTAGGTGATGTGGTCCCAGCTGGCCCAATCAATTCCTTTAACCACTGTCTCTATATTCCTACAACTTACTCAACATGCTTCTGACTTTCATCTGAAACTGAATGTCAATATTTAGTTTAGTGTTTGGCTGTCACGTGTGCTCCCTTTCCGGCCTCTAGATCACCAGGCTGCTCGTTATGGCGCACACCTGTCACCATCGTTACGTGCACCTGCAGGTCTTCAGACTCACCTGGACTCCATCACTTTCTTGATTACCTGCCCTATATACAGTTGAAGTTGGAAGTTTACATACATTTAAACTTAGTTTTTCACAATTCCTGACATTTAATCCTAGTAAAAATTCCCTGTCTTAGGTCAGTTATGATCACCACTTTATTTTAAGAATGTGAAATGTCAGAATAATAGTAGAGAGAATGATTTATTTCAGCTTTCATTTATTTCATCACATTCCCAGTTGGTCAGAAGTTTACATGCTACCAAATACTAATTGAGTGTATTGCCTTAAATAATTTTAACTTGGGTCAAACGTTTCAGGTAGCCTACCACAAGCCTCCCACAATAAATTGGGTGAATTTTGGCCCATTCCTCCTGACAGAGCTGATGTAACGAGGTCAGGTTTGTAGGCCTCCTCGCTCGCACACACTTTTTCAGTTCCTTCCCACACATTGAGGTCAGGCCTTTGTGATGGCCACTCCAATATCTTGACTTTGTTGTCCTTCAGCCATTTTGCCACAACTTTGGAAGTATGCTTGGGGTCATTGTCCATTTGGAAGACCCATTTGTGACCAAGCTTTAACTTCCTGACTGATGTCTTGAGATGTTGCTTCAATATATCCACATCATTTTACTTCCTCATGATGCCATCTATTTTGTGAAGTGCACCAGTCCATCCTGCAGCAAAGCACCCCCACAACATGATGCTGCCAACCCCGTGCTTCACGGTTGGGATGGTGTTCTTGAGCTTGCAAGCATCCCCCTTTTGTCCCCATGTGCAGTTACAAACCGTAGTCTGGCTTTTTAATGGCGGTTTTGGAGCAGTGGCTTCTTCCTTGCTGAGTGGCCTTTCAGGTTATGTCGATATAGGACTCATTTTACTGTGGATATAGAAACTTTTGTACCTGTTTCCTCCAGAATCTTCACACGGTCCTTTACTGTTGTTCTGGGATTGATTTGCACTTTTCGCACCAAAGTAGGTTCATCTCTAGGAGACAGAACGCGTCTCCTTCCTAAGTGATGTGACGGCTGCGTGGTCCCATGGTGTTTATACTTGCGTACTATTGTTTGTACAGATGAACGTGGTACCTTCAGGCATTTGGAAATTGCTCCCAAGGATGAACCAGAATTGTGGAGGTCTACAATTTTTTGGGGCGAGTTCTTTTGATTTTCCCATGTGTCATGCAAACAGGCACTGAGTTTGAAGGTAGGCCTTGAAATACATCCACGGGTACACCTCCAATTGACTCAAATGATGTCAATTAGCCTATCAGAAGCATCTAAAGTCATGATATAATTTGCTGGAGTTTTCCAAACTGTTAAAAGGCACAGCCAACTTAGTGTATGTAAACTTCTGACCCACTGGAATTGTGATACAGTGAAATAATCTGTCTGTAACAATTGTTGGAACAATTACTTGTGTCATGTGCAAAGTAAGATGTCCTAACTGACTTGCCAAAACTATAGTTTGTAAACAAGACATTTGTGGGGTGGTTTGAGTTTTAATGACTCCAACCTAAGTGTATGTAGACTTCCGACTTCAACTGTATGTCACTTCCTTTGGTTACTTCCCCAGGCGTTATTGTTTCTGTTTCATGTCTGTGTGCAGTTAGTTTTTCTTGTTTTGTATTTGTATTATGTTCTGTTTATTTTATTAAAACACTCACTCCCTGCACTTGCTTCCCGACTCTCAGAGCACGTTGTTACTTTGACTTATTGAGCTTGACACTTTGCTATGTTCGTCCCTTACAGCGCACACTCCCGACAACTCCTTCATGGGTTTTGTGGCTGAGGAGCTGAACGACACAGAGAGGCTGAGCATCCAGAGGAACAAGGTGGACAGCATGGCAGTGGTGTACGGCAAAGAGGCCAGCATGTGGAAGGTGATCATATGGATATAAATGTTCAATTTCTAGAACCTCTAAAGAAAACCATATTGCTGAGTGCATTTGACTGACACCCCAATGGGCGTATCACCTGCTCCTGTCTACAAGATATCAACAAACAAATGACTTTTTTCCCTACTAAGATGTGCAGTCCAGTTGAGGTGGCGTCTCAACATATTTACACAACAGTCAGCAGTCTGTTATACACTGCAGTGTATTCTGTCATGATGTGATAAATGGAGTGCACCCCACTTCCAGAGACAAGCTGAAACGTGCCTAAGTTATTCTCTCCTATCTGCCAAGCATGACACTTCAATCCACCAGGTATATGGATGTACACCCAGAGAGGTGTGAGTGTTGTGGAAGCGGCAATTGTTTTTGTTTAGCGTAAATTCTCCGTCCAAGCTACAGGAAAAAGGCATCACTTATTCATGTGTCTGGCCGCCTCCCCGTGGTTGAATCAGCTGCATTTGTTCTCTCACTCTCTACGCTTATTGAATTCCCCCTCACTCTGAACAGTCTGAGGTACGGCGTGCGAGGTATAATATTTATGAGTGTGAATGCCATCTGTGTCTGGCCCTCCCTCGACACTGACTACCCCTCACTGCTTCTGGCATCATCCTCAGCTCTCCGGTTCACATGCTTGTCAGCTATGTGTTGTACTACAGCTGTATGTCCACAAGGAGACAACATGACTATCATTTTATCTCTCCCACTCACTCTCTCTTGTCTTTTCTCCTTCCCACATGGTTTCCTCCTATTCTGCTCTCATGTCATGTTGATGGATCATCTCCAGCTCCAAGTAAGGATACCTGCACTTCCTGTCAATGATTGACATTTTGAACACCCTCTGAAACTTTGTTTTACATTGAGCCGTAGTATGGACTGTCCCTGGTGTTTGGTTTCCTTGCAGATTCCTATTATAGAGATTGATACTGTTCATGCACAATGAATGCGTTAATGTTCCATTAAATGTGCCAGACAGTTAACTACAATTATTTTGGAATGAGTCAGCAGCTTTAGCTCTTCAGACACAGAAAGATGTTTCAGGTGAATCATCTTTATCTACCATAAAGAGACAAGGGTTTTTATAAAAAGGCCTGAGGTTTGTTATGCGTTCATCCTGGTCTATCTGCATCTTCTGTCACCCCCCTGTCAGATCAATAAACTGCTGCCCTATAACAGGTTTAGGAAAATACAAAAGGTGTAGTTTTAATCAATACTCAGAATGTCAGCTCTCTACTAATGATAGTTTTACTTTGTGTGCTCTTTTATATGGAGCATCTGCAATGACATCAGTGGTTCTATTTACAACTGTTGGTAGAAGGGTTCTTAGTCTACAGAGGGAAAGCTCATGCATATTTATTTCTATTGTTTTTCAGCACAAATGTTCTATGTTAGGCTAAGTATGCCACTGAAGATTTGAAGGATACAACATTCTCACCACTATATGTAAATAATGCTCACCCAATACATCTCTATGATCAGTGACCAGTGTGCTGCTGTAGCCAAGGTGATACCCATGCTTTCTCTTCACACTCTATGGTCATTCTCGTGTCATTTGCCCCTGGTGCTGCTGTTGCTTGGTGTAGGAAGTCAGATCACCCCTCTAATTGGCTATGCCAGACTATATGCACCAGAGGTTACAGTAGCCACCCCACTAATCCTAGTAACAGTCAGTCATACAGGCTTCTGTCCACACTGCCCTGCACCAATCAGAAGCTCTCCAGGGTGAGAGGCCTATCAGTCAAGTTTTTTTTAAACTCTTTAGAGAGATGACCTCCATGCTACTGTAGTCTTCACAGGTTGAGCACATTCTCCCTTGCTCTTCAGTCCCAGGAGGGTGACACAGATAATATGGAGGAATCTCTAAGTGGAAGAGGCTGACAGCCAATGTCATGAATAACATGTTTGCCCCTGTCTTGGTTATGCCTGCAACCAACACACTGAACATAACTTTATGTTTGAGAAGACCTTTGAATTCTTACAGAATTGGTTCAAAAAAGGAGTTACATTCTGCATATTTGGGGTAGATTTGACAGGTAGATTATACTGTGTGCCCAGTCCGTCCTAACCATTTGTTCCATTGGCTCATAGGGTAAGGAAAGGTTCCTGGCCATTCTGCACCGCTACATGGATATCCATGGGACTGTCTATTATGAGACACAGCGCCCTCCAGAGGTGCCTGCTTTTGTCAAAAACCACGGCCTGCTGCCCCAACAAGAGCTGCAGCAGCTGCTCAGAAAGGCCAAGGTATGGAGGGTTTCAATACCTTTTTATATATAATATACTTCAAGTACAAGTTGCCAGTAAACAGCAGCAGTTTGGTTCATCTTTTTCTTTTCCTCTCTCAAACAAGCTCTTCATTGGGTTTGGCTTCCCATACGAAGGGCCAGCCCCTTTAGAGGCCATAGCCAACGGCTGCATCTTCCTGCAGCCCAAGTTTAAGCCGTCCCACAGTTCCCTCAACCATGAGTTCTTCAGAGGGAAGCCCACTTCCAGACAGGTGAGCAGGTTGTCTCTGTGGTGGCATTGGACTGTCTCCATACTGTTGAGAAAATGAATGTTAGTCAGTGAATTAGTGCAAGGTAGGCCTCAACCTGATTCGTGTGCTTCTCTGCTCGTGGCTGTGTCCATGTATTGTCTGGATGGAGACTGTATTGACTGATATAGTATTGTGTTAATTCCTCCATCAGGTCTCCTCACAGCATCCCTATGCTGAGCAGTATATAGGCAGGCCACATGTCATCACGGTGGATTTCAACAACTCCCAAGAGTTTGAGTCTGCCATACGGGACATCATGAGGACCAAAGTTAGTATGCTAATTTTACTTGAGATGATAATATAATATATGCCATTTAGCAGACGCTTTTATCCAAAGCGACTTAGTCATGTGTGTATACATTTTAAGTATGGATGGTCCCGGGAATCAAACCCACTATTCTGGCTACAGAGGACCACATGATTTTCACTGAGATAAGCGTGGCTGTTCAGAGACAAATGACCTTTCAGATGTATTATCTTCACTGCATCTCATGTCAAAGAAAGTCTTGAGTATTAACATTACCTACGCATATGATTAATGGTGCCGTGGAGGTATATAATCTCCTCTCCCACAGACTGTATTTCCAGTTGTGACCCACTTCTCTCTCACATTGCTAATTGAGCTGTTAGTCACAGGATCCAGTGTAACTGCAAACTGCATAGCTGGCTCCTTCCAAGGACTTTAGTCCTAATTGCCTCAGAGATGGAGTTGCTTAGTAGGTAAACTGGGCAGCAGACACCTGGGTTAGTATGGCAGTCTTCCAGAGGGCCCATACTGTCTTCTCCAGGCACTAACCATTGTCTACTGGAGATGATATTAATCTATCATGCTGTGCTCAATCTGTCACCAGGCCAACATGCAAGGTACGTCCAATCGATCCCCCACCACGCGGGGAATAATGGTAGGTTAAAAAATAGCCCAGACTTGCTGCTGAGGGAACCAAAATGGAGCATCTACTTGACGTAATGCTGTGGTAGAACACGTGCATGTAATGGGTTAGGAGTGGAGGAGAAGGGCAGGAGGAAAACAAAACAACAAAATAATACAGGACACAAGCACTTCTCATTATGTTGATATACAGTGCATTCAGAACGTATTTAGACCCCTTGACTTTGACATTTTTTGTAATATGAATTTTTTACCCCACTTTTTTCCGTCATATCCCATTACGATCTTGTCTCATCGCTGCAACTCCTCAACGAGCTCGGGAGAGGCGAATCATGACCCGCCAAACCACGCTCCTTAACACCCGCCCACTAAACCCGGACGCCATCCACACCAATGTGTTGGAGGAAACACCGTTCAACTGATGACCGAAGTCAGGCTGTAGGCACCTGGCCCGCCACAAGAAGTCACTAGAGTGCAATGAGCAAAGTGTCAAACCCTCCCTAACCTGGACGACACTGGGCCAATTGTGCGCCGCCCTATGGGACTCCCGTTCACGGCTGGTTGTGATACAGCCTAGGATCGAACCCGGGTCTGTAGTGATGCCTTGGGTAACCTTTGCGCCTCCCGGGAGGCCCCAGACCCCTTGACTTTTTCCACATTTTGTTACATTACAGCCTTATTCTAAAATGTATTAAATAAATTAGTTTCCTCATCAATCTACACACAATACCCCATAATGGCAAAGTGAAAACAGTTTTTTATGTTAGCAAGTTTATTACAAATAAAAACATGTCACATTTTACATTTACAAGTATTCAGACCCTTTGCTATGAGACTCGAAATTGAGCTTAGGTGCATCCTGTTTCCATTGATCATCCTTGAGATGTTTCTACAACTTGATTGGAGTCTACCTGTGGCAAATTAAATTGATTGGACATGATTTGGAAAGGCACAAACCTGTTTATATACAGTAAGGTCCCACAGTTGACAGTGCAAGTCAGAGCAAAAATCAAGCCCTGAGGTCAAAGGAATTGTCCGTAGAGCTCCGAGACTGGATTGTGTCGAGGCACAGATCTGGGGAAGGATACCAAAAAAATGATGTAGCATTGAAGGTCCCCAAGAACACAGTGGCCAACCATCTCTGGAGCGCTCCGCCAATTAGGCCTTTGTGGTAGAGTGGCCAGACGGAAGCCACTCCTCAGTAAAAGACAAATGACAGCCGGCTTAGAGTTTGCCAAAAGGCACCTAAAGGACTCTCAGACCATGGGGAACAAGATTCTCTGGTCTGATGAGACCAAGATTGAATTCTTTGGCCTGAATGCCAAGCCTGGAGGAAACCTGGCACCATCCCTACGGTGAAGCATGGTGATGGCAGCATCATGCTGTGGGGATGTTTTTCAGCAGCAGGGACTGGGAGACTAGTCAGGATCGAGGGAAAGATGAACAGAGAAAAGTACAGAGAGATCCTTGATCAAAACCTGCTCCAAAGCCCTCAGGACCTTCAGACTGGGGGTGAAGGTTCACCTTCCAACAGTACAACGACCCTAAGCACACAGCCAAGACAACGCAGGAGTGGCTTCGGGACACGTCTCTGAATGTCCTTGAGTGGCCCAGCCAGAGCCCGGACATGAACCCCATCAAACATCTTTGGAGAGACCTGAAAATAGCTATGCAGCGATGCTCCCCAACCAACCTGACAGAGCTTGAGTGAATCTGCAGAGAAGTGGTAGGAACTCCCCAAATACTTGTGTGCCAAGCTTATAGCATCATACCCAAGAAGACGGAAGGCTGTAATCACTGCCAAAGATGCTTCAACAAAGTACTGAGTAAAACAGGGTCTGAATACTTATGTAAATGTGATATTCCCCCCCCCCCCCCCCCCCCCAAAAAAAAAAAAAAAAAATTGTACATTTGCAAAAATGTCTAAAAATCTGTTTTTAATTTGTCATTATGGGGTATTGTGTGTAGATTGATTAGGGGAAATTAATGTAATACATTTTAGAATAAGGCTGTATCAAAATGAGGAAAAAGTCAAGGGGTCTGAATACTTTCCAAATGCACTGTGCTATACAGTACACACTGAAGGTGAAGAAAAACATGTCCCCTCTTTGATCCAATGTGGGTGAACAACTATACTAATCCCTGTGGTATTCACTGGTGTAAAAAGTACCCAATTGTCATACTTGAGTAAAAGTAAAGATACTTAAATAGAAAATGACTAGTAAAAGTGAAAGTCACCCAGTAAAAGTCTAAAATGATTTGGTTTTAATTATACTTATATATAATTTCACATTCCTTATATTAAGCAAACCAGATGGCATGATTTTCTTGTTTTATTATTTTACAGATAGCCAGGGGCACACCTCAACACTCAGACATAATTCATAAACCAAGCATTTGTGTTTACTGAGGCAGAAGCAGTAGGGATAACCAGGGTTGTTCTCATGATAAGTGTGTGAATTGGCAAATATGTCTGTCCTGCTAAGCATTTGAAATGTAACTCGTACTTTTAGGTGTCAGGGAAAATGTATGGAGTAAAAAGTACATTCTTTTATTTTCTTTAAATAGTAAATTAAAGTACAGATACCCCATAAAAGAACGACTTAAGTAGTACTTTGTAGTATTTTTACTTAAGTACTTTACACCACTGGAGATATTGTAATCAGGTATACTGGTCAGACATGATAAGTATGTATGCAGTAAATGCGGTCGGTTTAGAGATGTTCATGTATTCTAAAGCTGAATTCAATTCCGACTCCCTGGAGAGCAGTTTTTTTCCTGTTCCTTTCTTTCCATTATATAAAGATGCCCAAAAGGCAAATTGCATTCTGGAATAGATGATGAGGTGCCAGATACATTTCATTAAACTCAGATGAAATAAACGAGTAAGTGAGAGCTAAAAGGAAGTGAATGCTAAAAGGAACCGTTTATCAGTTTAAAAGCCCAAGTGCCTCTGAGAGGCCTGATGGTAAACAATGAGATCTCTTTTAAATGGCACAGACATCTTAGGTTAGGTGATGTGGAATGGGACTACAGTACCATCACACTGATTGAACATTTCCCACTCCTCCATGTATCATACTTATTTATGTAATCTAACCCAAATAGGCTTTGGCTAACAGCAAAATAGAAAGCATTGACCTGCAGGCTTCATCCTTTGACACTGATGACTAACGTGTGTTTGCTGCTGCATTGAAAAGAGATGCCTTCTCTGTGCTGTTTTCACTGCAGTGTCACAGCATCTGTCGTGTATGTAACATACGTTCTCACCTGTAACTCTATGAAATGTGCCTGCTCTGGAGAAAGTTTTCACATCATCTGGTAAAGGTCAAAAGTGGGATGGTCATCACATCCTCCCAGTGAGTTGTTAAAAAGATTCAGACATTCGGTTTAGCAGCTCGTACATAACCTGTGGGCGATTGTCAGCTTAATAATCCATTGTTTGTCATATTGATGTAGTCCATGTTAATAGAGTAATGAAATCAAGTCAAAGGCTGTCACCTGTGATGTATGAGGTCATTGGTTATAATATGAAGCAGCTCATAATGAAGCCGTTCACAGTGACCTTAATGAATACGTCAGCTTTGATTAACGGTAAACCGTTGCAGTACTATTATGGCTGTGGTGTTGGAGGTCTAAAGCCGATGGTGTGTGACGGTGTATGATTTCCTTTCTGCAGGTGGAGCCATATCTGCCCTATGAGTACACCTGTGAGGGGATGCTGGAGAGAGTGCATGCTTACATCCAGAACCAGGTGGGTTTGTGTTGCATACACCGGCCTTCATTACCCCGGAGATGGTGCAGCCAACCTCATCCACATTTATTTATGCACAGGCAAGATGAAGTCACACTGTACTGTATACATATAAAAGAGCCAACGCACACACACACAGTCCTGTTTAACTAACCTCGTGGGGACACATAATTCAGTTCATTCAAAATCTTATTTTCCCTAACCCTAAAACTAACCCTAGCTCCAAACCCTGAACCTAATTCTAAACCTAACACTAATTCTAACCTTACACCCAAACCACCTAGAAATAGCATTTGACCTTGTGGGGATGAACAAAATGTCCCCAGTCGGTCAAATGTTTTTGTTTATTAATCTTGTGGGGACTTCTGCTTCCCACAAGTATAGTTAAACACGTCCACACACACAACCACGCACACACTAAAAGCCTTTTAATATTTCTTTGCACAATTACACACATTGTCATGCTCCAGTACGTTCATCATGCTGAGATGATTTGTGCGATGCACCGAGGGGCTTGTCTTCCAGTCTGGTTAAGGCAGTGGGAGAAAAGGGGAAATAGGGTGGCCTATGCCCAGCTCTGATCCACTCCCCCATCTGTCCATCACACACAGAGTAGTGTGCTCAGTGGGCTGTGACTGACTGAGACTGCCCGCCTGGCATGTACGAGCCCAGACTCCCAATCAGCGACAACCCTTCTATCCTCCTCCGTGGGCAGCACTGACCCCCATGATCCTCACGGATTCTTTATTGAGAATTTTTATACTGCTTTCTCACACACACACACACACACACACACACACACACACACACACACACACACACACACACACACACAGATTCCGGATGAGGTGTCTGATCGCTCGCCCTGTTTTCCTGTTGAGCAGTAGCCCAGGGCTGGGGGGCTGTGGTGTGGTGGAGTGGAAGAGGCCTGGTTATTGCAGCAGGGCGCTGGGAGCCTGTTTAATAAACCGGACTGGGGGTCAGAGGAAGATGTCGCAGAAATATTATTACCTGTTTCTTATGAATAGGACCGACTGGGGGAGGTGCTCTCCCAGGGTTGATTCCTGCCTGAAACTCATTTAATTATTGGTGGCATAACTGTATTGTAGACATGACGATAGTTCAGTGTTAAATTCAAATCTCCCAACCATCATATCTAAGCCAATATGACACCAATCTCAATGAAAATTCGCAAATCAACTTGATTGGAGGTACTCAACACGCCTCTTGTCATGAGCCATTACTGAGAACCACATAACAGAGTATGTCTTGTGCCTACCTAGCTAAAATTCTAGACGTTGGATTAAAACGGGACTATAGCGTCCATAAAGCGACCATCGGGATTTAAAAAATGCCAGATTGACTACATTTTGTAGGTGTAACAGTTTTTTTTGTCAATTTATCATTTATCGCTCTCATGTGCTCATTTCTGTCCGTTAAGTGCCAAAGATGCTACCTTCTTGTAGCATTTCTGAAAGAATATGTAAGCGGTGCAAATCCATTCTTGCTAGCATCAGAGAAACTCATCACTTTAATATCCATAATACATTCCAGGACACTCTTACACAGTGCCAAACTAACAACTCTGCCAAGTGTTGGATATTTTTCAACTCTGTCTCGGACACCTGTGTGAAGCTAGCCACAATAGTGGAATTTGCGGTTCACCTTCCAAATAAATGCCCCCATTGAAAGTGATTCAAACTGATACAAATAGTGGATGAGATGTTGAACAGTCCTTAGCTGTGGTATATTGGCCATATACCACACCCTCCCGGGCCTTATTGCTTAATTATGTTGTGTAATAATGTTGCATAATCACCTTCCAGTGTAAAAACCTTGGAATTTAAAAACAAGGTTTTAAGTGAGAAAAGGCATTGGTCTGAAAGCTGAAAAAATAAAGGAAATTCCCATGAGCACCACATTGCCTTTTTCACCCATGCTCTACCTAGGGTTTCCAGCATACAGCTTCGACCTACTACAGTAGCTATGTTGTTCTTCAAACTATGTGTAGGCAGGTTGCTTAGGATTCATACTCTTCAGAGGGATAATGGACTTTACAGTGTCCTGCTATCAAAATGATGTATACCGGTATGTGTGTATATACAGTACCAGTCAAAAGTTCTGACACACCTACTCATTCATGAGTTTTTCTTAGTTTTTACAATGTAGAAAATAATGAAATAACATATATAGAATCATGTAGTAAACCAAAAAGTGTTAATCAAATCAAAATATATTTTAGATTCTTGATGACAGCTTTGCATACTCTTGGCATTATCTCAAGCAGCTTCACCTGGAATGCTTTTCCAACAGTCTTGAAGGAGTTCTCACATATGCTGAGGCCTTTTATTTCCCTTTGCGGTCCAACTCATCCCAAACCATCTCAATTGGGTGGAGGTTGGGTGATTGTGGAAGCCAGGTCATCTGACGCAGCACTCCATCACTCACCTTCTTAGTCAAATAACTCTCACACAGCCTGGAGGTGTCTTGGGTCATTGTCCTGTTGAAAAACAAATGATAGTCCCCCTCAATGCAAACCAGATGGGATGGCATATCGCAGCAGAATGCTATGTTAGCCATGCAGGTTAAGTGTGTCTTGAATTCAAAATAAATCACAGACGGTGTCACCAACAAAGCACCATCACACCACCTCCTCCATGCTTCACGGTGGGAACCCCACATGCAGAGATCATCCGTTCACTTACTCTGTGTCTCACAAAGACATGGCGGCTGGAAACAAAACTCGCAAATTTGGATTTGACCAAAGGCCAGATTTGCACCAGTCTAATGTCCATTGCTCATGTTTCTTGGTCCAAGCAAGTCTCTTTTTCTTATTGGTGTCCTTTAGTAGTGGTTTCTTTGCAGCAATTCGACAATGGCCTGATTCACCCAGTCTCCTCTGAACAGTTGTTGAGATGTGTCTGTTACTTGAACTTGGAAGCATTTATTTGGGCTGCAATCTGAGGTGCAGTTAACTCTAATGCAGCAGAGGTAACTCTGGGTCTTCCTTTCCTGTGGCGGTCCTCATGAGAGCCAGTTTCATCATAGTGCTTGATGGTTTATGTGACTACACTTAAGAAACTTTAAAAGTTATTAATTTTACGTATTGACTGACCTTCATGTTTTAAAGTAATGATGGACTGTCGTTTCTCTTTGCTTATTTGAGCTGTTCTTGTCATAATATGGATTTGGTCTTTTACCAAATAAGGCTATCTTCTGTATACCACCCCTAACTTGTCACAACACAACTGATTGACTCAAACGCATTAAGAAGGAAAGAAATTCCACAAATTAACAACACACACCTGTTAATTGAAATGCATTCCAGGTGTCTACCTCATGAGCTGGTTGAGAGAATGCCAATAGTTTTCAAAGCTGTCAAGGCAAAGGGTGGCTACTTTGAAGAATCTCAAATATAAAATATATTTTGATTTGTTTACTGCATGATTCCATATGTGTTATTTCCTGGTTTTGATGTCTTCACTATTTTACTTGTGTAGAAAATAGTAAAAATAAAGAAACCTTTGAATGATTAGGTGTGTCTAAACTTTTGACTGGTACTGTATATTCATATTATTCCAGGAGGCTGGAAGGCAATGTGTATGTCATAAGAGCTATGGTGATGTTGCTTTTATTATTCTGTAAAAATCAGAACCCATCAGAATGTATAGCAAATAAATGAATGTATAGTTCACAGCTGAATTACACACAGGACAGGTGCAGTGAAATGTGTTGTTTTACAGGGTCAGTCATATTAGTACAGCCCACCTGGAGCAAATTAGGGTTAAGCCTTGCTCAACGGCACCGACAGATTTTTCACCTTGTCGGCTTGGGTATTTTGGTTACTGGCTCAACGCTCTAACCACGAGGCTACCTGCCGCTTCAATGCTGAATGTAGGCTACAGTAGAATTGATTGATGAATGTAATGCTGAATAGCCAGATTAACTAACTACACAATAGCCAGATTGTGTAGTTATTCTGTTGTATTGTACTCTGCAGGAATTCTGTGCACCCGAAGCTCCATTTCCCTCAGCGAATACCTCCAGCAGTTGGCCAGGCAGCCCCCCCAGCCCCTTTGTCCTGCTGCCCAACTCCAGTGCCCTGGCCTGGGCCTCCAACATCAGCAATCCCCCCTCCTGGCCCCCGCTTAGCGCCCTGAGGCTGCTGGCCTCCCTGGAGGGCCAGTCATGTATAGATGCGTGCCAGAGCGCAGGCCTGATCTGTGAGCCCGCCTTCTACCGCTTCGTCAATATCAAAGAGGCCTTCAGTGGGTGAGCTGCTGCTTCCTCCCTCCACCACCATGTGATCGCACCACCATCTGTTACACAACATTCATCTTGTAATTTAACATTCAGCATATTATACAGCACAATCACTGAGGAAACAAACAATGAATATGAGCATCTTAAATTCTTATGAATATCCTCCCTCATTCTAATGCACTACCCAATGTGCTTTGGTGTAATGAATATTGATAGTCATTTATGAAGCCTTTTTTAAAACATTGATTATAATGTAAATCACATCACTTAATATGAATAATGATATATAAAGAAATATCTCTCTGGTGTCTCCGCCCAGGCTGGAGGTGCAGTGTGATGGGGTGGAGGCTGAGATCAACCACATCTTCCCAGCTTTCTCAGTGGAGAGTAGTGAGTGTGGCCTCCAGAAAGACCCTCTGCTGTTCAGCTGTGCCGGGGCCAACACCAAGTACCACCGCCTCTGTCCCTGCAGGGACTACCGTAAGGGCCAGGTGGCGCTGTGCAGGGACTGCTTATGACTGTGACCAGCACCTGGGGGAAGATGACCTGCCACCACTCCCTCAGCCTTGGCCATCCCAGGGGCCCTTTTTATAGGTGGGAGGGACACTGAGGAGGATGGCCCCTGCTGGAGGTCAATGTGGGTGACACAGAGGAACTAGTAGGGTCGGTCGCCATGGGGTAGAGGAGCAGCTGTACAAAAGATTACTGCTGGTATCATTATAGCACAGGGGGGAATGCTTCACGGAACTGGACAGCTGGATAATGTTACAATGAGACTCCCTATCTGCTGCTCTGACTGGAGGCTCAGTGCATTGGCAATTCTGAAATGACTAGAATACCTGGTCGCCAAACCCACAAAATTGCTGCCAAACAAGACGTGTGGCTGACATAATGCATCTCAGGGAAATGCATGATTGTACTGTACCCTGCTAAAGTGATGACGCTGCTATAAGGTGAACGTTTTACAATAGTCTTTATGGACTACATTGGGTCCAACAACAGGAATGTTAGGGGGTGGAGTTATGAGGAACACAGAAATGGGGGGATTCAAAAAGATATCCCTGATAATTGTACTGCAATGCTATAGTTGCTAATATCTGCATTGCTTCAAGTGACATGCAGATACTGTATGGAATGTAATGTTCTGTGAAATACTTTGATCATAATGCAGTTGGGATATTTGTACAGTAGATGCACTACTAGATGTAATATTTTCCATGTCTCATACATTAGTATATTTGTACATACGTGTTGATTAATAAAAAAGACAATTGAAACATTCTGGTACAACTCTTCTCTGGTACAACTCTAAAACAGAGCCAGGTTACGTCTTGAGACATGAATGAGTCTGTAGATTTAGAAAAGCAATTGAGTGTAAAGCTGTCATCCATCTTTTATGGTCAATTTCACAAAGCCAAATGGAAAATAATGTTCTAATGACTTCTTTCAGAGCTAGTGATTTCTCTGCAGGCACTGTTGGCTTGGACTCATTCAGTTCATGGAGTGGTGCCTAAATACCCACAGACAAATTGTGAGAAGGTTGCCAGTGGGTGGAAGGCTGCATTTAGATGGTGCAGAGTTCTGTTGGGACGGAGAGTAGTGTTGGCTTATCCATGGCTCTTGGTGCAATAGATCCCACCTCTCACTCATCTCACCACAAACAGCAGCTCTACAGTTCTTTGCTATTTTTGTCTGTCTGACTTAGGATTTTCAGTCTTGTAGACACCAATGATTTACTGAAGTAACCGTCAAACACAAACTTATACTCCACAGTTGCCATACCCCAATATCATGATGAGACCCAGTAAAGTGAGTTTGCAGGGGAGACGGTCCATGCCCCAGTCTGTCTGAGGGAGATTGAGCTGGAGGTAGATGTTGAGAAAGCCCATATACTGTAGACAATCATTCAATTATCCCTTTGCAATCAACAGGGTTGATGGCTCTCATCAGTATTTCCCATTCCCTGACCTGGGTGTAAAATGAACGTCATCATTGACTTGTTGAGGCTGCCAATAATGTACTCGTATTCATTTACATATATTTTGATATAGAGGCACCAATATGGATTTAGTGAGGAAACTGACGGAGACATTTCTACAACATCTGATGTGAATTTTACGATTCTTCCACTGGTATAGACAAGTAGATCACTCTTTCATAAAACACATGGAAGACACTGAAACACATAACTGATTCTATCATTTCAGAGAATGACATTAACTGACACATCAGACAATCTGCTCTGATTACCAAACAAAGTTTTAGTTCCAAAATCCTGTTTGTCCTCCAATGGTCTTCTCCCTCCTGTGGTTGTCCTGATTAAGATGCCATTACCAGGTTGTGTATCACTCCTCTCTGGAGGTAACAGAGAGCCTCGCAAACTCTGCAGGGGGAACATAGAGACGGTAGAAATTAGAAAGATGAACCTACCTTCAGGGCTGAAAAGAGAGGGGGAAGATGTCTACAGGCAAACCTGCAAGCTCTAACTTCAAACAGGTGTCTACCATACAGAGTTGGGAACCAGGCCATTCATAGTCCTGAGAGCTATATCAAACTTTTATCGCCAACGTCATGTCTGCACAAGTGTTTTGTGGCAGTCCATCAGATATTAAAAAGGAAAATGGCTCATTCTGTCCAACAGTGTACATTTTTTAATGGAATGGTGAAATATGTGCATTCTGAAGTGCATTTCAATCTGCAATGAGAAACTTTTTCCAATTGGATCTTTCTTCCTTTAATGTTTTGTCCAGTACATATATCTACTACTGACTTGAATCACAACTACAGTACACTGCTTTGTTGACTTGGTGCGGCATATTGTACGGTATGTTTTTGTCACATGATTTAGGTGATATGGGAATTAATGACAACATTTTATAGTGCCAGAATTAATCCGCCAACTTTTTCTACCACGCTAGCCTGACATGCACAAAATGGCTGAGGTGATGTGAAAGACATTCTCATCATACCTGCTCCAGAAATGCTGAACACTCTTGGCCAAGATAAGAGAGGTTTTAATGAGATATGTTGAGAGAAGATGATTGGAATTTGCCAGCTTAATGAAGGTGCTTATACTCCATTGTCACCTGAGTTTAATGGAGAGACACATTTAAGCCCATTCTAATCATTTTCCTGTCTGTGAACTCAAGTTGAACTTTATCTTGAAAAAGCACAGACAGGAGTGAGAACTGAAGGATGGCGAGGAGGAGAGGATAGAGATGGGAACGGGGCAAGGGAGCCGATGAGCTTTTCCTGTTCCTAACTTTGAACCTAAATTCAATGACATGGTGATATTTTTTGTTGAGTTCACGTTGAATTCATGTTAGTTGACAATTCAACCAAATGTAAATCAAAACTAGACTGACTGACGTCTGTGCCCAGTGGGGAGGCTCTCCCTTCGCTCAACCGTCCTTTTGATTGAGATGTTAATCTGAGGTCCTGACTCTGTAGTCACTAAAGAAAAACCCCATCCCCTCACACTACCTTTGCCAATGACATAACTATTTTACAGACCATAGATGTTTCTCTAATGCTGCAGGTAATAGCCAGTTCACATTTCCCAGCTGGTGTAACTCCATGTGTTCAGCAACGGTCTAACTATGACTTTGCGAGGTGAAAGTGGACTGAAAAAGCAGAGAGGTCTATAATGTATTGTTATCTCATAAGCTACAGTGTATCTCTGCTGGTCAGGAGATAAGAGGATTAGACTGTAGAAAGCCAACAGCACAGGTTGGAGCATCTTGACTCTCAAGAGGCTGTCTTTGAATTTATACCTGTGTTGTTTTCTGGAGAGTGTTCAACGGTCATGGTCAAGAACCAAACGCAGAAAGGGTCATTTGAATGCCATGCAGTAGTTCTGGCTCACTTAACTCCCTCCTTCAGCTTACTGTACAGGTCTTATCAAAACAAATTGTATTTGTCATATGCGCTGAATACAACAGGTAGACCTCACAGTGAAATGCTTACAAGCTCTTCCTCAACAACACAGAAAATAAAAACACATGAGAAATTAAACACACAAGAATGAAGCTTCATACAGTGGCAAGAAAAAGTATATGAACCCTTTGGAAATACCTGGATTTCTGCAGAAATTGATCATAAAAATGTATCTGATTTTCATTTAGGTCACAACAATAGACAAACACAGTCTGCTTAAACTAATAACACACAAACAATTATACTTTTTCATGTCTTTATTGAACATACCATGTAAACATTCACAGTGCAGGGTGGGAAAAGTATGTGAACACTTGGATTTAATAACTGATTGACCCTCCTTTGGCAGCAATAATCTCAACCAAAAGTTTTCAGTAGTTACAGATCAGACCTTCACAACGGTCAAGAGGAATTTTGGATCATTTCTCTTCACAAAACTGTTTCATCTAAGCAATATCCTTGGGATGTCTGGTGTGAACTGCTCTCTTGAGGTCATGCCACAGCATCGCAATTGGGTTGAGGTCAGGACTCTGACTGAACCACTCCAGAAGGCATATTTTTTTCTGTTGAAGCCATTCTGTTGATTTACTTCTGTGTTTTGGGTCGTTATCCTGTTGAATCACCCAACTTCCATTGAGCTTCAATTGGTGGACAGATAGCCTAACTTGGGAATTCATTTTTCCGTCGATGATAGCAAGCTGTCCAGGCCCTGAGGCAGCAAAGCAGCCCCAAACCATGATGCTCCCTCCACCATACCTTACAGTTGGGATGAGGCTTTGATGTTGGTGTGCTGTGCCTTTTTTTTCTCTACACACAGTGTTGTGTGTTCCTTCCAAACAACTCAACTGTAGTTTCATCTGTCCACAGAATATTTTCCTAGTAGCACTGTGGAACATCCAGGTGCACTTTTGCAAACTTCAGATGTGCAGCAATGTTTTTTTGGACAGCAGGGGCTTCTTCTGTGGTGTCCTCCCATGAACACCATTCTTTCGTGTTTTACGTATCGTAGACTCGTCAACAGAGATGTTAGCATGTTCCAGAGATTTCGGTAAGTCTTTAACTGACACTAGGATTCTTCTTAACCTCATTGAGCATTCTGCTCAGTGCTCTTGCAGTCATCTTTGCAGGAAGGCCATTCCTAGGGAGAGTAGAAACAGTGCTGAACTTTCTCCATTTATAGATAATTTGTCTTACTGTAGACTGATGAACATCAAGACTTTTAGAGATACTTTTGTAACCCTTTCCAGCTTTATGCAAGTCAAAATGTTTAATCTTAGGTCTTCTGAAGTCTCTTTGTTTGAGGCATGGTTCACATCAGGCAATGTTTCTTGTGAATAGCAAACTCAAATTCTCTAAGTGTTTTTTATAGGGCAAGGCAGCTCTAACCAACATCTCCCATCTCATTAGCCTAGGGGTTCACATACTTTTTCCAACCTACACTGAATGTTTAAATGATGTATTCAGTATAGTGACGAAAAATACAATACAATGTGTGGTATTAGTTTAAGCACACTATATTTTGTCTATTGTTGAAGATCAGATCAAATTTGCTGACCAATTTATGCAGAAATGCAGGTATTTCCAAAGGGTTCACATACTTTTTCTTACCACTGTACAGTGCATTCAGAAAGTATTCAGACCCCTTGACTTATTTTAAATGTTCAGCCTTATTCTAAAATGGATTAAATAGTTTTTTCCCCTTGTCAATCTAAACACAATACCTCAAAATGACAAAGCAAAACAGGTTTTTAGAATTGTTTGCAAATTTATAATACGAGAAACTGAAATATCACATTTACATAAATATACAGACCCTATACTCAGTACTTTGTTGAAGCAACTTTGGCAGTGATTATAGTCTCAAGTCTTCATGGGTATGACGCTACAAGCTTGGCACACCTGTATTTGGGGAGTTTCTCACGTTCTTCTCTGCAGATCCTCTCAAGCTCTGTCAGGTTGGATGGGGAGTGTCGCTGCACAGCTATTTTCAGGTTTCTCCGGAGATGTTAGATTGGGTTCAAATCCGGGTCCTGGCCGGGCCACTCAAAGACATTCAGAGAGCCGTCCCGAAGCCACTCCTGCTGTTACGCTCTGACCTTAGAGATCCTTTATTCTCTATTTTGGGTTTTGGCATTTTGGCATTCTAGTTTCTTTATTTCTAGGTTGGCCTGGTATGGTTCCCAGTCAGATGCAGCTGTCTTTCATTGTCTCTGATTGGGGATCATACTTAGGCAGCCTTTTCCCACTTGTTGGTTGTGGGATCTTGTTTTGTGTATAGTTGCTGGTTAGCACTACATAGCTTCACGTTCGTTTCTTTCTTCTTTCTTGTTTTTTGCCGGTTCACGTTAAATAATAATGATGAAGCGAAACCACGCTGCATTTTGGTCCGATTCTTAAAACAATAATCGTGACACCTGCGTTGTCTTGGCTGTGTGCTTAGGGTTGTTGTCCTGTTGGAAGGTGAACCTTAGGACCTTAGATTGGGGCGGAGTGCTCTGGAGCAGGTTTTCATCGAGGATCTGTCTGTACTTTGCTCCGTTCATCATTCCCTCGATCCTGACTAGTCTCCCAGTCCTGCCGCTGAAAAACATCCCCAAAGCATGATTCTACCATTCTACTACGATGAAGCATGGTGGTATGCTTTATCGCAGGGATGGTGCCAGGTTTCCTCCATTCAGGCCAAATAGTTCAATGTTGGTTTCATAAGTCCAAAGAATGTGGTTTCTCATGGTCTGAGAGTCGTTAGGTACCTTCCATCTGGCCACTCTACCAGAAAGTCTTAATTGGTGGAGTGCTGCAGAAATGGTTGTCCTTCTGGAAGATTCTCACATCTCCACAGAGGAACTCTGGAGCTCTGTCAGAGTGACCACCAGGTTCTTGGTCACCTCCCTGACCAAGGCCCTTCTCCCCGATTGCTCAGTTTCGCGGGGTGGCCAGCTCTAGGAAGAGTGTCGGTGGTTCCAAACTTCTTCAATTTAAGAATGATGGAGGCCACTGTGTTGTTGGGGACCTTCAATGCTGCAGAAATGTTTTGGTACCCTTCCCCAGATCTGTGCCTCGACACAATCCTGTCTCGGAGCTCGATGGACGATTCCTTCGACTTCATTGCTTGGTTTTTGCTCTGACATGCACTTTCAACAGACCTTATATAGACAGGTGTGTGCCTTTCCAAATCATGTCCAATCAACTTAATTTACCACAGGTGGACTCAAGTTTTAGAAACATCTCAAGGATGACCATTGGAAATCAATTTCAATAGCACATAAGTTATTTCTGTTTTTATTTTTAATACATTTGCACAAATGTCTAAAAAACTGTTTTTGCTTCTCATTATGGGGTATTGTGTGTAGATTGATGAGGACTTTTTTTGAATACGGCTGTAACGTAACTAAATGTGCAAAAAGTCTGAATACTTTCCAAATGCACTGTACAAGGAGTACCAATAACATCTAAATGTGCAGGCATACATGGTAGTTAAGGTAGATTTGGACATGTAGGCAGGGGTAAAGTAACTAGGCATCAGGATAGATAATAATAAGAGTAAAAAGTAGCAGCAGCGTATATGATGTGTGATCGTGTGTGTGGCATCAGTATGTGTGTGTTATGTGTGTGGCGTCAATATGTGTGTGTCAGTGTGAGTGTGCGCATAGAGTCCGTGCAGATAGTCCGGATAGCCATTGATTGGCTGTTCAGCAGTCTTATTGCTTGGAGACAGAAGCTGTCTCGGAACATGCTATGGTACCACTTGCATGCCAGATGGTAGCAGAGAGAACAGTCCATGGCTTGGGTGGCTGAAGTCTTTTGCAATTTTCTGGGCCTTCCACAGACACTGCCTGGTATAAAGGTCCTGGATGGCAGGGAGTTCGGCCCCAGTGATGAACTGGGCCGTCCGCTCCACTCTCTATAGAGCCTTGCGGTGGTGCAGCTGTAAGTCCTCTTGGGGATCTGGTGGCCAATGACAAACCTTTTCAGCCTCTGGAGGGAGAAAAGGTGCTCTTGTGCCCTCTTCACGACTGTGTGGGTGTGTATGGACCATGTTCACTAAGATATGTGTACACCAAGGAACTCCCACTACAGCCCCAATGGGCGTGGGGTGTGGATGCTCTGAGCACATGACCTGGTATTGTGTCTGGTCCCTGGCCTTGCAAATGTTAACCCTTCTAAATGTCTTACCCCCCTTGCGCCATAGAGGGCTAGATGGCATAGTCGCCTGGAACAGTGGGAACCCTCACACCTATGCTCGCTTTGAGGTAAACAACATGAGCCATAAGGCATTTAGCTCGTCATGGAAGGAGGAATCATTGGGCAACTCACTGTTGGGTCTTCCTTTGTAATCTGTAATAGTCTGCAAGCCTTGCCACATGTCACATTCGTTGTAACGAGGAGACCAAGGCGTAGCGTGATACGAATACATTCCTCTTTATTAAAGGAAGAACACTTAAACAAACTAACAAAAGGACCGTGAAGCTATAAACACTAGTGATGACACAGGCAACTATACATAGACAATAACCCCCAAAACCAACATGGAAAATGGCAACCCCCCCCCCCCCCTCCCAAAGGTGCGGACTCCCGGCCGCAAACCTAAACCTATATGGGAGGGTCTGGGTGGGCATCTAACCTTGGTGGCGGCTTAGGTTCTGGACGCCGCCCTCCTTCTTTACACTGAGGGCTGGGCTGGGGACCATCGCTGGAGATCCCGGGCTGGGGACCGTCGCTGGAGACCCCGGGCTGGGATCCGTTGCGGGAGATTCCGGGCTGGGAACCGTCGTGGGCGATTCCGAACTGTGGCCCGTCGTGGGAGGTTCCGGCCTGTGAACTGTCGCAGGAAGCTCTGGACTGGGTACTGTCACCGGACGCTCTGGACTGGCGAGGCGCATTGTAGGCCTGGTGCGTGGTGCCGGCACTGGTGGTACCGGGCTGGGGACACGTACCTCATGGCGAGTGCGGGGAGGAGGAACAGGGCGTACTGGACTGCCAAGGCGCACTGTAGGCCTGGTATGTGGTTCCGGCACTGGTGGTACAGGGCTGGGTACACGCACCTCAGGGCGAGTGCGAGGAGCAGGAACAGGGAGTACTGGACCCTGGAGGCGCACTGGAGGCCTGGTGCGTGGTGCCGGAACTGGTGGTACCGGGCTGGGGACACGCACCTCAGGGCGAGTGCGGGGAGAAGGCACAGGACGTACTGGACTGTGGAGGCGTACTGGTCTGGAGTGTAGAGCTGACACAACCCGTCCTGGCTGGATGTTTCTTTTCGCCCCGCAAATGCAGGGCACTGGCACAGGGCTGTGCAGACTCACCGGAGACACAGTACGCAAAGCCGGCACAGGATATCCTGGTCCAAGGAGGTACAGTATACTGGAGACCACGGGCTAGAATAGCTCACTGGAGACACCGTGCGCATCTCTGCATAACACGGTGCCTGACCAGATACACACTCCCTGCGGTAAGCACGAGGACTTGGCTCAGGTCTCCTACCTGACTCAGCCAATCTCCTCGTGTGCCGCCTCCCCAAAAATGATTGGGGCTGCCTCTCGGGCTTCCGTGCTAGCCGTGTACCTTCATATTGTCACTGTTCCTCTATTCTCATATTGTCACTGTTCCTCATTTCCCCATTAATCGCTGTTCCTCCTTTTCACGCTGCTTGGTCCTGGTTTGGTGGGTTATTCTGTCACGCTCGTTGTAACGAGGAGACCAAAGCGCAGCGTGATACGAATACATTCCTCTTTATTAAAGAAATAACACTTAAACAAACTAATAAAAGGACCGTGAAGCTATAAACACTAGTGCTGACACAGGCAACGATACATAGACAATAACCCACAAAACCAACATGGAAAATGGCAACCTAAATAGGATCCCCAATCAAAGACAACGATAAACAGCTGTCTCTGATTGGGAACCAATTCAGGCCACCAAAGACCTACATTTACCTAGACATACCAAAACCCCATAGATATACAAAAAACCCTAGACAGGACAAAAAACACACATACCACCCTCGTCACACCCTGACCTAACCGAAATAATAAAGAAAACAAAGATAACTAAGGTCAGGGCGTGACACCACATCTGACAAGTGTTGGAGTCGTTGTAGTAGGATTCCATTTTGTTCCAGTATTGTCCTTTTGCTGTGTTTTTCATTTTTCAAGTTTTAATGTCACATGCACAAGTACAGTCAAATGCCTTTCTTGCAAGCTCTAACCCCAACAATGCAGTAATCAATAAAAATGTAATACTAAAAATAACAAGGTACAACAAAAACACAAGATATAAAAATAAGATAAGACAAACACAATAAAGTAAGTAAGCATACCATATACAGGGTCAGTTCCAGTACCATATTTACAATGTGCAGGGATACTTGAGTGATCGAGGTAGATACAGTACATTACCAAAATGATGTGGACACCTGCTCATCGATTATATCATTCCAAAATAATGGATTGTGGACTTCAGGAAACAGCAGAGGGAGCAGCCCCCTATCCACATCGACGGGACAGTAGTGGAGAGGGTGGAAAGTTTTAAGTTCCTCGGCGTACACATCACGGACAAACTGAATTGGTCCACCCACACAGACAGTGTGGTGAAGAAGGCGCAGCCGCGCCTCTTCAACCTCAGGAGGCTGAAGAAATTTGGCTTGTCACCAAAAACCATCACAAACTTTTACAGATGCACAATCGTGAGCATCATGTCTGGCTGTATCACCGCCTGGTACGGCAACTGCTCCGCCCATAACCATAAGGCTCTTCAGAGGGTAGTGAGGTCTGCACAACGCATCACCGGGGGCAAACTACCTGCCCTCCAGGACACCTACACCACCGTATGTCACAGGAAGGCCAAAAAGATCATCAAGGACAACAACCACCCGAGCCACTGCCTGTTCCCCCTGCTATCATCCAGAAGGCGAGGTCAGTACAGGTGCATCAAAGCGGGGACCGAGAGACAGAAGCTGTTTTTCAATCTCAAGGCTATCAGACTGTTAAACAGCCACCACTAACATTGAGTGGCTGCTGCCAACATACTGACTCAACTCCAGCCACTTTAATAATGGAGAAATTGATGTAAAAAATGTATCACTAGCCACTTTAAACAATGCCACTTTATATGCTGTTTACATACCCTACATTATTAATCTCATATGTATATACTGTTAATATGGAGTTGGTCCCACCTTCGATGTTACAACAACTTCCACTCTTCTGGGAAGGCTGTCCACTAGATGTTGGAACATTGCAGCGGGGACTTGCTTCCATTCATCCACAAGAGCATTAGTGAAGTCGGGTACTGATGATGGGCGATTGGGCCCGTAGTCGACGTTCCAATTCATCCCAAAGGTGCTCAATGGGATTGAGGTCAGGGCTCTGTGCAGGCCAGTCAAGTTCTTCCACACACCAATCTCGACAAACCATTTCTGTATGGTCCTCACTTTGTGCACGGGGGCATTGTGATGCTGAAACAGGAAAGGGCCTTCCCCAAACTGTTGCCATAAAGTTAAAAGTAGAGAATCATCTAGAATGCCATTGTACGCTGTAGTGTTAAGATTTCCCTTCAATGGAACTAAGGGCCCTAGCCCAAACCATGAAAAACAGCCCCAGACCATTATTCATCCACTACCAAACTTTACAGTTGACTAGTTAACTATGCATTAGGGCAGGTAGCATTCTCTTGGCATCCGCCATACCCAGATTAGCCCATTGGACTGCCAGATGGTAAAACCTGATTCATCACTCCAGAGAGTACGTTTCCACTGCTCCAGAATTCAATGGCGGCAAGCTTTACACCACTCCAGCCGACTCTTGGCATTGCGCATGGTGATCTCAGGCTTGTGTGCGGCTGCTCGGCCATGGAAACCCATTGGAGGAAGTTTCCAACGAACAGTTATTTTGCTGATGTTGAATCCAGAGGCAGTTTGGAACTCGGTAGTGAGTGTTGCAACCGAGGACAAACAATTTTTACTCACTACTTGCTTCAGCACTTGGCTGTCCCGTTCTGTGAGCTTACAGTTAGTTGTCGCCTAGCTCCACTAGGTGACTAGGCATCAGGATATGTGATAAAACAGAGTAGTTGCAGCGTATGTGATGATTGTATGTGAGTGGGCATGTGTAAAGTCAGTGTAAATGTATGTGCATATTATGTGTGTGAGAGCAAATGATAGAGTGAGTTTGTATGCGTGTTGGAATGTGAGTGTGCATAAGAAGAAAATATAAAGGTCAACTCAGAAGCTCAGAAGTTTGATGGCTTGACGGAGGTTGCAGCAGGACTTCTTGTATGCGTCCGTGTCCCGTCCTTAAAAAAACAATTGTTCTAGCCTTCAGTTTCAAAGTTGTATTGTCACACGCACAGAATACAGCAGGTGTATAACAGCACAGTGAAATGCTTCCTTGCAGCTCTTTCCAACAATACAGTAATAATATAAATGAGGAAAACACACAAGAAATAAGAGAAGAAGAAAAAACAGGAGAATGGAAGTTATATCCAGGTCAGCGCCAGTACCATTATTACAATGTGCAGGGGTACTGGGGCAATTGAGAGTGTTATCTACATGTGAACAGAGGTAGAAAGTGACTAGTAACAGGATAATACATAATGGTAATAGTAATCAGTAATAATCAGAACCCTTAATCCAAGGCTTTCAGTATGAAATATAAAATAAATGAAAAGAGATACAGAACATGGTGTACTGGCTGCACTGTAGGTAAGGAACCATATGTAAGCTCAGTATAAAGTAGAGTGGACAGCCACCGGTCAACCAGTTGAATGTGTTTTCTCCATCAGTGAATTAGCCCATACAGTGGCCATGAAACGGCATGATTCAAAGCGAGGGAGGCCAACTTCCCCACAGAGAGTCACAGGCTAGGATTAATCACCTTTATCTAAACTGCTGGCCAGGCCTCCCACTCTCTTCTCCTCGCTCTGGTTTCTGTGGTGCTTTTCTTTGCATGACAGTAGGGTTAAAGCTGCTTCCTCATGTCCCCTACCAGCAGCCTTCCCTTTTGATTAATGCAACACACTCCCCTAATGGCTTCCTCACCTCCTCTCTAAAATGAATCTGACTCACGTGTCTGTATGTCTTCTCTCACATACTTTAATTGGCAAAGCGTCTACAATGAAATTGGTTCACTTCCTGCCTTTTCTTAATGGAGGGTGACTGGTCTGGCTCTCTCTGAGTAAAGCGTGCATTGGGGGAGGGAAATTGGCCTGTTTTTCTTAGTGTTACTTAATGAGCTATGGTTTGCTGCTGGTCATTTCCATGTAAAAAGACCCAACACCAACATGTGAAGTTCATATTCCAGCAGCACACCGCCCTGCATCCCAATGCTGGCTTGCCTCTGAAGCTAAGAATGGTTGGTCCTGGTCGGTCCCTAATTACGAGACCAGATGCTGCTGGAAGTGGTGTTGGAGGACCAGTAGGCGGCCCTCTTTCCTATGATCCCCCCAAAAATATCCCAATCCCCCAGGGCAGTGATTGGTGATATTGCCCTGTGTAGGGTTCAGTCTTTCAGATGGGACGTTAAACGGGTGTCCTGGCTCTCTGTGATCACTAAAGATCACATGGCACTCGAAGAGTAGGGGTGTTAACCCCGGTGTCCTGGCCCTCATAGCCACCTAATCATCCTCAGCTTCCAATTGGCTTACTCACTCACCCCTCCTCCCCTGTAACTATTCCACAGGTCGTTGCTGTAAATGAGAATGTGTTCAGTCAACTTACCTGGAAAAATGAAGGAGATTTTTTTTTATATATATACACAGTGTGTGTGTGTGTGTGTGTGTGTGTGGTGTGTGTGTGTCAAATGAAAGCTAAGAGTATATTTTTCGGAAAATAAGGTGTATACAGTGCCTTGCGAAAGTATTCGGCCCCCTTGAACTTTGCGACCTTTTGCCACATTTCAGGCTTCAAACATAAAGATATAAAACTGTATTTTTTTGTGAAGAATCAACAACAAGTGGGACACAATCATGAAGTGGAACGACATTTATTGGATATTTCAAACTTTTTTAACAAATCAAAAACTGAAAAATTGGGCGTGCAAAATTATTCAGCCCCTTTACTTTCAGTGCAGCAAACTCTCTCCAGAAGTTCAGTGAGGATCTCTGAATGATCCAATGTTGACCTAAATGACTAATGATGATAAATACAATCCACCTGTGTGTAATCAAGTCTCCGTATAAATGCACCTGCACTGTGATAGTCTCAGAGGTCCGTTAAAAGCGCAGAGAGCATCATGAAGAACAAGGAACACACCAGGCAGGTCCGAGATACTGTTGTGAAGAAGTTTAAAGCCGGATTTGGATACAAAAAGATTTCCCAAGCTTTAAACATCCCAAGGAGCACTGTGCAAGCGATAATATTGAAATGGAAGGAGTATCAGACCACTGCAAATCTACCAAGACCTGGCCGTCCCTCTAAACTTTCAGCTCATACAAGGAGAAGACTGATCAGAGATGCAGCCAAGAGGCCCATGATCACTCTGGATGAACTGCAGAGATCTACAGCTGAGGTGGGAGACTCTGTCCATAGGACAACAATCAGTCATATATTGCACAAATCTGGCCTTTATGGAAGAGTGGCAAGAAGAAAGCCATTTCTTAAAGTTATCCATAAAAAGTGTCGTTTAAAGTTTGCCACAAGCCACCTGGGAGACACACCAAACATGTGGAAGAAGGTGCTCTGGTCAGATTAAACCAAAATTGAACTTTTTGGCAACAATGCAAAACGTTATGTTTGGCGTAAAAGCAACACAGGTCATCACCCTGAACACACCATCCCCACTGTCAAACATGGTGGTGGCAGCATCATGGTTTGGGCCCGCTTTTCTTCAGCAGGGACAGGGAAGATGGTTAAAATTGATGGGAAGATGGATGGAGCCAAATACAGGACCATTCTGGAAGAAAACCTGATGGAGTCTGCAAAAGACCTGAGACTGGGACGGAGATTTGTCTTCCAACAAGACAATGATCCAAAACATAAAGCAAAATCTACAATGGAATGGTTCAAAAATAAACATATCCAGGTGTTAGAATGGCCAAGTCAAAGTCCAGACCTGAATCCAATCGAGAATCTGTGGAAAGAACTGAAAACTGCTGTTCACAAATGCTCTCCATTAAACCTCACAGAGCTCGAGCTGTTTTGCAAGGAGGAATGGGAAAAAAATTCAGTCTCTCGATGTGCAAAACTGATAGAGACATACCCCAAGCGACTTACAGCTGTAATCGCAGCAAAGGGTGGCGCTACAAAGTATTAACTTAAGGGGGCTGAATAATTTTGCACGCCCAATTTTTCAGTTTTTGATTTGTTAAAAAACGTTTGAAATATCCAATAAATGTTGTTCCACTTCATGATTGTGTCCCACTTGTTGTTGATTCTTCACAAAAAAATACAGTTTTATATCTTTATGTTTGAAGCCTGAAATGTGGCAAAAGGTCGCAAAGTTCAAGGGGGCCGAATACTTTCGGAAGGCACTGTATATATACATTTTTCAACCATTTTCCATGCAAAAAAATTGGAATAAGCAAATCCTTTGATTTTTGGTCAAACAGATGGAAAAATCTAGCAGAAAAAGTCTTAAAAAGGCATTAGAAATACATCATAACAATACCCAACTAATATCAAAACTTATATTTCATTTCAAAGAAATGTTTCTGCCTTCTGTATACGTTGCCTTGTGCCTTGAAATTCCATTACCAAGATATTTTCTAATTTCCCTCACTCATGAGGAGGGATAATGAAAGTTCATAGAAGTAACAAGTAAAAGTAGACCTATCAATTAGTTAGTGTTTGTACTGATATCAATTTTGTTAAGCAATTATTAACCACTTCAAACTCCAAATTAAATGGCCTACAATGGGAAATCATAGTAGTCACAAACCACAGTTGGGTTCACAAGTTTGGACAGCACAGTACACAATTGGACAGTACAGTAGAGTAGAGTTCAGTACAGTACACAGTAGAGAACACTAGAGTTGAGTACACTATAATGTACTAAACTAAACTCTACTCTGTTTTGTGCTGTGCTGTCCTGTACTAAGGTCTACTGTGCTGTACTTTGATGTCCAAACTTGTGAAATATATGATTGATTCAGATTCGGTCCAGTCTTGATGAACCAAATTTGGTATTTTTGGGGGGCAGAGCTCATTAAAAGTCAGTGTGTAGAAAAATACCCCAAATGCAAATTAGGATATTGCATATTCATGCACACCCACATATGTACATAACGTATACAGTAATGTGATTCTCACCAAAACATTTATAGCATGTATAAAAATGCAGGACCCAGAGTATGCAGACACAATCCCTGTCTGTCTGTATTTGCCAGAGGCAAGACACATGGCAGGCAGGTAGGTAGAGAGAGAGCAGTCTAAACAGGGGGGAACCAGCTCTAGACTATATACCCAGCTAGCATGTAACGTTCTGAGAACCATATGTTTCTTAGAGCTTGGTGAGAGCCAGGATGTTCTATGGTTATTTAGCATACAACCTTCCCACAACTTTCTGGGAATGGTGCAGGATAGTTGCTTGGCTTTGGAACATTCTCAGCACATTTAAGGAACTTGACAAAAATATATATATTTTTTTGGTATTTCATTACTGTAACCTGTTGAGTGTAGGGGGCAGTATTTTGATGATTGGATGAAAAACGTATCCAAATTAACTGCCTATTTCTCAGGCCCAGAAATAGAATATGCATATAATTTTCAGGTTAGGATAGAAAACACTCTAAAGTTTCCAAAACTGTCAAAATATTGTCTGGGAGTAATACAGAACAGATATTGCAGGCAAAAACCTGAGGAAAATCCAACAAGGAAGTGACTCTTATTTTGAAAACTCCCTGTTCCATTGCATGCCTTCCCTTCATTTAAAGGGATATCAACCAGACTCCTTTCCCTATGGTTTCCACATGGTGTAAACAGTCTTTAGACATAGTTTCAGCCTTTTATTCTGAAAAATGAGCGAGAACGATCACATCGCGCCAGTGGATGGCTGAGTACCAGCAGAGTTTTGCATGCGCCAACAGTTTGGAGCAGACATTCTCTCTCTCTCTCCTATTGAAAAAGCTACGGTCTGGTTGAAATATTATCAATTATTTATTGTAAAAACAACCTGAGGATTGATTATAAAAAACATTTGGCATGTTTCTTTGAACTTTACGGATACTATTTGGAATTCTTCGTCTGCCCGTCGTGACCTACGAGCCTGTGGATTACTAAACATAACGCGACAACCAAATGGAGGTTTTTGGATATAAAAATAATATTTGTCGAACAAAAGGAACATTTATTGTGTAACTGGGAGTCTCGTGAGTGCAAACATCCGAAGATCATCAAAGGTAAGCGATTCATTTTATTGCTTTTCTGACTTTCGTGACCAATCTACTTGGCTGCTAGCTGTTTGTAATGTTTTGTCTGCTGAGAGAGATGTCCTCACATAAACGCTTGGTTTGCTTTCGCTGTAAATCTTTTTTGAAACCTGACACGCCAGGGGATTAACAACACACTAAGCTGTGTTTTGCTATATTGCACTTGTGATTTCATGAAAATTAAATATTTTTAGTAATTTAATTTGAATTTGGCACTCTGCAATTCAGCAGATGTTGACGAAAATGATAACGCTTACGGGATGGGTGCGCCAAGAATGTTTAACAGAACATTTCCTAAAGGTTCAAACATGGTTACATTTAATTTCAATTCTGGTAATGTTTTAGAAACATTCTCCAACTGGTTTGACATTGGGAATGTTTTCAAATAGTTTAGAGAACGTTAAGGAACAACGGAATTTCAGTACATTATAACGTTTCCTACTGGTTGCCTCATGGTTCTACTTTAAGTCATGTTCTCAAATTGTTCCAAGAATGTTAAGAAAACTTTCCATAAAAAACACTAATTGGCCACACCTGATCTTAATGAATGCTTGTTTCCCTTTGAAATGGGGTCTGTTTTAATGACTAAAAGGAACAGCTTTGTATGCAACAAAAAAAATTGCATTCTAGCTCCATCCTGGTGGTGCAGTGGACTAATTCCATGGATAGAGGACAGATGACTATAGGTTTGAATTTCACTGATGCCGTGTCACAAAAAAATAAATGTTTGCATTATTAATGCCTGAGGAAATAAGCTAGTTGTGTTATTGAAAGTTATTCATAACCTCCAAATAATCTATCATTTCGGTTCTCAAAGGGTTAATTAACCTCCCAGAAATGAAGAAATGATATGAAAACATATGGCTTTGTTCCCAGAACCAACATGAAACCAAAAACATACTTTCCCACAACTCCCAAGGAACCAAATGTGCTAGCTGGGTAGTATCATCCAGATCTGGGCCACTGGTGCTGAGTCTGCCCAGAGGCATCCGAAAAGAGGAAGGTTGGGTTTGGACCCGACCGTGTCTCTGCCTCTTCACCTCATTAGCAATCTGTCAGTCACCCCACCAGACACTTGGGCAGTTCACCTCTACGGATGGGGGTTATTTTCATATGTAAGGTGGTAATCACATTGGCTAATGCAGTCTCCATCCTGGCTGACTTAATTGCTTCCCTGCTCAGGGTCATATCCAAGGCGTTTGACTCGGTAGCGAGTGCAGAGATTTTCAAATCACAACTACTGTTAAAGTTCATTTGGCCTGAAATGATGGGCTAAAACTAATCTGGAAGGGGATATTCACCAATCATTCTCATTTTGGATACCTCTCTCTGGGCTTTATGTATTATATTTACACATTCATATTTTCCAAAGTTAGAGAGGCAGCAAAGTCTTCTACAGAGCTGAGGAAATAGGCTCTCCAAGAAAATGCCCTCAAATATCAGCCCACTCACTCAAAATGCCCTTTCACTCCTCTTCTGTTGTCATCTATGGTTGATGTCACTCAGCCTGGTCACTGACATATACTATGGTACATGCTATCCGATCAAGCAAGCTCAGTGGTGCATGCCATCCTGCACGCATGCTACCCACCCAAAATAGTTGTGCGTGGAATGATAGATAGAGCTCAAGCCGTAAAGGTGTGTGGAATGATAGCTAGAGCTCAAGCCGTAAAGGTGTGTGGAATGATAGCTAGAGCTCAAGCCGTAAAGGTGTGTGGAATGATAGCACACACCTTTACGGCTTGAGCTCTAGCTATCATTCCACACACCTTTACGGCTTGAGCTCTAGCTAACTGACAGTGGAAAGGAGCTGAGGCCAGAAGACATACCCATCAGCAGGTGAGTCTGTGCAGCTCGGGCCAACTGGCAGATCCAGGACCAGTCTATTCATTCTGCATCTGTCACTGTTCTGACAGACACACTGTCACTGCAAAGGTCACACAATTACAGAGTTTATAGACTGGGATCTAGCAGCATGACACACAGACGGTATAGCCACTCTCAGTGGTAAATCAGGTGCTGCTGAAGGACTGAAGAGCATCTGTGGTCTGGATTTTAGGAAAAGTGTGTGGCATGGTGACTGTTGGCTGTCTGTATAGGTGTAGCAGAGAGAGAGAGAAAGAGAGAGCGAGAAGATACAGGTAGATAGAGAAGAGGTTTCTAAATCCCAAGACATTCCCTTCACATGATCCTGGTGTCTGAGTGGCCTGCCAAACTGTCTGAGCCCACTTGTATTGATGGAGAAAGGAGATGATAAGGAGAGCGCTAAGGGAAAACAAGCAGAGAAAGAATGAGGGAACACAGTAAGAGGGACACGTGAGGCTGAATGAAAATAATGGCATATAAACGGGACAGAAATCAAGAGTGAGGGATTAAAAGAGTAAAATAGTCACGTAGATGGGGAAAATAAACTCAGCAAAAAAAGAAACGTCCCTTTTTCAGGACCCTGTCTTTCAAAGATAATTAGCAAAAATCCAAATAACTTTACAGATCTTCATTGTAAAGGGTTTAAACACTGTTTCCCATGCTTGTTCAATGAACCATAAACAATTAATGAACATGCACCTGTGGACCGGTCGTTAAGACACTAACAGCTTACAGACGGTAGGCAATTAAGGTCACAGTTATGAAAACTTAGGACACTAAAGAGGCCTTTCTACTGACTCTGAAAACAGCAAAAGAAAGATGCCCAGGTTCCCTGCTCATCTGTGTGAACGTGCCTTAGGCATGCTGCAAGGAGGCATGAGGACTGCAGATGTGGCCAGGGCAATAAATTGCAATGTCCGTACTTTGAGACGCCTAGGACAGCGCTA
Source organism: Oncorhynchus mykiss (assembly GCF_057628025.1). Taxonomy (NCBI): domain Eukaryota; kingdom Metazoa; phylum Chordata; class Actinopteri; order Salmoniformes; family Salmonidae; genus Oncorhynchus; species Oncorhynchus mykiss. The sequence goes on from NC_143033.1 coordinate 82,183,233, forward strand.
CAGGGAGACAGGATGGACAGCTGATTGTCCTCGCAGTGGCAGACCACGTGTAACAACACCTGCAACATCACACCTGCGGGACAGGTACAGGATGGCAACCACAACTGCCCGAGTTACACCAGGAACGGACAATCCCTCTATCAGTGCTCAGACTGTCCGCAATAGGCTGAGAGAGGCTGGACTGAGGGCTTGTAGGCTTGGTGTAAGGCAGGTCCTCACCAGACATCACCGGCAACAATGTCGCCTATGGGCACAAACCCACCGTTGCTGTACCAGACAGGACTGGGAAAAAGTGCTCTTCGCTGATGAATCACGGTTTTGTCTCACCAGGGGTGATGGTCGGATTCACGTTTATCGTCGAAGGAATGAGCATTACACCGAGGCCTGTACTCTGGAGCGGGATCGATTTGGAGGTGGAGGGTCCGTCATGGTCTGGGTCACAGAATCATCAGACTGAGCTTGTTGTCATTGCAGGCAATCTCAACGCTGTGCGTTACTGGGAAGACATCCTCCTCCCTCATCATGACCCTCCAGCATGACAATGCCACCAGCCATACTACTCATTCTGTGCGTGATTTCCTGCAAGACAGGAATGTCAGTGTTCTGCCATGGCCAGCGAAGAGCCCACATCTCAATCCCATTGAGCACATCTGGGACATGTTGGATCGGAGGGTGAGGGCTAGGGCCATTCCCCCCAGAAATGTCCGGGAATTTGCAGGTGCCTTCGTGTAAGTGTGGGGTAACATCTCACAGCAAGAACTGGCAAATCTGGTGCAGTCCATGAGGAGGAGATGCACTGCAGTACTTAATGCAGCTGGTGGCCACACCAGATACTGACAATTACTTTTGATTTTGACCCCCCCTTTGTTCAGGGACACATTATTCCATTTCTGTGGAACTTCTTCAGTTCATGGCTCAGTTGTTGAATCTTGTTATGTTCATAAAAATATTTACACATGTTAAGTTTGCTGAAAATGAACGCAGTTGACAGTGAGAGGACGTTTATTTTTTTGCTGAGTTTAGAATAGTGGAAGAAGAGAGTTAGACTGAATAAGTGAGGGAGAGAACAGGAGAGAGGTAAACTGAAGACACTCCTACCCACTGGGTACACACTGGTTGAATCAATGTTGTTTCCAAATCATGTCAATACAATTTTGTTGAACCAACATGGAATAGACATTGAATTGACGTTTGTGTCCAGTGGGTATTTGTTATTGCTCTGGACTTATTCAAATTCTCAGCACCACTGATCCATTGGCAGCACACCAGGTTGTCTTGAACTGACCGGTCAGAAATACACTCTCATTACCCAACAATGATCTCATGAAACCCTTTCAAGCAATATAACTTTCACATTCAAAGGAAAACAGCACAGGGTGAGTGATCTTTTCTGATCCAAATCCAGCATATATGAAGGAAAGAAGCCTCAAACGGGATTCACAGAATGGTAAAATTCTGAAATCCATCCAATTAGATCCTTGATGTAAAAGTCTTGGTAGAGATCAAAGCCTGTGTGAATTTCAGAGCCAGCTTGTTTCCAGCCCACTTGTTCTCATGAGTTATTTAGCATGCTGTGGATTGATGGAGTGAGAGGGGGAGTCTGTGTGTGTGTGAGAGAGAGAAGGGATATGCTGTACTACATACTGGCAGGCATATCCCCAGAGCCATCCTCAGACACAGCAACGCAGCAGAAGAGAACTCTAGTATCTCCCACTTTACATGGTGCAGCCACAGGGAACAGGGCACAGCTGTGGGTCCAATTCATTGAAAGGGAAGAGAGAGAGGAGAGAGAGAGTGAAACAAAAAGGTCCCATTCAGTTTCCGTGCTGCCCCTGAACTATGAGAGTTAAAGGAAGCTAGCTAGGACTGCTCTTACCTTAATTCATGATTAATTTATATGATTAATTATATGCCCGGCATATATTTATCCTTGATTTTCAGCATGTAGTGGATTGATCCAGAACTCGATAGAACCTCAGTACAATGATAGTGTTCCTGTAGACTGTGAAGCCGCAGCAAAGAGGATCAGTAGTCACCAGTCGTCTGCTCTGATTGTGGAGATGCTTCCGCCTGCCTCTGATACTGTCTGATCCCCTTTGATCTCTCCAAATGAGATGGCCAAGCTTTAGAAGTGACTGCAGCAATCTCACTAAGGATGGATCTCCCGGGGAGACATAGTGAACCGTGTGATTATGGATTGTCTCTCTCCTCATTGCAACACACCTCTGTCTCGCTCTGTCTTTCTCTCTATTCAATTCACCTTTTCGCCCCAAGAAAATGAATATTGCCGCTTGGTATCAAACAATTATTCCCAGTGGACGGTTTTTGATCTGCTATTGTCACTTAAGCAAGCCAAGCAAAGCCCCAGAAATAACCAACAATTAAAATATATAAAAACCACGCCACCAAGTTTGTGAATAAGGATACTCTAAAAAAATATTCCCAAAGGAAATAACTTGAAAAACAAACAAAACAGTTAATGTTATCCATCACACGTTCCCTGTCTGCGCTGACGTAGAGGGCCTGAATGATGGGCGTCTGTGCCTGGGTGGCAGAGCAGAGGCAGGCTGAATAATGAATTAGGATGGCATGACTCAGGCCCGTCTCACAAACAGCTGTAATCTCCTGCTTTGATCAGGCCTAATTGATCTAATTTGCGCTGGTTAAGGCTGCCTCAGCTGCAGCAGAAACAGCTGTCACCCAGCTTGTCAGGGCCTGCTAATTAGAGCCAGCACAGATAAACACTTGATACTTGATAAAACACTATCTAGCTATGGTCAATGCCTGTTTCTTTGTGACTACCTGTGGTCCGGCATGTTACATTGGGTTACTATGCAGACTAAAATATTGAATGGAACAATATGGTGAGTAGGGCTAACTCTTCTAGGCTCTCCATTACTGTAGATATCTAGGTGAGCAGACTAGAGTGGCCCATTATAAAAGGCATTGAGGTCTTTGAGCCGCTGTTTGAGAAAAGGTCACAATGCGTGACTCTTCTCTGACTCCTCTCAGGTGCCCAGTGTATTAATGTCCTGATGAGATAAAGCCGAGCTGACAGACACGGAGTGAGCTCATCTCTCTCTCTCTCTCTGGTCTTTTGGCAGACTTCGCTTACTATGGCCGGGCAGCCCTTTGTAGGCTACATCTTTCTCGTTTGAATGTGGAAGGACTTGTGCGTTCATCATGATTGATCCGGGAGAGATTGAAGGAAGTTCAATTTTAATTTTGAGTTTAACAAATTTGAATCATCTCGCTATTTGAAAACCAACACATTATGGATTTACTATTGTCGTGTATTTGGCTATGCCGGATTAAGTGATATGACATGCTATTCTATAAAATCCTTTCTCTGTAATTAATATTACCTGATTGAGCTAATCATGTAAATGTAATTAACTAGAGTGTCGGGGCACCACAAAATAATATTTATAGAGCTGTTATCTTCCGAATAAACTCTTAAAGACCTAGTAATATTTTACATCAATAGCAGTCAATATTAATCGTCACCTTAATTCAGTCTTATCTGAAAGTTGTAAATTCTTGGTTATCTTCACTAACCCTGGCTAACAAGTTGAATCAGCAATACAAAATTGGGTTTAATTATTTATTTACTAAATACCTAACTAATCACACAGAATTTCATACACAGAATGAATTATAACTTGATTACAAATTACGTCATAAAGGAAAACGTCCCTAGCGGGCGGAACAGACATGACAGCTTGTTACACAAAAGAAAAGGGGTTGGATTTGAGTGAAAAAGCGGGAAGACTGAGGGACAAAGGGAGAAGCTGTGCTATCGTAAATACAGTATATTATGCATTCTAAATTACCGCCCATTTAGAAGAGGAAAATGCAATAAATATTTACTCTGAGCTGCGCTTCGGTAGGTTTGTGGTAGATGGAAGGCCGTGTTGCCTTGAGTCCTTTGAAGAATGTCTTTGGTAGTCAATTGTATACGTTGTAGTAACGTCGTTGTGTGATGGACGGGATACTCTGTCTGTTCTTTCCTAGCCTGCGTTTGCAGCTGCTGTTGCTAACTCAACGGCTAGGAGGTATCACTTCTGTAGTGAATAAGAGTTCAAAGTTTATACCATTCGCAACCAAAGCTCACGCTGAGGTTGGCTTAGTTCTGTAGTTGACATGTTAGTCCTTTTAACGCAGAGGCTGCAGACCTCATGTACTTGGAACAGGAGGTTACATTTTCATCAAGGCTTTATATAATGGAGTGAGAAGGGTGTGTCTGAAAAGTGTTATGTCTCTTCACAGGGGCGGGCCACTGATTGAGCAGAGCCCTAACCTTATGAAAACCCATCTCTCATTTGGAAGCTAAAATTACATTTCATCTCTTCACCAATAATTTTATATTCAAACATTTAAATTGAAAAACAATTCCATGTGAATCCGATAACTCTGATGTGTAGACTTTCCACTGTAGAGTTTATGTCATCCTGTCATTGATGAGAATGTCCCAGATGACAACCGAACTGACATCATATTCATTAAGTACTACCACATATGTTCAATTGGTCGGATTACCAGAATATAGTTAATTTCCCCACAAATACCAATTGTTCTCAGCCTCAGTGGTCGTACATGACCATGACCCCTAATTAAACATATTGTCAAATCATCCATTTAAAGCCTGTACGGAATATACAACACTGTACCATGAAATAGAAAGGCGCAACCAAAAAAAGCGAATATCTTTTTTACTTTTCTGAGACTGAAATGGAGGTGCTAGTGTCAGAGATTGAGTACAACCAAAATGTTTTAATTGGCTCCCTGCAGTTGTGGCTTGACCAGTAAATATTAAAACATGGCTACAAAGAGGACCATTTGACGATTCAAGTTGCTTTAGCAATGGAAAATATACTTTAAATGAGAAGGCAACACTCACCAATGAGCCATCCATCCTCAACAGCTCTCTCCTGTAGGCGTATAGGCCAACATTGCTCTTCTGCAAAACAAGTTGGGCCACTTTGCCACCACATTCAGCAGGGTATTTTACGCATCGCACCACCTGCACATAAAAAGTGGAAGCCTTTTCTGTTCACATAGTTGAAACCATTTTGTGATGGTATTTTTGTTTTGGGTGTGGGTGCCGTCTATCGCTCTGTTCGTATTTGGGAACCCATGGCATCATGGCAAAGAAACCCCTCTTGACCAACCTGTTGTGCGATGGTGTATGGAAATTGTATGTGTTACTGTTCCTTTTGCTGATGATTGCATCCAAAACATTGGCTCATCGAGGGCTGTGAGATGCCTGTCGGCAAGTTCCTACTGAAAAGTGCCGTTGACAAAAAACAAAAACCTGGGGGTGGATAGCGTTTGGATGTGCACCGGAATGGCATGTGTTTGCCTTTTTTGTGTTTGTCTTAAATCTCTGTAAAAATCCTAACGATTGGTATTTGGAAACAACATTTTCTGAGACAATCTGTACTTTTTGCAGAAAGACCCACCTGTCTCTAAAAATGCCCTCTGAGCATGATCAGATATCTCTCGTTCGATTTCTTCTTTAGGATTTGGTTGGCGGCTCTTATCCAACTTTTAGGTGCATACACCGCCACCTACTGTACTGGTGTGTGAGGCCATTCACGCACGGCCTACCTACATTAAATTCTTGATTTGGTAATACAAAATTGGGGAAAAGGAAAATTGTCCTGCCAACTACTAGCCCTCTCTAAAAAAACACCACCACCATTCCACTATTTAACCCTATCTAATCCTACTTGAGACCAACGGTCTGAGAGGACAGAACACTACCATTCAAACCCCCTGCAACTATTCTGCAGTAAATCCTCACAATTCCAAGTACTTCTCTTCCACCACAACCTCTATTTTCTGTGACTTCTGATCCATTTCTGCATTACAATTGACCACCATGGCTATGAATGCTAAAAAGCCCACCTTACTGAAGCACATATTCTTCCCATGTCTCTTGCTTGGTCTCTGCCTAATCACATGAATCCTCTAAGTATCCCTCACCCTGTACCCATCTTCCTCTACCACTCTCTTCACTGCTTCGGCATATGACACTTTCTGTACAAGTCTAACCATAGCTAACTCTGGCCTGCCTTTCTCTCACCAAGCACCTCCAATGTCCCGCCCCATGGGCACCCCCACAGCTAACACACACAACTTTCTCCACCGAAACTGCACATTCCTTCGTCTCATGACCTCCTGCACACTTTTCACATCTAGGAATCTCCCTCCTACACACTGCTGCAACATGCCCATGAACTTGACAACTAAAACACCAGTATTTTTTTGAACAATGATCTCACTGGATAACGTACATGACATTGTTGGGCAAAGACTCTACATCAAAACTCAGCAGGACAGACAATGTGTTCTTCGTACACTCTCCATCGGATCTGTGTCGCACCAAACGGCCGGTATCACAGATACCAAGAATTTCTTCAATTTCAACTGATCCTCCTCAACACTTAATGCCACCCCAATATTACTCCTTTCAATGGAGCCGTGCTCCAAAGAGCAAACCAAGACACATTTATTTCCCTAATCACGTGATCCGGAGCACCCGCTCCCTCTGGACTGAAGAAACACAATAAATCATCACTAGTCCACTCCCGAGTTACACTCACCACTCAACAGTCCCCAACCTCTTCTCCACCCAATATGGATCAGTCAAAATGCAAGGATCCACACATCTCACTCCCACTGGGCCAGAATCATCCTTTTCATCTTCTGGATGAGGCCCAAACTCGGCGGGGCCTCAACGCATATACTACCTCCATACTCTCTTCAGGTTCCATCTCTGAGCTACTAGAGCAGGTATCCTACTTTTTGCACTTGAAGCCAACCTTCCCGTCAGCCTGCTTCCCTTCTCGGAGGTCATCACTGCACCTGCCACTACAATTAATTCACCCTCACTCGTCAAGTTCACTTTCCTTCTCTAGCTTTTCCAAAAGTTCTGTACGATCCTCCATTCCATATTCCCTCAAAACATATTCCACTTTTTTCTTTATGCACTATCTTCTCCTTTACCAGATCTTCCAGAAGGCTTGTGCAATCCCCACTCCATATTTATTCATAATATGTTCTACTTTCATCCTTTTTCCTTGTCTGCCATCTTCTCCACCAAGCAGGCCTCCCTTGAGCTCTCAACTCATTCTATTTTCCATTATCTCAGTCTTTTATTGTATTTCAACAATGGTTTCACTTTCACAAATACTTGTCATTTAAGAAATTACTGTACTTTATATTATTTTATCGTAACAAATGCACTGATGTAGTCAAATTACATATGTTGCATGAATTCACAATGGGAATCCAATGAAATTGATAAATTATTGAATTATTACTCCCACAATTTCACACATTTTCACCATATATTTGACCCATTCTACACTTGACAAGCAGTCCCAATGTACCATTACTGTAAATATGTAGCGAAATTTGGCATCACATCCATGTGTAAATGTATTGGTACTTTGGACTCGTGTTGTTGTTTGGCTAATGTCACCCATGTCTTCTAAGTCTCCTCCTGTACCCACACACATACAGTAAATGCCCCCCCTCCCAGACCACTTATCCACCCTGACCTTTTTAAAGTGGGTATCAGTCTTAATGTAGGCTTATACACATCAATAACTTAATTACATTTGTCAAGCAATTGCAATTTATGTAAGTGTTCATTCTTGGCCTCTTTCTCCTTGTGCAGAAATTACTTTCCCATCAGACATCACTTCAGATTAGACTCCTGACTGCTGTTGGAACATCATGTTGCATGTACAGTAAGAGGTTAGTGTGGGGGTGGCACTGACTGAGGGAAGAAATAATCCCTCTTAAAAACAGAGTATCTGTACTGCAGCCATATATTAATGAACCATCCATGGAGGAATTATAATATATGATTATTTCTGTAAGTGCTTTCTGGCCTCTTCAATATACAAGTAATGATAATAGATCATTAAAACTATTCCTTGAGAGATTGAACCTCCTGCACCCAGACAAGATCATTCTTATGCTACAATCTGCCTCTGTCTTTGGCATCGTGCATTATTTTGAACACTGCTGCTGCAAGTCTGAAAGAATCATAGTTTTGTTTACCAGCTTGCTGGGAGTGTGTGAGTGTGAGTTTGTGTGTGTGGCTGAGCAAATCTCCCAGATGGTAACTATGCAGTTTTTTTTGTCATTGACAAAGTACCTGCCTGGGAGTCCTAAATTGACTATGGTGTAAGGACCTCTAGTGGACTGTAGTTTAACTACAGTCACTGTACAATAAATTAACCCTGAGTCAATCACCCAGTTGATCACCGATGGTCTGCTGTCTGTCTCACAGGGGACATGGAGGATGGACGGGGGGACATTGGTGTTTTGTCAGGCTGCTTTCACTGCCACCCCCCCCCCCCCCCCCATCAAACCAGCTGCTGAATGGAGAGATTAGCCCCATCTCTCACTCCTCTCACTCATAGAAAAAGGCTGACTGGGTTTAAGGGACTGATAAATTGCTTCTGCTCATTCCTTCATATATCTTGACCTGTACTGCACACACACTGAAGTGTAATCTTCCTGACGCGCTAGCCCCGACATACTGTATATTGTTTATTATTACGGCTGAAATTGCTTTCATTAGAATCTCTCTTCATCATGGGTATTTGCATTGGGTGTAACCTTTACCTACTATGGTCAGATAGCCTTTCCTCAAGTATGAGTTCATCAGTGTGCACTACTGTAAAAATATTATTCTAAATGCTCTTGGACATAGCTTTAACCTGCAGTACTTTCTTCAATGACTCATTGGCTATTGGCACTAAATAGTAATTCCCTCATATTTGAACTCAAAAGGACCTCAGAGAAGAAATCACATCTATGTAGAAGAAGCTGTTTCTACAGAACAAAGAAGGGCTGGGCGAAACTAGTTAATTACCTGATTGAAGACTGAACATAATTTAAAAGCAAGGCAAGCAATCAAACCAGAAACCCCAATCTCTCTGAAGTAATTACTAGATCTGTGCCTTCTACACCGAGCTGTCAATCACTCCACACAAACAGGCTCCAGCTTCATACTGAGACAAAGAGCTCTCTACAATTAAAGGGATTGTAATGAGACAAAAACATTTTAGACTTTGTGTTTGTGTGTCTATCGGGAATTGTTTTAATTAGCTATTGATACAGATCAACTGGCTATCATCCTGAGTCAGTTCAGCCTCGGGCACACTTCTCTCACTCTGATGCCAATAGTACTTTTCATCTTGGACACACACACACATTCTCTTTCTATGAGGGGATTTCCTGGGCTGTTTGTTGAGAGTGAGTGAGGGGGTATTTTAATTGGATTTTGAATGATCCATTCCACAGTGTGAGGCTTTTGGAACCAGTTTACTGTTGGTTCTGAAGTGAGTTAAATTCCTTCAAACCCTTTCGTATTTTTCGTTTTCTGAGAGGCCTTTAGTTATTATTTCAACTGACTTCCCTTAGGGTATCTTCCCCAAAACTACTATAGAGAAACACAGAGAACTATACTGAGCTGAAAGAAAGCACAATGGTGACACTGAATCACCAGGGGAAAGCCTTATCTACCACACTGACTCACTGCTGCTAATTAAAAGAGGGAACTTAAAGACTAGAATAAGGAGATGAAACAGGATGGTGTCACCCAGGACATGAACATCATTTGTTGAGGTTGCTATTGCCTAGATGTTCATGATCCCTTTGTTGACAATGGTAAAGATGAGGGAGAATTACACAGAGCAAAGATACAGACAAAGATGGTGACAACAAAAACTACACAATCTGTGTGTGTGTATGTGTGTGTATGTGTATGTGTATGTGTATGTGTATGTGTGTGTGTGTGTGTGTGTGTGTGTGTGAGAGAGAGAGAGACGTGACGCTCTGGATGTGTGTGAGATCTGGAGGCGGCGTACAGGGGAGGACAACATTCAATTGGAGCCAATTGCAGAATTACAGCTAATCAGACAGGAGAGATAATATGTCTGTGATGAGGATGATAAGGTCATGTTGGAGGGGAGAGAGGAGCTGAGTGTATTACTGCAGGTCTGGAACCTCCCTTTGGACAGGACTGTCTACAGAGATGCTCACTGAGCTGCTTTCAAAATGGGGATAGGAAACAGTAACCCCGACATAAAAGAGAACAAGGGATGGGGGCTATACCCATATGTGTGCAATGAAAGGGTTAATACAGGAAGGTTGGAGAAAGAGAATAGATCTGTTGGTGCTGTGGCTACCTTAATGACATTTCTAGAGATATAGAGCTTTATTGTTTACTCAGACTACGGTCTTTTAAGTGATCATTATCTGTGTTGTGGGAGTAATAGCAGAAAAATGCGGAAGAATACTTCAAATATTGGCATGGCCAGCACATTACAGGCTCCAGCTGTGCATTTCAGTGGTGTTTAAAAATAACATTTATGATCCTCTCTGAAGTTTTGGAGACTTCAATAGATCCAGACCCGCTTCTGATAATCCTGGGAGTATCTGAGTCCCTAAATGGATTAACCAACCCCCAAAAACAACTAATCTCTTACGGTCTCATTTCGGCAAAAAAACGAATATTGTTGTTTTGGAAAAGGAGGGAAGCGCCCTCTACCAAATTATGGCTCAGTGAATTGGCAAACACTGTACACTTAGAAAGAATTAGATATATTCTGAACAATAAATGATCAACATTTGATCAAATCTGGCAGCCTTTCCTCTCCTACTTGGACGAGTCAGCGCTGTGAATTTGTACTTATTAACGCACTCTCAATTGTAATATTTTAATATACCTTTGGGCAGCATGTGCCCCTGCCACCCGAGCAGTTGGGGTGTCCTTGTTGGGGTGTCCTACATGGGGTTGGGGTGTCCTACATATCCTTGTTTTGTATGTCGTGTTTTGTATTATTTGTTCTGCATCCAGAACTCTGGGTCTTGTTGTTCCTGTATGCTCTTTTATGTTTAGATAAGAATTGTATACACCATTCTTGTGTGTGTTTAATACAAATATTTGAAACAGAAAAAAAAGAAGAAAAAAAATAAAAATAAACATTTATGCATTGGTATTATACAGTCTGACATTTACCTGGAATTGTCTTTGAAATGACTAGGTCAAAATGATGATTATTATAATTACCTTTTGGTTTCTTTGGGATTCATGGAGAAAATAGCCCTCTGTATCGTTTGCTAAATAACAATGTACAAACTGTTACTGTACCACTTGATTTTCTGACTAAGTACCAGGTCAATAGAGTCTGAAACAGGACTGTGAAGTACATTGCAGTATGTTGAAGGGAGGTTTGTCAACACACAAACCCAACCAGGATCCTCCTGAAAACCATGGCATATTGCCCCAGTTAAAACATTTGGTTTCTTGGAAGTTGTGTGAACGTACGTTTGAGTTTTTCCATTAGTTCTGGAACAAAGCCATATGGTTCCTGACCAGTAAAACGCAACGTTTTTTTTAAATGTTCTGACAACGGAAGTGAAAATTTCACCTGTTCTGGGAATGTACATTTTTAGGGAGTTTGTGAGAATGTTTTCCTGAGAGGTTTTATTCATTTGTGCTGAGAACGGAAATGATAGGTTACTTGAAGGTAATTCAATTACTTTCTGAGAACATGTTTCAATAAGACCTTTAATAAAACTCCTAGCTTAGTTTGGATTATCCTCCAAGCACAGATAGAACACATGGAAATGAATTTGCTTAGGCATCAATCATGCAAACAAATGTTGATTTTAAATTGTAGATTCAAACTTATTTCATAACTTCATTCATAACTTATCAAACTTAACTTAACTTACTTAAACTTCTGTTCTCTATCCATGGAATTAGTCCACTGCGCCTCCAGGATGAAGCTAGCATGATATGTTTTTTTTAAACTCGTACAAAGTTGTTAATTTTAGTCTATTCAAGCAGACCTCATTTCAAAGGAATCAAGCACTCATTAGGATCAGGTGTGGCCAATTAGTGGGCGCAGCCAACAAACCTGAACCCACTTAACAAGATAAAGGATAGAGTTTTGTTGATGTTGAGAAGAATGGAATGTGTATCTTTTTAAATAACTTTCTTAGAACGTTACAGAAGTTTTGTGTTTTTTATGGAAAGTGTTCTTAACGTTCTAGGAATAATTTGAGAATATGACTTTAAATAGAACCACGAGGAAACGTTATGCTGAAGTTCTGAAACTTCCACAGAAGAACGTTATTCTTTAATGTTCTCTGAACAATTTTAGAACATTCCAGTTGGACAAACTTCCTAGACCATTACCAAATTGAAATTAAATGTAACCATCTTTGAACCTTTAGGAAACGTTCTGTTAAAGTAATGAAATGTCAAGAAAATAACCTTTTTTTTTGTCAAGTTCCTTAAATGTGCTGAGAATGTTCCAAAGCTACACAACTTTTCTTCACCATTCCCAGAAAGTTGTGGGAAGATTGAATGCAAAAGAACCACAGGACAAACACGCTCTCACCAAGCGCTAAGAAACATATGGTTTTCAGAATGTTATGTGCTAGCTGGGCGAGAAGTATTATTCTTCCTTTTATTTTGGCCATTTTTATTTTAAAGCATTCTTAACTGATGCCAAAGATGGCACAATTTCACTCAATTGATCTAAGACCAGGGGCTGTGTTATCAGATAAAAGCCCCTCAATGCCAAAACAGTGTTATGTTATGATGCAGTCTCTTTTTGTCTAGAAGATCTTTGGGAGGGCTTAGTAGCACAAGATGGCATTATACACTTAGACTTGAGCTGACTGGAAGAGAGTTTCTAACTGTTTTAACTCCATTCCCCCTTCCTGCACCTGCTCTATGCAGAACATATTTGATCCAGCAGCTTTGAATCCCTCTGCAGATGCTGCCTTAAGAGCCATTCTACTAACCAGAACCAGGGCTAGAGCCAGAACCAGGGCTAGAGCCAGAACCAAGGCCACAGCCAGGCTGAGGCAAAGAATATCCAGACACACACAGTTAAGACAGCTGCAACCATCGCCATGAAAAACAATGTACATTTTTGGTGAGCTGTCATTTTACAACTGAGTGCAATGTGATGATGAGGACTATTTTAAACAATGGGTTATATAATTCAAGACATTATTGTGACAAACAACACAAACAACATTTGTTCAATAAAAGGGGTTTATTATTGAAAATCAAGGCAGATTTCAGACACAGTCTGAGTATCCTCCACCTCTATGGCCATCTAGTTCAGTCAGTTGGCACAGACAAAGGCAAACAGGTTGGAAAAGGTGAGATCATTCCATTGCATTCCACCGGGCCAGTTAGTGAGAACACAGTCTTCAGTGTCTTGGTCATTATCTAGGCTGCTCTTCGTTCCAGTGGGTCCACCTGGGAGCCGTCAGACCACCTCCACCTGCCCTCCTTGTGGATGTCACTCAGTCCGATCCAGGTGAGACTCTCAGCTGGGTCGTAGATCTTGATCAGGTTGTTTATAATGTAGTGTTAATCCAGGTAGTGAACAGAGGCCAGGTTAGCTTTCTGAGACACTCAGTGTGACTCTGCATTGGCCCAATCAACACGCATGGCAATGTACTTGAAGCAACGGCCATTAGAGCTGTACCAGCCCATGGAGCAGGAGCCCTGGAAAAGCTTTCCATCCTGGCCAGACAGAACACCTACAGCAAGGCTGAAGAGACAGAAGAAACAGTGGAGCACTAACATGGTGAAAAGCTGCTGGGATCTGCAGCTCTGCTCTTGTGTACGGGGCTGATAGGGTGAGAGGTTCACTGTGCCAGGCTTTTATTACATTTAGAGAGGATTGGACAAGGTTGGTTGCTAGGCGGGATATCATTGGTAGATCATTTCTGGACATGGAACCCTCATCACCTCAAAATGAATGGTATACAATGAACTATTGACCTATGTCAGCTGTGAGGCTGTTTAGTCAGTGTATGTGGCAAAAAAAAGACACAGAAATCAGAGGTGTTATTGTATTTCTTTCTACCCTCACTAAGAGAGATAAACAAGCTGTAAAAGGCAGCACTACAAGATAAGTGCTATTGCCACATTAACCAGTTCTTATCTCTGCAGCTGTGTTCTTCCCATAATCTATGCCAAGTTAAGAAGGAAAGAAAATAAACAGAATTAACATAACAAAATACAAAATATCACTTTTGGGTTAATCGTCAGTGATATCAACGAAAACTATTGTTACTCTTTAGAGAAGACAGTAGAGAGTTCTTCATAGTCTAGGTACATTAACTAAGCATACAGATACAGTAATGGTGCCTCTAGTAGTTCTCAATGAAAGAGGTTCTCAATGGACATAGCCAGTAAGTGAATGTATTGTCTTGAAACAATTGAATTAATAACTGAAGAAAATCTGAAATAATAATATAGGTTAGATGTTTTGTGACTGGTCGAAAGGTGCGTACTAGGGTTTAGTATTGTATTTTGTGTACTGTCGGCAGTCCAACAGTAAGCAGGATTCCATTGACCCAGCAACAAAAAAAACATTGCGATATAGGATCATTTTAAAGATCGACAACATTTGTATCCGTTCGACAGGGGTGGATTTCTCTTTTGTTGTACTGTCTTTATTGCGAAAAATTATGATGGAAACTGTGTTTTTCGAATAAATGATGATTGTCGAATCACTTTGAAGGTACGCAAGGCAGGTGGTAATCACGTAACTGTAAGATCCACTCCGCATGTAGTTATAAATGTCTACTGTTTGCAACTTAATTTACAACTATAAGAATTGTGTTTCTTTGCAGAACAAGGATTGTCCTGACCTTCGTCTTGTTTTACTGGTTGACTTGTCAGTTTCACCATCCAATTATTTCTGGTCTTCAGGGGTGCACCTTGGCATTGACCATGGCGAAATGCTGGCACATGAGAATGATTAGAATATGGCAAATATTAGTCAATTATTGCATTCTATCCATGCTGGTTTTCGTGGGATACATGAGCAGTGGCCATTTTATGTACATCTTGGTGGGGGGGGGGGTTATGTTTTGATGCATGCCAGCAAAGCCACTACACAACACAGCACTAAACAATACATTAATTGCACTATAATGGTGACAAGCGGTGCCCACAAAGTGTTAGGGCCTACATACTGTAAGTCCCAACACATTACCACTGCCACACCTGGCTATCAGCGGAGCCATGTCTGGCAGCAAAACAGTTAATTCAGCCTCATTTACTGCCTTTTTCAAAAACATACAGTGGCAAGAAAAAGTATGTGAACCCTTTGGAATTACCTGGATTTCTGCATAAATTGGTAATCGAATTTGATCTGATCTTCATCTAAGTCACAATAGACAAACATAGACATAAACTAATAAATTATTTGATTTTATTTTTCTTGTCTATATTGAATACATCATTTAAACATTCACAGTGTAGGTTGGAATGTGAACCACTAGGCTAATAACATCTCCAAAAGCTAATATGAGTCAGGAGTCGGCTAACCTGGAGTCCAATCAATGAGACAAGATTGGAGATGTTGGTTAGAGATGCCTTGCCCTATAAAAAAACACAACATTTGAGTTTGCTATTCACAAGAAGCATTGCCTGATGTGAACCATGCCTTGAACAAAATAGATTTCAGAAGACCTAAGATTAAGAATTTTGACTTACATAAAGCTGGAAAGTACCTCTAAGAGCCTTGACGTTCATCAGTCTTCGGTAGGACAAATTGTCTATAAATGGAGAAAGTTCAGCACGGTTGCTACTCTCCCTAGGAGTGGCCATCCTGCAAAGATGACTGCAAGAGCACAGCCCAGAATGCTCAATGAGGTTAAGAAGAATCCTAGAGTGTCAGTTAAAGACTTACAGAAATCTCTGGAACATGCTAACATCTCTGTTGATGAGTCTATGACACTAAAACACTAAGCAATAATGGTGTTCATGGGAGGACACCATTGAAGAAGCCAATGCTTTCCAAAAAAAACATTGCTGCACATCTGAAGTTTGCGAAAGTGCACCCGAATGTTCGACAGTGCTACTGGCAAAATATTCTGTGGACAGATGAAACTAAAGTTGAGTTGTTTGGAAGGAACACACAACACTGTGTGTAGAGAAAAAAAGGCACAGCACATCAACCTCCTCCCAACATCATGGTTTGGGGGCTGCTTTGCTGCCCCAGGGCCTGAACAGCTTGCTATTATTGAATTTCCCAAGTTTATCAAGACATTTTGCAGGAGAATGTTAGGCTATCTGTCCACCAATTGAAGTTCAACAGAAGTTGGGTGATGCAACAGGACAACAACCCAAAACACAGAGGTAAATCAACAACAGATGGGCTTCAACAGAAGAAAATATGCCTTCTATAGTGGCCCAGTCAGAGTCCTGACCTCAACCCGATTGAGATGCTGTGGCATGACCTCAAGAGAGCAATTCACACCAGACATCCCAAGAATATTGCTAAACTGAAACAGTTTTGTGAAGAGGAATGGTCCAAAATTCCAAAAGTTGTTGTGACCTAGATGAAGATCAAATTAAATTTTATGACCAATTTATGCAGAAATCCAGGTATTTCCAAAGGGTTCACATACTTTTTCTTGCCACTGTAGCTGATATGGCTGACTTGCTTAAACAAATGTGGTTTCTACTGACATTTGAGATGTAAAAACTATGGCATGAATGGATAAGGGGCAATTTGTAATTTCGATTAAGACATGAGCGAGCTAGGACGGACGTAGTCAATAACTACTTGTTCAGCACTTTTGAAATGTACAGCAACAGAATTCAGAACATGGGTCGTTCTTACAGTATTCTCGCTGTACACCAAGTCAGAACCGTGGGATAAATAAAGGAGGCATATAAGCAGATAATGAAAGCTCTTACAATATTCAATGATTATATTTCTCTAAAACAGGCTACATGTGCACCATCAAGTCAGAAAAGCAGAGTAGGTTATGAGGAAGGAAAGGGATCAAATTATTAGGGTGGGGCACATGGGCTACTAACAGCTTACTTCACAACATACACTTAGTATTACTTTCTCCTTGGCATATTTCTTAATTTATGCAGCAGCGTAAAATACATTTTGGACTCACCTTGTTGTGCTTTGCTCACCTGAACAGGAAGATGGCGTGGCAGTCCTCCTTGTGGGCTCTAGAAAGAGGCAAGAAATTCAGACTTGGAATTCTGAGTTGATTGAACATTCAAAATGATTTGTGTTTAGTGAGTCCGCCAGATCAGAGGCAGTAGGGATGACCAGGGCTGTCCTCTTGATAAGTGTGTGAATTGAACCCTTTTCTGTCCTTCTAAGCATTCAAAGTGTTATGAGTACCTTAGGGTGTCAGGGAAAATGTATGGAGCAAAAAGTACATTATTTTCTTTAGTAAAGTAAAAGTTGTCAAAAATACAAAAAAACTACTTACGTAGTACTTTATAGTATTTTTACTTAAGTACTTTACACCACTGCCAGTAGATTGCCAACATGATGCATGATGATGACTGCTTGTCTAGCTTGCTAGCTTTTGAAAGTATGACATGATCAACCCAATCAAAGCTACGGTAGATATAACTTGATTTGACGTAATTTTATCTATGGCCAATGACCTTGAGCCTTCTTGGATGGGCACTTCTAATGTAAGTCTATGGCAGCACCCAATGGGCTTGAATTTTCGAGCTCTACCTGTAGATTTTGTGGTGACATAGTGTCCCCATGAGTGCCAGAACACTGAGGCAATCACTGCGCAACTCGAGAACATTACCAACCCGTACCCTCCATATATTCCGCTGGCTGCCCCTCCACCACAGAAAGCACTGAGCTAGGCTGAAACATCTGCATTTTGGAGATGCCTTACTAAAGAAAGCAAAAAAGAAACCATATTTGTATGCGGCATTGTAAACTTTTTGTAAACATTGTTTGCAAACTGATATGTGATGTGTATTAATGCCAAAATAACTGCCCCATCTGCTCTGAATTATGCAACGTCACTGTACATCCTGTACCGCCCTGGGATCTTGTCAGGGTATCTCTGTCCCTCAAAACTTGAGACATCTGTGGCAATGTGCTGTGTGCCAAAACTGCATATTTTAGAGTGGCCTTTTATTGTGCCCAGCACAAGGTGCCCCTGTATAATGATCATGCTGTTTAATCAGCTTCTTGATAGGCCACACATGTAAGGTGGATGGATTATGGCAAACGAGAAATGCTCACTAACAGGGATGTAAACACATGTATGCACAAAATTGGAGCAAAATCATATTTTTGTTTGTATGGAACATTTCTGGGATCTTTTATATCAGCTCATGAAACATGGGAAAAACACTTTACACGTTGCTGTTCTTGTTCAGTGTATTCTCTATGCAAACTTTTTATGTTGACAAAAAAATCGCTGGACAAGTTAATGGAAACAGCTATACTGTCTTGATGCAGTGTTAACAGTGAATCTCTAGCGCCATCTACAGACCGTTTTCTTAAAATGTAACCAGTTCACACAGTATATTCCCCTTGATCAAGTTACATTTGATCATATTTGAGTCACTTTGTTTTTTACTATTACTGTCACTGTAACTAATTTAAAACAAAATACATCAAAAGCTGAAATTATATTGATTAACATCTGTATATTTCCATACAAACACATATATTTTTTTAGGATAGGCTACTATGATGGTTTCATTCATTCATGACAGCATATACAATGTTGCAACCTTTTACTTTCTGTCAACGGTTTCAACAATGTTACCTTAGCTTATTCCCAGTAATGCCTATCCTCACTTGAAAAACACACTGCTCCATGACAATATGTTACACAAGTATGTGACGTAGACAAAAGAGGCGGCGTTAGCTACGCCGGCCGCTTGCCTTGGATTCAACATCAAACCCGTCTCAGAAAGTCGCTTTATTTACGTATTTGTTGGAGTGTACCATGGATTTAATATAAGTAGATCGTCTACTGACAAACTTCACTTGACTTATCTCCGAAAGTCATCGATCTGGTAAGTTTTAGGTACATTTTTCGCCGTGTAAGGCCTAGCCATTTCGCTAATGTCTGAGGGAGTTAGAATTCGTTCTGAAAATGTCGACCATCTAAATATTTTTTTTTTTGCCGATTTGACTGTCATCAAAATGA
The DNA here is from genome assembly GCF_057628025.1 of Oncorhynchus mykiss. NCBI lineage: Eukaryota > Metazoa > Chordata > Actinopteri > Salmoniformes > Salmonidae > Oncorhynchus > Oncorhynchus mykiss. The sequence continues at coordinate 82,202,253 of NC_143033.1, forward strand.
AGTTGTCAAGATACATAAATAACTTGCCGCTTACGTATCGAGAAACAGGCAAGCTAGTGTTGTGGATTGTAATAGTTATGATCTATAATAAAATTATTCATAAACTCAATTAGTGGATATAACGTGCACAAGGGAATTTCCTGAAAGTGTGATTAGTGTAGCTAATGTACTTTTGTAAATGTTTTGTTTTTACAACTAGAAATCTATGCCATCAAAGCCACTCTTTATTTTGAAGTCCAATTTACAGCTAGTCTACTGTACTGTATCTGTGTCAGCTGTTCACTGTATAAAATGGACTAACGTCATTACAAATAAGAAAATAACACAATGCCACTGAGTTTGTAGGCTTAGCCCAGATGATAGATGCCACTTTTCTCAAATCCCAGCTAGGTAGATGATTTTGGTCTGGCTCAGTAGCTGATTGTATCATTATGGTCATCATCATGTGATTACCGTTGATCTCAGCATGTTAACCGATCAATCAGCTACTACAGTTTATGACCTAAATAATAGTGCCTTTGCAGTTGAGGACAATCAAGCGTTTTGCATCAGGCCAGCTGTCTAGTCGGTTTTAGAGCTGATGATACAGCATTTCTCTTTGTTGTCTTTACAAATCCCATTCCTCTGACCTTTGCTTCATGATGATGTGAACTTATGATGTACAGATTATGTTTTGTTAGTTACAGTTTTTTAGTGCTGTGTCAAGTGATCTCTAACTAACACTAGGGTTTGTCTATTGTACATTTCAGGGCAGAGCGCCAGAGGTTGAGCTACAGCCATGGTGCAACAATACCAGTCACCTGTAAGGGTCTACAAACACCCCTTTGAGCTGATAATGGCGGTAAGTTATGTACATTTGTGTGTTTAGGCTGCTGCTTTGTCTATGCATATATGTGTAGGTGGGTAGTGTGGGATGTTTGTGAGAGGTCGCAGTGCTCATGTGCAAATTGGACCCAGACGCCCAGGCAGTCAGACTGCCAGTGTTTTGTGCTGCAGGAACAAAGTGTGGTTTGGCTGCATAGAAACCTATCTCATCTCATACAATATATCTCTACACACTGTATTATGTCATGTTCTAGTGTTTTGTTGGTGAGATCATTGTTTATCCACCTTTTTGTTTTGGAAACAAAGTCTGCTGTATTTCTGTTCACCCAACCTAATTAGTCGTGGCAGCAGATAACACAATATCATATTTATTATTGAGTATGAAACCGTGAGAGTACGATTTAACGCAATCACAACCACACTGCCCTAACCCATCTGGACAAGAGGAATAACTATGTGAGGATGCTGTTCATCGACTACAGCTCAGCATTTAACACCATAGTACCCTCCAAACACGTCATCAAGCTCGAGACCCTGGGTCTCGACCCCGCCCTGTGCAACTGGGTACTGGACTTCCTGACGGGCAGCCCCCAGGTGGTGAGGGTAGGTAACAACATCTCCACCCCGCTGATCCTCAACACTGGGGCCCCACAAGGGTGCGTTATGAGCCCTCTCCTGTACTCCCTGTTTACCCATGACTGCGTGGTCATGCACGCCTCCAACCCAACAACGATGAGACGGCCTACAGGGAGGAGGTGAGGGCCATCGGAGTGTGATGTCAGGAAAATAACCTCACACTCAACAAAACAAAGGAGATGATCGTGGACTTCAGGAAACAGCAGAGGGAGCACCCCCACTATCCACATCGACGGGACCGTAGTGGAGAGTGTAGTAAGTTTTAAGTTCCTCGGCGTACACATCACGGACAAACTGAATTGGTCCACCCACACAGACAGCGTGGTGAAGAAGGCGCAGCAGCACCTCTTCAACCTCAGAAGGCTGAAGAAATTCGGCTTGTCACCAAAAGCACACAAACTTTTACAGATGCACAATCGAGAGCATCCTGTCGGGCTGTATCACCCCTTGGTACGGCAACTGCTCCGCCCACAACCGTAAGGCTCTCCAGAGGGTAGTGAGGTCTGCACAACGCATCACCGGGGGCAAACTACCTGCCCTCCAGGACACCTACACCACCCGATGTCACAGGAAGGCCATAAAGGTCATCAAGGACAACAACCACCCGAGCCACTGCCTGTTCACCCCGCTATCATCCAGAAGGCGAGGTCAGTACAGGTGCATCAAAGCAGGGACCGAGAGACTGAAAAACAGCTTCTATCTCAAGGCCATCAGACTGTTAAACAGCCACCACTAACATTGAGTGGCTGCTGCCAACATACTGACTCAACTCCAGCCACTTTAATAATGGAAAAATGTATGTAAAAAATGTATCACTAGCCACTTTAAACAATGCCACTTAATATAATGTTTACATACCCTACATTACTTATCTCATATGTATATACTGTACTTTATATCATCTACTGCATCTTGCAATCTTTATGTAATACATGTAACATGAGCCACTTTAAACAATGCCACTTTTATATGTTTACATACCCTACATTACTCATCTCATATGTATATACTGTACTTGATACCATCTACTGCATCTTGCCTATGCCGTTCTGTACCATCACTCATTCATATATCTTTATGTACATATTCTTCATCCCTTTACACTTGTGTGTGTGTATAGGGTAGTTGTTGTGAAATTGTTAGGTTAGATTACTCGTTGGTTATTACTGCATTGTCGGAACTAGAAGCACAATCATTTCGCTACACTCGCATTAACATCTGCTAACCATGTGTATGTGACCAATACGATTTGATTTAATTAGTAACTTTTTGCCTTTAGTATTTTTGCAGGCATCTTGACTAAAGCGATGCTCTCTGTTAAATGCAATACCATATATTAGCTTTTCCACCTGCCCTGCTGTAATAAACATCATTCTTGATTTCAGTCACCGATCACCACTGCATAGGTGTACTGATACAGTAGTAGTTCTGCAGATGGTTGCAAAAGTCATAGGAAATACACCAATCCACAATTTCACATGCATACATACGCACACTACCGTTCAAAAGTTTGGGGTCACTTAGAAATGTCCTTGTTTTTGAAAGAGCACTTTTCTTTGTCCATTTAAAATAACATCAAATTGATCAGAAATACGGTGTAGACGTTGTAAATGACTATTGTAGCTGGAAACGGCTGATTTTATTTGTATTTGTTTTAATGGAATATCTACATAGGCGTACGTTGTTAGCTAATCCAAGCTTGCCATTTTAATAGGCTAATTGACCATTAGAAGACCATTTTGCAATTATGTTAGCACAGCTGAAAACTGTTGTTCTGATTTAAAGACGCAATACAACTGGCCTTCTTTAGACTAGTTAAGTATCTGAAGCATCAGCTTTTGTGGGTTAGATAACAGGCTCAAAATGGCCAGAAACAAATAACTTTCTTCTGAAACTCGTCAGTCTATTCTTGTTCTGAGAAATGAAGGCGATTCCATGCGAGACATTGCCAAGAAACTGAAGATCTCGTACAACGCTGTATACTACTCCCTTCACAGAAAAGCGCAAACTGGCTCTAACCAGAATAGAAAGAGGAATGGGAGGCCCCAGGGCACAACTGAGCAAGAGGACAAGTACATTAGAGTGTCTAGTTCGAGAAACAGACGCCTCACATTTCTAAGTGACCCCAAACGTGTGTGTGTGTGTGTGTGTGTATAAATAAATACAAATGTGTATCTTGTGAGTTGGCAGGAAGTCAGCAGTCTTCTAATCCCAGTTCAGTGAAGAGATCAGATCGCAGGGCTTCAGACAGAGTGGGGGTGGGTTGGGGCACAGTGTTCTAACAGTCAGATCCTAACTGGAGGGGAAGTCAGGCCCAAAACACAATCTATGTTTAACCATGATATTTATTAAGTATCCCCACTACTCTTCCTGGGGTCCAGCAACATTAAGGCAGTTATATAGTATTTAAAATATTACATGACATTACATTTCATAACACTTTTCACAACACATTAAGTGTGTTCCCTCAGGCCACTACTCTACTACTACATATCTACAACACAAAATCCATGTGTACGTGCGTGTCTTATCATGTGTCTGTGCCTGCGTGTCTCTTCAGTCCACGCTGATCTATAAGGTGTATTTCTATCTGTTTTTTTATATCTAATTGTACTGCTTGCATCAGTTACCTCCAGTTACCTGATGTGGAATAGAGTTCCATGTAGCCATGGCTCTATGCAGTTCTATGAGCCTCCCATAGTCTGCCTCTCTCACCACGCCACCAGCTGTCTGTCTCAGGATCATCTGTCAGAGGCCCCGTCATGCTGTATGGGTTTTATGTTTAAGAGCATGCCTTGGTGTGGCTGCCTGGGAAGGTTATCTATTTTGGATGTGCTAGTCTTCTCATTCTGTTATGGGGTGCATTCTGACTTGTGACCCAGAACAAGCAGTACTCCAGTCGCCTCTCCTCCTCCCCTATCATTTCTTCTCTCATTTCTATCTTCTCTCGTCTCTCCCCTGGGCCTAGTTGTACAGTACTGTCTGTGTCTGCTGCTCCCACTGTGACTTCCTGCTTAGCTGTGGTTGACTGGCTGCTCTCTGAACTAGGCCCTGGGTGTCATTAGGCCTCCCCTCGCTGTGCTTGGTCCCGTCTGCTGCCTGGCCTACTGCCACAGCTGGTCTGCCCTGTTAGGGCTGATAGGACTGCTCCATCCGGGGGAAGTTGTGGCTTAGTACAGTTTCCCTCAGACAGAACACGTCGTATGAAGGGTTGTTTATATCATATCAACCCCCACATCTGTTCAGTGCACAGCCTCAGTGTTTTACGGTGAATAGCTTGGCCCAAAGTCCATTAAAATGCAATCAGTATATCTTATGATTTATATCCACTTATTTTCTAAACTCTTGAATTTAAGCTCTTGGCTCTGTCTTGGCTCTGCATCTGTTTACCTTGTTTCTGCTCTGTTTGAGACGCTGTGCCACTTCCTGTTCTTTGGGGTTATCTATTAAGCCAGAAGCAAGTTACATTGTATAATAAGAAGGTCAGTGCTGGAAAAGGTCATTACCGAACAAAAGCTTAGCTTGTTAAAAACATTGAAATGGTTTATTTTGTAAGTGTCCTGTGTTACGCAACCTGATTACAGTGAAAGTCAGGTGCTCTGTTCTTTCTCTAACTGCAGCCGTGGCTCTGCTTCACCAAATACCAAAAAAACCCAACCTTTGACCCCCAGGAGTTCGGCAACATCTACTAAATGTCTGGGAATGTTTTTTGTTCTACTTCCATTCACACACTGTCAGCGTGATTCAAAGGCACTTCAAAGATTGTCAGTTGATTTAAAGGTTGCGGGGCTGCCTGTCTGTAAAAAGCCTGTTCTAATGACAGCAGTTCACACTAGATAGAGGGCCTAGCCAGACTAGAGGCTTCCTCTGTCCCACTGACTGATCCTTGGTTTGGCCCACTGACAGCCATTACAGTATCACTCCTGTCCTGACACCATCATCACACCAAACCTGGCATGTTGGTGTACCACTTATCACTGACGACAACATTCCTCCGTTCTCGGGAACGTTTAAGTAAACAGATTTGTTTTTCATATTCAAATCAAATTTTATTGGTCACCTTCACATGGTTAGCAGATGTTAATGCCAGCGAAATGCTTGTGTAGCGAAATGCTTGTGCTTCTAGTTCCGACCATGCAATAATATCTAACAAGTGATCTAACAATTTCATAACAACTACCTTTTACGCACAAGTGTAAAGGAATGAATAAGAATAAAACCCCAAATATCAAGTAATGCAGATGTGGCACGGTGGCTAGGAAAAACTCCCAGGAAAGGCTGGAACCTAGGAAGAAACCTAGAGAGGAACCAGGCTCTGAGGGGTGGCCGGTGCTGGAGAGAGAGGATGGAAACAGCAGGTCCGGTTCAAGGCATGACCAGTGAAAAGATCAGGGATCCATAGCCGCAGGCAGAGCAGCAGAAACTGGATCAGCAGCACGACAAGGTAGCAACGTCTGGTGAACAGGTCAGGGTTCCGTAGATGGGTTAGCTGACATCGTCATGAAAACGATTGTCGTGAAAGTGATTCTGGATGGACAGATTTGTTAACAAGAATGACAAGCTGCCATGTGGGGAATCGTATATGGATCATTTCAGCTTGTTGTTGAAACCATTACTTGTTTTGGCTGATTTTGGGGAGGGAGGAGGGGGGGGGGGGCTTTAGAGGGATCATACCCAAGATCACACAGTACACCAGATAGGACAGACTGACCCTAGCTTCCTGGCATAAAGACTATTGCAGCATAGAAACTGGAGACTGAGACGGGGGGGTCAGGGACACTGGCCCCGTCCAAAGTTACCCCCGGACAGGTCCAACCAAGCAGGATATAACCCCACCCACTTTGTCAAAGCACAACCCCCACACCACCAAAGGTATATCAACAGACCACTAACTTACTACCCTGAGACAAGGCAGAGTATAGCCCACAAAGATCTCCCCCACCGCCCGAGCCTGAGGGCACGCAAAACCAGACAGGAAGATCACGTTAGTAACTCAACCCACTCAAGTAGGGTAGAGTGGAAAAAAGCCAGGCACAATGCACCCCATCTAGGGATGGCATGGGAGAGAGAGACGAGCAACCAAGTGACTCAGCCCCCACAATAGAAGCAGAGAATCCCATTGGAGAGAGAGGAGCCAGCCAGGCAGAGACAGCTAGGGTGGTTTGTCACTCCAGTGCCTTGCCGTTCACCTTCTCACCCCTGGGCCAGAGTACACTCAATCATAGGACCTACTGAAGAGATGAGTGTTCAGTAAAGACTTAAAGGTTGAAACCGAGTCTGCGTCTCTCACATGGATCGGTAGACCGTTCCATAAAAATGGAGCTCTATAGGAGAAAGCCCTGCCTCCAGCTGTTTGCTTAGAACCTCTATGAACAATAAGGAGGCCTGTGTCTTGTGAATGTAGCGTACGTCTAGGTATGTACAACAGGACCAAATGGGTAGGAGCAAGTCCATGTATTGCATTGTAGGTTACTAGTAAAACCTTGAAATCAGCCCTAGCCTTAACAGGCAGGCATGGAGAGAGAGAGGGGGGCATGGAGAGAGAGAGAGGGCATGGAGAGAGATCGTTGGCTAATAACACAAAATCCAGACAAAATAATGGATATGTTTTATCTATCCTGAAGCAAGATTTAGGCCTAAATATTTAGAATATGCATGTAGGCTCAGAACATCTGAGGCAGTCTGGTTTTCTGAATACAGGCACTGTTCGAGACGATGGACAATGCACCCAACTATCTAACTGTAGGCTTCTTGGTTTATGCACTGAAGCCTATATACTACGTTAGTGTTTTGGCTTGGTAATGGAGAAGAAGGAGATGGACTCTGTATCGTATGTTCCCAAGCATTGGAAGATAGTAGTTACATGTCTTGGTTGTGTAACTGTAATGAACTGTATGTCCTTCTGTCATGTTATTCAATCAATATTCACGGATGATGTCTTCGTGCCTCGTCATTCTATCGATCAGTCTGCACACCAGCTTTGTTTGATCCATAAAGACTTGCACTGTTGCACTGTCATTAACCACGTTGTGATGGAAACAGGAAGTACCGGTCCAATTTTATAAATGCCTTCAGATCATTTGTTCGTGGGGATCTTTTTGTATCTGTAAAATGAATTATGCGAGAAATGGCATTGGAAATTCCTTTGTGTGTAAATATTTATAAAATAACCATCATATTGAAGTCACGCCATGTTATGGTATGTGGTCCTCCCACTACTCCTTGGGAAACCATGCAGTTTATTAGACTACAAATGACTTCACAGGGTGGTGAAAGTGCACTGTGATGAGATTGGTGCTCCTTTCCAATAAATATTGATGACATATAGATGGTTTTATTCTGGTGACATGATCAGTGCTTGACTGCCATTTGACAAATATAAATATTCTCGGTCTTATCCATAGTAAACTCATCATGTAGACTAACCTACCCTCATTGTTTCTGTGAGTTGTTGGCTAGAGTACATGTACCAAGACCAGAGTAGACACATGTTCTATTTAATACAACAGTTTTTTCAATTTTTATTTGGTACATTAAAACTTAAGTGAAAAAATCCATGTTTTGTGCACCATGTCATCACAAAGTGATTTTTGTCCACAACAAGTCAGTTTGGTGGAAACAGCACTGGTGGAAAATGTTCTATTCTAATAATTGCATGAACATCTGTCGCCAATTGGACGGAAACCTAGATTGTGACTCTGAAAAGGGTGGGTGTTTTATGTGTGTGTCAGCAGATTGACCTTCGTGTACTCTGCACCATTGTGCTAATTTGGGGTTTCACCCTATCAGATTCCAGCAAAAATTGTCTTTTCGTTTATCTGACTTTCATTTATCTGCATGTCCAGCCCTTATTTAACCTCACAGTCAAGTGTTTTACAATTTTCTTTTCAGGACAACCAGGGATACAAGTAGAACACTAAACAATTTGAAATAAACCTTTGCATTCATGAGTTTTATTGACAAATGTCAATAACAACGCAACAGTAAACATGTTGTCCCCCACGAAAGATGCATTGTAAATGCCGCATCATTCACCCAAGTTTCGTCAACATCTGGCCAGTGCTGTCGAGATCGCGTCTGACTAACGTACGGACAGACGGATGGACAGAGACCGATCCAAAATGAATTTATACGAATGCTGTACGTACAGAAATTGTTTGCACACTGAAATGAATATCAAACAAGTCACTGACAACTGTGTGGAGTCTGGAGTTGGACAACAACATTGTGAGCTTATTACAGTTTTATAGACACTATGTAGACACTGGGCGGCCGGGTGGCGCAGCGGTCTAAGGCACTGCATCTCAGTGCTGGAGCCGTCACTACAGACCCTGGTTCGATTCTAGGCTGTAACACATCCGGCCCAGCATTGTTAGGGTTTGGTCGGTGTAGGCCGTCATTGTAAATAAGAGTTTGTTCTTAACTGACTTGCCAAGTTAAGTAAAGGTTACATGAAATAAATGTACTGGGATGTAGAAGAACCCTTTACCTTCTAACGACTCATGTGCAGCTTGTGAGCGTCATAGGGCAAAACATGTTTGTGAGAGTTTCAGCTTTTCATATATAGCTTTTAATAGTTTGTAGCTCAGACCATTCAGACTCTACAGCCATTTTTGTAAAAAAGAACCCCCCCTCCCCCGTGGTTATTACCACAGAGAAGAAATTGACAAATCCAATGGTACAACCCAGTAGTCTGTAGCTGAAACACATGTTTAAAAGGGGTAGAAGTCCAAAACGCGCCAGAGTTACAGTGGGACTCATTGAGTTACGGGTAGAGTTCAGTTGAGAACCATCATGTGTAATCAACATGGGTGCTCTTTGTATTGATCAGGCCTGGTGTGTGCGTGTGCGTGTGCGTGTGTGTGTGTGTGTGTGACATTGTCAGCTCTTGACATTGACTCTGGTTGGACTCTGTGATTGTCACATGACCTACTAACTTATCTGGTGACCTTTGTCCAGAGGGAGTCCTCCAGGGGCCTCAGCAGATTTATAAAGTAATCACTCAGTCCGGGGGCCAATCTTGACAGAGGAAGCCCGGTAGGTCTGTCTTGGCCTGGTCGTCATATAAGCCATGAAATCAAAGAGAGAGCACACTTTAAAGAGCCAGATGACTGCTGTTTGATTACCAGCACTTAAAGCTGGAGTCCTTCATGTTGAAACTGCCACGTCCGTTTGCAATATCACAACAACGAAGACGTTTCTGCAAACAACGCAGACTGTTTTTCTGTCAGACATCACTGCAGGCGTGATAGAACAGCAGCATGTAATGCAATTTGTTTTACCTTGATGTGCAACTCCTCCCACCTCTGCTTCGCCATGGAAACAAAAACAGTAACAGTGACCTTAGGGTGGACATTATACACATTTTTTTGATCAAAGTGATTATAACCCAGAAAATACTTTCACTGTATGTCATGGATTGTGTTTTTTTTTTTCATCATGTGAGTAATATTGCATATTTTCTTCCTCCTTCCCTCTCTCCCATTAGGCCTATGTGCGGAGGTTTCCAAACTGCCCCCTGATCCCCATCTTTGTGGACAGTGAGGTGGTGAAGGAGGAGCACAGTGATGACGGAGCCACTGTGTTCATTGAGAGGCGCTGTAAGGTGGAGGCAGACGCCCCCCGGCTGTTCAAAAGGGTATCTTACCTTTTCACCTTTAACTTTTCCCTTGAGCAGTGAAGCTACTCAAGCTAGCAATGTATAATAGTGTCTGTTTGATTCTCCTATTTTCTAATGTGAATGCTATTAGTGATTATTTCCCCTCAGACCTGAATATCCTGGTAGGGACGTTGTGTTGATGTTGTTGTGGTAGTGTTGTCCAGAGTTGATTGACCGTGGTCTACTGTGTGTGTCTAGATGGCTGGTGTGGACTACCTGTACTTCATCCATAAGAACACTCTGGACCGCAGGGAGAGGGCGCTGCACATCGAGGTCGTCAACGAGACCTTCTCCAACAGAGTCATCGTCCATGAGATCTGCAACTACACGGTGTGCCCCACAACTATAATAATCATCGGTTACATGGGCTGCGTTTTACACAGGCAGCCTAATTCTGATCTTTTTTTACACTCATTGGTCTTTTGACCAATCACATCAGATCTTTGCACATGAGATATTTTTCAGAGCTGATCTGATTGGTCAAACGACTAGCAACATATAGTAGTTGTGTGTGTTTGACACTCTTTCTTAAATGTGTGAAGGCTATTAGTGATTATAATATATTAGAATTGAGCTGCCTGTGTAAACACAGACTGCAACAGGGTTTGTAGCCCTTTATACTCGTACCCATATATGGGTTGAAAAAGTCCGATTTGAGGACTGATAAGCGCCTATTAATGACGTCGGAGCTCAGGCTCTGAACTTCACAGCTCAGTATGGGTTTTGAACTTGAGCACAGCACGCGACAGGAAGTTGCCCCCATCCCTCCTGCTAAGTGGACAACTTGTGCAAATTTTTAGTTGTCTGAGTGAGGAAAATGCTGTAAATTAAGAGGACTCAATGAATTTTTAAGGATGAGACGTTGAAGATGGTAATAAATACCGCTTTGATGTCATACAAGCCAAACACCCGTGAGTCCAAATGTGCACATCACGTTTCATCATAAAACCCATGTCATATACAGTGTCAGTGTTTATGATCACTATGTTTGATGTACAGTTACCAGATGACATGGCATCATACCCTGTGTTGTTCTGAACAGAAGGAGACGATGTTTGTTCTATTGTGAAGAAAAATCTCAGTGGAACGCGTACGTGAATGCATGCGTGACTCTGTTCTATGTACCAAAATTGCCATCTCTTTCTATGAGTTACCCTGTGAAAGCCTAACACTGTAAAATCCTATTTTATAACTTAGCTAGTCATGGTGGCAAGAGAACAAGCTTTCAATCGATGCCCACCTGACCGAGATTGCGATTTATAATGGGACATTTTTGGATTGTGTAAGCAACAGCCGTCATTGTGATTGTAGGAATGCCAGGGTTGTGTTCCTTACATAACAACTACAAGAGAGCCAATGTAAAGCGCCTCATAGTTGAGGACTGTTATTTGAGTCTTAAGTGCATGGAAGTTACGTAGGGGCTGCACCCTGTGGAGAGGTGTGTGGCTGCTTGGAGACGTCAGTTAGCTCTCTCACTCAAACCCTTGTCACTTTTTTCCTCCTATGTTGCACCTACCCACATTTTCCAGGAATAGTCTCGTCATGTTACTGAATGTATCCAGCGTATTTTCAGATTTGATCAACAAATGTGCTGAAAATATAGTAAATGTAAAATCAACAGTGTAATGGTTGTGGCCTAACAATTTCGCCATACTCTCCAAACTGTTCCCTTTCAATTGCTACCATGCTTATGCATATGCTTCTGTAAGAAACATTTCAATTTAGCCCTATCCATATAGGCCAATTCCCACCAGTGTAAAGGGTTCACCCATTTGGCGTCTGTTTTGTGATGAGTTGTGCTTCCTCCACAGGTTCACCCAGAGAATGAGGAGTGGACGTGTTTCGAGCAGACAGCCAGTCTGGACATCAAGTCCTTCTTTGGCTTTGAGAACGCGGCCGAGAAGCTAGCCATGAAGCAATATGCCAACAGTATTAAAAAGGTGTGTTCATGTGTCTGTCTGTGAGCATGTGAGTACAGTATACATGTCAGTGTGGGGGATGGATGAGGCTATAGGATATACCATCATCCAGCATGCTGCTCCCCCATAAAGACCCAGTGTTACATGAGCATGCTTGCGCAGTCTATTTCCAGGCCTTCTGTGATCCAGTCTGGCAGATTTGTGTAAACTGAGTGTGTTAACCAGGATCTTCTCACATTTACCTGTTGGGCCATATATCCTGCTCAGCTTTGTCACGCAATGGGCTGTGCTCTTATGCGGCCAGGCTCGTGTCTAAACAAACCTGCAGTATTTGCCCACAGTGTTTGCTCATTACACTAGCTACCTGTACTGTCCTTATGCAGTCATGTGTTCTGTCCTCCAGGGCAAAGAGATCATAGAGTATTACCTGAAGGAGTTGGAGGACGAGGGGGTGACCCACGTCCCCCGCTGGAGCCCCCCTCAGGCCCCCCCACCCACTGCCAGGCTCCAGCTGCCACTCACCAGTGCCCCTTCCAATGCCATCCCTGTGCCTACTGCCAAAGAGACCCCCACTGCCAGCCCCACAGATCTACCGGCTGGCTCCCCAGATGGTCAGTGTTCCGAGTCAGAATCAACACAATAATAAACACACACAATCTGAAGGATCTGTCATGGCTGAAGTCCAAATCCCATTCCACTGGCTCTGAAAGCAAACATTTTGGCCTTGCCTTGGGCTGCCTTGGGCTGGTAGACTGTGGGTATGCATTTGGGTATGTGTGTGAATTGACTGTCTGTGTTTCGATTGCAGACAAGTTGGATGCAGACTACATCAGGCGTTACCTAGGAGACCTGACGCCACTGCAGGAGAGCTGTCTTATAAGACTACGCCAGTGGCTGCAGGAGACCCACAAGGGCAAGGTTGGACACGTGTATGAACACACCTAACACTCAAACTCTGACTCAAATAGCTGCAAACAAGAGCAAAACTTGAATCCACAGAACATGGATGTAAGTAAAACTCACATCCGACTCACACACACCACAACATCTGAATAAACACAATATCCTCTCCCTCCCTTAGATCCCTAAGGACCAGCACGTGCTGCGTTTCCTGCGGGCCCGGGACTTTAACCTGGAGAAGGCCCGGGAGATCCTGTGTCAGTCGCTCTCCTGGAGGAAGCAGCACCAGGTGGACTTCCTGCTGGACTCCTGGGAGAGACCTCAGCTGCTGCACGACTACTACACCGGGGGCTGGCACCACCACGACAAAGGTAGGTTCCTCTTGGAGCAGGATAGGGTTTTAACGGCAGGGTTGTGTTCAACGGGCACAGACAGAAGATGAAAATATATTTTGAAATGTGAAAGTAGTGTTCTTATTGCACAAATTCAGGAAGTACTGCACCACCAGTTTCACATTGTTTTCTTCCGCTTGGTTTCTAGTGAATGTATCCCAGCTCTTATATGTATTGGTAATGACTAACTGTAATGTCTGGTTGCTTCTCTGGAAGTGACATCACTAGCTATGTTTCCATGAACTTGTCCAGTGATTATTTGTAGTTTATTTTTTTGACATTTTGCATAAAAAATAGTTGCAACAATTGCCTGCTATGGTGCATTTCTGTTTAACTGTTTTGTGTTGATAAAAACAGCTGGATGTAATGACGTCACACCTAAAAATTTAAAAAATACAATTTTTTTGCAAAAACCTAGTGTTGAACACAAATGTAAGTGATTGAATTGTTTTCATTATCCATTTTTGCAAATTGTGCATTAATAATAAGCCTGTATGCCCACTCCCACCGATCCGTTTCATGTCTCAGGTAGCTTGCAAAAGTCAGCATGGATAGAATGCAAGAAATGACAAATATTTCTCATGTTCCAATGTATGTCATGGACTGTGCCATGGGGAAACTTGCACTCCTCTAGCTCAGAAGTAGTTGGATGGTGAAACTTGCACTCCTCTAGCTCAGAAGTAGTTGGATGGGGAAACTTGCACTCCTCTAGCTCAGAAGTAGTTGGATGGTGAAACTTGCACTCCTCTAGCTCAGAAGTAGTTGGATGGGGAAACTTGCACTCCTCTAGCTCAGAAGTAGTTGGATGGGGAAACTTGCACTCCTCTAGCTCAGAAGTAGTTGGATGGGGAAACTTGCACTCCTCTAGCTCAGAAGTAGTTGGATGGTGAAACAACCAGAAAAGCAAGGCAAAGCAATTCAGGCATTCTTGTCCTGCAAAGAAACATTATTTGTATAGTTGAACATTTTGATTTAGCAAGCAGTAGGCATTTAGAGTGAAATGTGTAGTGGAGCTTTATAGTTACATGATGACGTCTCGTGACCCGCGTACCGTCAAAATGATTGGGCAATCATTATTTATTCGAAAGCACCGTTTCTATCATTTGTCACAATAAAGAATGTTGGACAAAATAAAAATCTGCCCCTGTCCAACAGATGGTACAATGTTGGTGATCTTTAGAGCGTTTCTCCTACAACTGCTGTTTCCATTACACTGCCACAAGGTTTTTATATTTGTATAAACCTGGGTCAATGGAAACCGGCCTACTATGTGTCAAGGGAAATGAACGTTTCTCCTACAACTGCTGTTTCCATTACACTGCCACAAGGTTTTTATATTTGTATAAACCTGGGTCAATGGAAACCGGCCTACTATGTGTCAAGGGAAATGAACGTTTCTCCTACAACTGCTGTTTCCATTACACTGCCACAAGGTTTTTATATTTGTATAAACCTGGGTCAATGGAAACCGGCCTACTATGTGTCAAGGGAAATGAACGTTTCTCCTACAACTGCTGTTTCCATTACACTGCCACAAGGTTTTTATATTTGTATAAACCTGGGTCAATGGAAACCGGCCTACTATGTGTCAAGGGAAATGAACGTTTCTCCTACAACTGCTGTTTCCATTACACTGCCACAAGGTTTTTATATTTGTATAAACCTGGGTCAATGGAAACCGGCCTACTATGTGTCAAGGGAAATGAACGTTTCTCCTACAACTGCTGTTTCCATTACACTGCCACAAGGTTTTTATATTTGTATAAACCTGGGTCAATGGAAACCGGCCTACTATGTGTCAAGGGAAATGAACGTTTCTCCTACAACTGCTGTTTCCATTACACTGCCACAAGGTTTTTATATTTGTATAAACCTGGGTCAATGGAAACCGGCCTACTATGTGTCAAGGGAAATGAACGTTTCTCCTACAACTGCTGTTTCCATTACACTGCCACAAGGTTTTTATATTTGTATAAACCTGGGTCAATGGAAACCGGCCTACTATGTGTCAAGGGAAATGAACGTTTCTCCTACAACTGCTGTTTCCATTACACTGCCACAAGGTTTTTATATTTGTATAAACCTGGGTCAATGGAAACCGGCCTACTATGTGTCAAGGGAAATGAACGTTTCTCCTACAACTGCTGTTTCCATTACACTGCCACAAGGTTTTTATATTTGTATAAACCTGGGTCAATGGAAACCGGCCTACTATGTGTCAAGGGAAATCCCCCAGTCTGTGATGTGCATATGATATGGTTAGCAGAGACGTAAAATACCTGTCCAGGCATTGTAAGATCTGGGCAGAGGAAATTACCCATTATCTCCACTTAGCTGATAGCCAATCGGACATCTAGGACCTCAGACCAGGAAGTGGCCCATAGTAACCATAATAACAATAACCCCCACCTAAAAGCAAATACAGCTGGTAGTAAAATGCCTATATTTACATGAATGACTTTAATGTGAGTTGTAAATGTATATACTGCTGATGTGATTATGATCAACACGATCTGACTCGGTTTCTCTATTGATTTACCTGAATACTCTCAGCGTCTGTTTAATGTCATGATCATTACTGATCCTCTTGTAGCTTTAACAGTGAGGTCACGTGTTTGTGTCCTCGTCTATCTATAGATGGATGCCCTCTGTATATTCTGCGACTCGGTCAAATGGATACCAAGGGTTTAGTACGCGCCTTGGGCGAGGAGTCCCTTCTGAGACAAGTGAGTATACACACAAACACACACACACATCCAGATGCTGGGTATAAGCACACACATAAATACATAAACACATACTATTTGAAAATGCTCTCCCTTCCCCTAACCTCTCACCTCTTCACTCTCCCTCAGGTCCTCTCAATCAACGAGGAAGGTCTGAGGCGTTGTGAAGAGAACACCAGAGTCTTTGGCCGACCCATCAGGTAGCTACCATTTCACACTCACTCCTCTTATGTCTCTCATCCCTGAATACAGTATGTCCTATAACCCTCCTGTGTCTATCTGTCAGCTGCTGGACGTGCCTGGTGGACCTGGAGGGGTTAAACATGCGTCACCTGTGGCGTCCGGGGGTTAAAGCCCTGCTGAGGATCATAGAGGTGGTGGAGGCCAACTACCCAGAGACCCTGGGATGTCTGCTCATACTGAGGGCTCCACGGGTCTTCCCTGTTCTCTGGACCCTGGTGAGAGCCTTTAACATCACACATTGTAGTGTACATTACATTGTACAGTGCTTTCGCTCTCTCTCTCTCCAACTTGATCACGTTCAGTTGTATTCAATTGCATGTGCAGAGCAAACATATGAGACGACCTTTGACCCTGAGTGTCTGTACACTGTTCTCAGGTCAGTCCATTCATTGACGAGAATACCAGGAAGAAGTTCCTGGTGTATGCTGCGAATGACTACCAGGGGCCTGGAGGTCTGGTGGACTACATTGATAGAGAGGTCATCCCTGACTTCCTGGGAGGAGACTGCCTGGTGAGTCTCTCTGGCAGACCGGAGTCTCATCTGGCTGTTGTAGACAGTACCCTTCTACATGCATATGAATTCATATTGGCTAATGCTGCTAGTACATAATATAGTTAACATTGGGTCATCTTATTAGACATTTTCCTTGCTGTGTGTGCTGATAGAACTGTGGGCTGATTGTGTCTCTTGTGTCCTCTGTCATGTCATCTCCAGTGTGAGATCCCTGAAGGAGGTATGGTCCCCAAATCTCTGTACAGGACAGCAGAGGCGCTGGAAAGTGAGGAGCTGCGGCTGTGGACAGATACCATCTACAAGACTGCCAGTGTCTTCAAAGGGGCCCCACATGAGGTAACCTGATCTAAACAGTAACTACAGTATGTGTTTTCCAGCTTCTCAGTTGACTGCGCTTAAACAGTGGGTTAGGTTGCTCCCCCTAGTGGGGAAATACGTTACAGCAAAAAGCTATAAAAACCCATTACAGTGATTTTAATGATCATTTGTCTGTAGTTTTGTCTTACTGTGTTCACTCACTACCGGTCCATTTCCAGCTGCTGATCGAAATCTCCGAGCCCTCTTCTGTGATCACCTGGGACTTTGACGTGTGTAAAGGGGACGTTATCTTCAACATCTACCACTCCCGGAGGGCGCCCCAGCCCCCCAAGAGGGACGTCCAGGGGGCCCACGGCAGCATCGTGTCGCCAGCCACCAACAACATGCAGCTGATTGACAGATCCTGGATTCTGGGGCAAGACTACAGTATGGTGGAGACAGCACTCACCTGCAAGGAGGGAGAGAGTGTTCAGGTAAGAGACTGAAACAGCCACCGACACATCCACAGCTGGTACAGGTGGGTCTGATGATTGGTAGTACCTCATTTGGACAAGTGGGTCTGTTCAATTGGTTGTGTTTTTGAACGTTTCCGAATATATGTGTTCGTGATAACATGTACAGCTTTTTATTTGTATATATTTTTTTAACCTTTTATTTAACCAGGCAAGTCAGTTAAAAACAAATTCTTATTTTACAATGACGGCCTACCCCGGCCAAACCCGGACGACGCTGGGCCAATTGTATGCCCCTATGGGACTTCCAATCACGGCCGGTTGTGATACAGCCTGGAAATGAACCAGGGTCTGTAGTGACGCCTCTAGCATCACTACAGGTGCAGTGCCTTAGACCGCTGTGCCAATCGGGAGCCCCCCAAAAATATGTTTCCGCCCGGTTGCGAACCGGGGACCTTTCGTGTGTGAGGCGAACATGATAACTACTATTTTAAAAAAACATTTTTATAAAATTATTTAATCAGGTAGGCTAGTTGAGAACAAGTTCTCATTTACAACTCCGACCTGGCCAAGATAAAGCAAAGCAGTTCGACACATAGAACAACACAGAGTTACTCATGGAGTAAAACAAACATACAGTCAATAATACAGTAGAAAAGGTCTATATACAGTGTAGGCAATAAATAGGCCATGTAGGCGAAGTAATTACAATATACCACTGTGGAAACACACCACCAACCTCAGATCTGAATCCTAAGACGTGAGTGTAACAGAAACATCCACTGATGTCAATAGGAGTTCTGTGCAGTGCTCATAACTGCTCTCCGTCCCTTGGCAGTGTCTCTGACCTGTGTTTCTGTTAGCTGGTAAGTGCTGGCTTTCAGGTTGTCTTTCAATCCCATCACCTGTCTACTCCGGCTGTCTGTCTTTAGTTCACACTCTCACTAGCAAACTTGCAACATTTTATCAACTGGTACCGTCCCGCTAAGTTTCCGTGCCAGTGAGTCTAACAGACAAAGCTGTGTGAATACAGAGGATAAATATTCAAGTGTTTTATTACATTTTTCTAGATGAATCTCTCTAATATACCATTTACAGAGATGTCATACAAGTCCACCAAGGAGGAGAATTTAGATGGTCATTTAGCTTCCCTCTTCTAATCTAATGCCTGGTCCAGTAGCCAGAGGGAGACATGCAAGGAGCTGACTTTCAATTTGTAGGCTATCATTCCTCCTCCTTGTGTAGCTCAATAATCATTGCAGTCACTTCCATGTGGTGTCATTCGGCAGTGGGCAACGCCTTCAAAAGTATTTGCCTACATGTGAGGGAATTCTAATGGGTTTCTATTTAAAGTCTGTCATTTTGATATTGAATGTGCTATTAGCTATAGCCTGCGTTTGAATGGAAATGCTGCCTCTGACCCTCGACCTCACCTGTCCCCTCCTCCTCTCCCCAGGGCTCCCATGTGACGCGGTGGCCCGGGTTCTACATCCTCCAATGGCGGTTCCACTGCTCCCCGGCCTGCTCTACCTCCAGCCTGCCCCGGGTGGACGACGTGCTGGCCTCCCTGCAGGTCTCCTCCCACAAGTGTAAGGTCATGTTCTACACCGAGGTGCTGGGCTCCGAAGACTTCAGGTCAGTCACCATTCACTATACTGTATAACGCAGTGTATTGTTATGGTGGTGCTTAGTGTGTAGGGCTGCTGCATGTCAGTGAGTAAATGTTTTAGGCCAGCTTGTTTTTTTAGTCCGTGTGTAGTTGTGTGGGGAAAATGTATTTGTGATAATTTATAAGGGTGTTTATAAAGATTCTTAGGGAAACAGTGCTCTATGAAAAAGGTGTTTGATGGATATTTAATCTATTGTCTGTGTGTTTGTCTGCCTGTCTGTCTGTCTGTCCAGGGGCTCTATGACCAGTCTGGAATCCAGTCACAGTGGCTTCTCCCAGCTGAGTGCCGCCACCACCACCTCTAGCCAATCACAGTCCAGCTCCACCGTATCAAGGTAGCATCCAGCCAATAGAAGGTGAAGGAGTTTGAGTTTTGCAACATGGAGATCCCATTTAGGATCTAACTGACTTCTGATACTGTTGACTTCTGCCCTGTTGCCTTAAAGAAAAACCAGTGCTGTACCAACCCCTGCCAATGAGGACTTAACCTTACCCAATGGGATGAGAGAAGTGTTATGAACTGTATGGAACAAGGATCGCCTGTCCTTGATGCCATGTGGTGGAACACTGGAGTTCCTACCTGTGAGCACCTTCTAGTACTGCATTTAAAGCACTGGAATATATTATTAAAATATACATGTACATTTTTTAATCTGTATCTATAATTAGTGACATTAAGATTGCTCTGGAAGTGGAACATCTGCTATATGAGCATCTGCTGAATGAATAAATGCACATGGAGATGTCTTGCAAACCATCATCATCCTCTTCTTTCTTTCAATACCTTTATTCTTTCTTTTTTAAGGGAAGTGACAGAAATGTTTTCCATTTTATTGAAACTGAACAATAAAGCACTTCCTATTTTCAGCATTTATGTAATAACAATGATGACTACTGTTTCAGATGGTACTGTTGAAGTTACCCTTATTCACCATAGGATGTCAGTGTGTTCATGAGGAACGGTGCTACACACAACCATACTACAGTAGCCCTTCTCCAGCCAGTGATTGCCTTACCAGCCACTCTGTCACTCCTTCCGTTCTACTCAACCTTTTAAAGTTGTGTTGCTGAAATAGAGAAAGACATAAGTTATAACTGATATGGCCGATCAGCGATATTACTGTGAGAGGTTCCTAAACCTCCGCCATGTCTTTTCTAAAACACTATTTGACCTTGCGTCAACGAGGTGGTACAGGCTACTGGGTTGTTACATGTTTATTATTCCCTGCTCATTTAAATGCAGTATTGTGTTCCTTCGCCCACCTTGTGGTTGTGTGCGAGGCCTTGCAGTCGGCTGTGATTTCCATAAAACGTTTAATTTCCATAAACTCATCAGATGCCTCTAGCTAAAGCCGACTCATTTATTTTTCCTTTTGTTGTTCCGTTGCCCTTGACTGTATTGTGTTATACAGTAGCTGCTGATACGTACACAATCAAATGGCTGGCGGCCGCAGTGCTTGGTTGAGAGGCGGCCTGCTTGACAGTGCTTGGTTGTTGGGCTCCCTGCTGGGTTGTCAGTGTTGGTAAAACAGGAAGTGTGCTGTCTGTTGTTACCAGGGGGATGTTAGTTGAATATTTAATTCTGCTCTAATGACCTCCTGGGACACATGTTGTCTACAAAACTCCGGCTCGGGGCCACACTTCCTCAAGTCTCATTGGCCAGTTAATTATTGAACTTTGTGCCCTTTACAGTCTAATTCCGTTCTCTTGATCGGGTAACCAGCCGCATTGAGTTGGGGTCAACCAAATTTCTCATATCCAAGCTGTCGATAAACATTAGTATTCAACTTTATTTTCAAAACACATTTACATGTACAGGACTTGGTGAAATGGTACTGCCACAATAAACAATATACAGGCAGACAAAATAGCTTCGCCTCAATGTAAGAGCACAGAGTATACCATATACAGTTGAAGTAGGAAGTTTACATATACCTCAGCCAAATACATTTAAACTCAGTTTTTCACAATTCCTGACATTTAATGTAAAAAAAAATAAAAGTCCTTGTCTTAGGTCAGTTAGGATCACCACTTTATTTGAAGAATGTGAAATGTCAGAATAATAGATTTATTTTAGCTTTTATTTCTTTCATCACATTCCCAGTGGGTCAGAAGTTTACATACACTCAATTAGTATTTGGTAGCATTGCCTTTAAATTATTTAACTTGGGTCAAACGTTTTGGGTAGCCTTCCACAAGCTTCCCACAATAAGTTGGGTGAATTTTGACCCATTCCTCCTGACAGAGCTGGTGTAACTGAGTCAGGTTTGTAGGTCTCCTTGCTCGCACACACTTTTTCAGTTCTGCCCACACATTTTCTATGGGATTGAGGTCAGGGCTTTTTGATGGCCACTCCAATACCTTAACATTGTTGTCCTTAAGCCATTTTGCCACAACTTTGGAAGTATGCTTGGGGTCATTGTCGTTTTGGAAGACCCATTTGCGACCAAGCTTTAACTTCCTGACTGATGTCTTGAGATGTTGCTTCAATAAATCCACATAATTTTCCTGCCTCATGAAGCCATCTATTTTGTGAGGTGCACCAGTCCCTCCTGCAGCAAAGCACCCCCACAACATGATGCTGCCACCCCTGTGCTTCACAGTTGGTATGGTGTTCTTCGGCTTGCAAGCCTCCCCCTTTTCCCCCCAAACATAACAATGATCATTATGGGCGAACAGTTCTATTTTTTGTTTCATCAGACCAGAGGACATTTCTCCAAAAAGTACAATCTTTGTCCCCATGTGCAGTTGCAAACCGTAGTCTGGCTTTTTATGGTGGTTTTGGAACAGTGGCTTCTTCCTTGCTGAGCGGCCTTTCAGGTTATGTCGATATAGGACTCGTTTAACTGTAGATATAGATACTTTTGTACCTGTTTCCTCCAGCATCTTCATAAGGTCCTTTACTGTTCTGGGATTGATTTGCACTTTTCGCACTAAAGTACGTTCATCTCTAGGAGACAGAACGCGTCTCCTTCCTGAGCATTATGACGGCTGCATCATCCCATGGTGTTTATACTTGCGTACTATTGTTTGTACAGATGAAAGTGGTACCTTCAGGCATTTGGAAATTGCTTCCAAGGATGAACCAGACTTGTGGAGGTCTACAATTCCCTTGATGTCAAGCAAAGAGGCAGTTTGAAGGTAGGCCTTGAAATACATCCACAGGTACACCTCCAATTGACTCTGTCAATTAGCCTATCAGAAGCTTCTAAAGCCATGACATCATTTTCTGGAATTTTCCAAGCTGTTTAAAGGCACAGTCAACTTAGTGTATGTAAACATCTGACCCACTGGAATTGCGATACAGTGAATTATAACTAAAATAATCTGTAAACAATTATTGGAAAAATTACTTGTCATGCACAAAGTAGATGTCCTAAACGACTTGCCAAAACTATAGTTTGTTAATCAATTTGTGGAGTGGTTGAAAAATTAGTTTTAATGACTCCAACCTAAGTGTATGTAAATGTCCGACTTCAACTGTATATATACAAGATATACAGACAAACTAGCTCCACCTCAATCTGTAAATGGCCCATCCAAATACCTACCTCTTCTCCATTTGTTTTATTTACTTTTTTGCACAACAGTATTTCCACAATTTCATTTGCACATATATCACTTCAGTGTTAATTTGCTAAATTGCTATTACTTTGCTACTATGGCCTATTTATTGCCTTACCTCCTTACTCCATTTGCACACACACAGACTTTTCTATTGTGTTATTGACTGTACGTTTGTTTATTCCATGTGTAACTCTGTGTTGTTGTCTGTGTCACACTGCTTTGCTTTATCTTGGCCAAGTCGCAGTTGTAAATGAGAACTTGTTCTCAACTGGCCTGCCTTGTTGAATAAATAAATGTAAGAGCACGGAGTATACAATATACAAGATATACAGACAACCTGTAGAAGCAGAGTTTACACAAATCAACATACGGTATGTGCAATCTTATGTAAGCTAAGAACTACAAGCTTCACTAAACACTAAGCTACATTTTAAATGATGTATGAAGAGATGTTTACCTTTTTTCTTTTTTAAATGTACTGAATGATGTGCGGTGGGAAATATCTATGAGTTTGGTGCATATGTGGACGTGTAGAGAGTACAAAGACCAATGTGCAGTTATAGGATGATAGTGCAGTTATAGGATGATAGTGCAGGGTACTAGGATGATAGAGCAGGGTACTAGGATGATAGGGCAGGGTGCTAGGTTGATAGTGCAGGGTACATAGTCCATGAATGAGAAGATCATCATGAACCAGGTGGTGGGAGGTTTGGGTCATGATTGACCTGAACCTTCCTCTGGTGTGCCTTCTTGGCGATTGCTGTGGTGTTGTCCTCCCACTTGAGGTTGTGGGAGATGATGGACCCCAGGAATTTGAATGTATATCAGCCATGCTTACAGATGAGCCATTGCTTTTAAAGGGGAGAGATGGTGAAGGTTATTTCCTGAAGTCAATCACCATCTCCATGGTTGTGTATGCATTGGCCATGATGCAGTGGCATCTCAACCATAGACATGCTGCAGCGGTTAGAGAGGACCTCTGTAGACCGTATGCTGAGGATGCACACACAGTCCAGACTGGGGAGGAGTGCTGCCATAGTGCCAAGATGAGTCACTGATGTTGATTTGTTGATCTATTATGAGCATAGTGCTGGGGGGATGATTCCATACCATGTGCCACTTTCCAGAGTTGGCTGAAATGTACATCTCTTAGGAAGCCATTGATATAGAGTAGAGTGATACCGTCACGTCACTGCTGCCACTCTGCACTTTGTTTCCTGTATGCTGTGTGCTATTCATGTTGAATTGCTAGCTATACCTGATTTACTGTGCCTCATTCTGTTTGATGTCAATAGGGCGTCTCATTGTATGTGTTTGCTTTTCTATGTCCCTCCCTCTCTTTCTCTCTTCTCTTTCGGTACCCCAGGCTACATTCTCTCCATCTCTCAGTCCTGTGCTCCATGTGACCATATTAAGACAGTGCAAACAGACAGACAGCTAGAAAGTCACGCTCCAGGGATGTGTTTCCTTCGCTTCCATCTGAAAAGCCTGACCTTCCTGTTTATTGAAAAGGAGAATTCCGGATGAGTCTAGTAAATAATTTTAGGGAAGAAGAAGTTGAACAGAAACGTTTAAGGTAATGCATGTGCCATGTTAGTATTCGGTGTCTAAAGTTTCTACAACTCTGACTCAGTGCCTCAGCGCATTGATTGAGGTTAGTCTAAAAAGATAATACTGATCACAGTTTTTAGCCATGTGAACACATTCTCAGAGAACATTGAGTATCTCAGTTGTTTTAAAAGCTGTCTAATAACCAAATTCATATTCTGTAATACACTATGATGGCCTGATTAATTTTTCCACAACAAGATAGATACAGTCAAGTCTATTTCTCTGTGATTCCTCATCCTATCTTTCATAGCTTACTGCATTGCTTTCCCTGGAACAATAGTGCCATCAATCTATCCTCCATTTAGGACAATTTTCCAAGCATTGCCCTTGTTTGCAGCTAACTGTCTCTGTTATGTTTAAGTCAAAATGTTTTATTGGTTCCTGAAGATCAGTCCTGGTGCTTTTTCTTGGCCGACCGCCGTCCAGACTTGACATTTCCGTTCCATAACCTCTTAAACTGAGGGCAGGACTGGTGCGTCAGGTATAGGCTGGCCCTTCCTAAATGTTACGAGAACATCAAGCCATCCATTTTCCCTGACGTGGGGCACCCATCAATTTCAGCCTGAATCCCAGGCTCCGCTCATTAATATATTGTTTCTTCAATTATTAATGGCTCAGGTTGGTATGTTGTGAAATAGCAATAGAGAAATGTACATTCTTTGAATTACAGTAGGTACTGACTAACTGAAAAACATTCTGAACTTACTACAAGACATGAAAGTCAATATAGCTAGAATATTCTTTTGCAGATGATTATCTGTGAACAGATTAGTGATTTTCTAAAGCAGAACTTAAAGCAGTAACAAAACAGTGGCTGAAAAGCTATTGGCTACCTGTGTATGAGGACAGTCAGTACGTGGACTGCATGGGTAGACTGAGAGCCCAGCTGTGTAGCTCAGAGCAGTCTGCTCTCAGTCTGTGTTCCCTGACCCATTAGAATGAGCCCAGTCTAGATGGAACCATGGTTGGTGCAGGGGAGGGAAAAGTCTGCTGTGATTACCTGGACAGATCTGTCTCTGCCAGCGGGGCCAATCAGACTGTGGGGAAGGGAGGAGAGGGCGGTGTCTAAGACATCCTTCTTCCCCCGGCTTACCTGCCAAGCCTCAGTGAACACAGGCTGACTGTATCGGCAGGCTGCGGGCTGCATGGCAGCCTTCAATACTCTGGGACAAGGTGGATGACTGAAATAGAGAAAAAGAAAGGGTTGGAGGTCAGATGATAAAGAGAGGGGGAAAGAGAGAGACCGAGACACAGAGAGATTCAGGACAGCTAGCTTCTGGGCATCCTTGGGGATTGGCAGGTTGACTGTTGGCCCTTTTCTCTCCTGTCTCATGCTGTAGTGAGATGTTATTTTGGAGGGTGTGACTACATCTGTTTTAGTGGCTGGGTGTCTCAACAATGCCACTATTCTGTCCCACTCTCCTTAGCCCTCTGTCTGTTCATCCAGTGAACTCCCCTTCTCAGTCTCTATGGGTAAAAAGTACTCTTCCCCTTCTCAGTCTCTATGGGTAAAAAGTACTCTTCCCCTTCTCAGTCTCTATGGGTAAAAAGTACTCTTCCCCTTCTCAGTCTCTATGGGTAAAAAGTACTCTTCCCCTTCTCAGTCTCTATGGGTAAAAAGTACTCTTCCCCTTCTCAGTCTCTATGGGTAAAAAGTACTCTTCCTCTTCTCAGTCTCTATGGGTAAAAAGTACTCTTCTCCTTCTCAGTCTCTATGGGTAAAAAGTACTCTTCCCCTTCTCAGTCTCTATGGGTAAAAAGTACTCTTCTCCTTCTCAGTCTCTATGGGTAAAAAGTACTCTTCTCCTTCTCAGTCTCTATGGGTAAAAAGTACTCTTCCTCTTCTCAGTCTCTATGGGTAAAAAGTACTCTTCCCCTTCTCAGTCTCTATGGGTAAAAAGTATTCAACTGTGTTCTGCAACCTCTGGAAGTGTTCAGTACAGGTAACTGCCAAAATAATGGAAACATTTGAGCAATTGAGGGATACAAAGTATATTGAAATCAGGTGTGGTTCCTGAGTTAATTAGGCAATTAACATCCCATCATACTTAGGGTCATGAATAAAAATGCTGGGCAGGCCATTATTTTGGCTACCATGGCTATGCCATAAGATGACAATGCACCCATTCACCGGGCACGAGTGGTCACTGAATAGTTTGAGCATGAAAACGTTGTAAACCATATGCCATGGCCGTCTCAGTCACCAGATCTTAACCCAATGTAACACTTATGGAAAATTCTAGAGCAACGCCTGAGACAGCGTTTTCCACCACCATCAACAAAACACCAAATTATTAAATTTCTCGTTGATGAATGGTGTCACATCCCTCCAATAGAGTTCCAGACACTTGCAGAATCTATGTCAAGGTGCATTGACTCTGTTCTGGTGGCCCAACACCCTATTAAGACACTTTATGTTGGTGTTTCCTTTATTTTGGCAGTTACCTGTACTGAGCCCTTAGATGCACTTTCCATGCAGCTGTGATGAAGCAGAGACCCGGGAGGGAGAAGTGAGAGAAGGTAGAAGCAGCACAGCTCTGTGAGGTAAACGCTTTTTGGCAGCGATGATGTCCGCACCCTCTCACTATACTGATGAGGTCGTTACTGTAAGCCAGGCCGTAACCGCTCCCATGATGCATGCTGGCAACCAACTCAATCTGTCTGTGTTTGTGGCCCGCGTGTCTTCCTAGCTCGTATGAACAAACTGCTTCATCATAACTGTTGATTAAGATCATTCATTTCAGGCCGTGGAGGGATGCCTTTCCTCTCTGGTGTTTATGTGGCCCACTGACAGTAAGTACACCATCAGTTTGGGCCGGATTACACATTGTTTTTGCCAGTGGAGGAGACTGATAGGCCCGTTGGCCCAATTTGCTATCCACTGTGACACTAATTGTCCATCTGGTTGAGGGGCTGTAGCCCAGGGTAGTGGTATGGGTAGACTCTTGTCAGAAAGGGTTATTGGGCTGTATATTCATAGAGACAGGGGGGACATCTTCATTGTCTAAAGTGGCTTCCTCGTCTCCTCTCCTTCATCTGAACTAATCTTATAACACAGGTTAACACCTGGTAGGTGTCTTTTGGGAATTTGCATCACCTGCCCTGCTCATTCTAATCAGTGCAAAGCAAGGAAAAGAGATGGATAGAGGAAGCCATTGTAGACAATTGAGATGCACCCAACGTTTCCTCTGCTGTCCAAAAGAGGAACAGTCATTCTTCCCAGAGATGCAGATGGGGCTGTTGTTATTGTCTGTCCGTGGGGACTGTGAGAAGAGTGGTTCTGACAGCAGACTGACAGTAGATGGAGTCTGACAGGCCCTGCAGTGCTTGAAGGGAAAATGTAATCTGTCTGGCACAGAATTACATTACATTAGATTTCTGCCACCATGTTCTTGCCAGTAATGGCCTGTTTAGGAAATGAACAAGCTCCACACTCAATAACTAGCCATATTGGCTGGCTGGGAATTCTTGACAGGGATGAAGGCTTGAGCCCCATCACCATGCAGCCTGAACGGGCTGCTGTAAATAGCCTGTCAAGATAAGACTGTACATCCAGAGTCTTTGTGCAGTGTTGATCTGCTAAACCTATTATGCACTTATTGTGGAAAGGACAATCCTGTCTGATTGATGGCGGAGGAGACAGAGAATTACTACACATGCCTATTCAACATGTTTAATCACTGTTTAGCTGGGCTCAATCTTTTTAATCTATATTAGATGTTATTTGTCAACACAATCTGCTTTCAATGGAGAGTTCTTTTCACTCGGAGCTGTACAACTGCAGGTGTCCAGTTTGGTCATCTGGTCATGGTAGTGTGTCTGTATCACCTATCTCCCAACAAGCCAGTTAGAGCCTGAGAGTGAGGGAGGGGCTTACCGCTAGATATACATCTCAGACAATTAATTACACATGAGACTTGATCTTGCTGCCAGGTTCTCTTTAAAGCTGATATTAGTGTTAGTCTGGATACTCCATGTTTTCCTACATCCCACCTAAAGAAGTCGTCTAAGTCTGATGGATCATGGGAAATGGCCTTTTGTCAGCGTGTGTACGTAGTATTTGCTATGCTCCCAGTCACTCTCAGCAGGCGGGCTAGGAGGAGTGGCTCACCACAGCAGACATGATGGACGCTGTGTGGTTTAGCGGTGAGCATATAGTGGGACTCAATGTTGCAGGTCTGATAGGAGACATGGTGCATCTGTTCGGTGGCTCTGGCTGTATGGTTACCCTGATGGTTAACATGCCTGTGTGTTTAGCAGACGAGCACCGAGAGACATGTTATGGATGGCATGTCCTCACATGACCAATCTTCAACCTATAAAGTTCCCTTGTCATCTTCAATTTGCTCTTTGAATCAGGTGAAATAACTCAACTACCTCTTGACTGAATTGATCTGAGTGAACACATTGCTACTTTTATTTCGTTGCCACCCTGTGTGTGTCCTCACTGGACATCACTAGGCTCTGTGGCTGGGCGTATTGAGTGATGAACCTCTGCACCGTCAGCATCTCAAGGCAAGTGCTTTCAAGCCTGTTCCATTAAATTGCCATTACACCCTGATGCACTGATAAAACTAAGCAGATCCAAATGGGCTCTCTCAGTCTTCCTCCCTCAGACCTCCTCCCCCAGTCCTCCTCCCTCAGGCCAACACAACAACGTGGGGAACTGCACTAAACAGGGAGTACATTAATATACCCCAGTATTGCCTCGCTCAACCACATTTTCAGGCTTTTTTTTGGAAGCAATTCGCTATGAAATGTGCAGGTCCCGTCCAGGTTATAGAGAGCAAACGTCTGACTTGACAATTGATTTCTATGATGTCCTGTAAATCCAGGAGTGCTGAGGAATTACTGTAAACGGAGTTAAAAGGCTCGTTAACGTCCGGTGTTGAGGAGGACTAGGTGACCTTGTAAATAGCATAATAAGATCATGCTCTCACGTGTCAATTACCATGTGAATCCCCCTGTTATCAAAGTGGGAAACTGTAGTGATGGAGTGCTCGACAGAGTGATATCTATTGGTAGGATGTAGGACATAGTCTAACTGAGGAAATAATTGATCAGCATTAATCAACGCTTTAATCCAAAACATTTTAAGCCACAGTTAGATATACTGGATAGTACAGGAATATAATTCAGATGTGCCAAATATTGATATGCCATCGTTGTGTTAGGGTTTGGGAGCAACTACAGCTCTGTGGTTGAGCAAGCTGCTAAGCTGTTTTTCAGCCACCTGGTTGTGCTGTTTCCCTTATCAGCAGCTCTGTACTCTGCACTGCAGCAATGTCTGGACCAGATGTCACCTCTCTGCTTTTCTGCACCAGACAGGAGCCCCGTGTACATCACAGCCAATCATACTGTACAATACTGTATGTCCTCATGATCTCTCTCTCTCTCCATCTATCTTTTTCGGTCATCTCTAAGCCCTCCTCAGTCTTTTCATAAGAAATGTCTTGAGCAGTGAGCCCAACAACCTCATGCATATCCTATGGGTTTCTTATTCCACGTAGTCAAACAAAGCTTTTTATCTCCACTTTCTTATCCGCATCTTACAGATGCAAACATTTCTGTCAGACCCTGTTCTCTCACTCCTGTCATATCATCCACTGCATTAATATATTATTTTGGATCACAAACTGACTGAGTGCCATTGGTGGGCATTTCAATCATTCTGAGCATGACTCAACAAGTTCATGGTTAGAACCATAGAATTAGGAATTAGAATAATAATAGCATTTGAATAGGATCTCTATGGTTAGATCAGTCTGTTGGATCTTCAACTGAGACAATTAGACCATGCCTGGTTAATCACAACAGAGAAAGAGAGAGGGGTGAGGGGGGTCAGTCCTTGAGTACAGTACCATCACATTAAATTGCTGGAAGTTTGTAACCTATACTTAAGCAGCAGTTTACATTATTCTTAGCAGTACAGTCAGAATTGTATCCCATAACTTGTACTTGTAAAGTGAATAGTATGACAACATGCCTTGGCGTTCCTCTCCTTTGTTCCAGCATATGCTTCAGTGTAATCTGATTGATCCTAGCGTCAGTTAGAATCAAGGGCAGCCGGGTCCGGATTAAAAGCATCTCACACTCTCAGTAGATGAAAGGGTTCAGACTGGCCCTCTGTGGCAGGGACCGGCGTACGGTGTGCTCATGCCAAGGCTGGGGATTTCCCTTACTCAACGTGATTAGAGCTAGAGAGGAAGTCTTCAAAGTGGCGCATGCACAGTGACTGATGTAGTACACTACTGATCTGCAATGCAGATATACACCTGATATATGAGAGGATTTTGATAAAAGGTTTTGGGATTTGGGATATCTTCCTGGTTGACTTGAACTGTGCTGAGCTTAGTGTATTCGTCCCATTGTGTGACAACGGAGATGATTCAAAATGGACCCCCACTGTCCTTTTCCCTCTCTCTGACTGCAGTAATGGAAATTATCCATTGTGGCTTTAAATTCTCACAGTCCTCACTCAATTCTGCACTGATTGCCTGCACAGAACAATAAAAATTCATTATGGTCTTTGCCTCAGGTGAGTGGAAATTTGCAGAATTTCATTGTAATGTTCCTGAGGGCTGCAGTGCTAAAATGTAATTTCAGTTTGAATAGTTTCCTCAGACCTATGAGGCTTGCCTTGTGTAGAGCAATAGAAAGGAACAGTTACCAGTGTTATTATCTAGCCCAGACCCATTACACTAAGGTTGTGTCCTGATCTGGGTGCTTCCACCTCAGTTCTTTGTGTTCAAGACATTCAATGACTACATGTTGCTGTGTAACTACGTCAGTTCACCGCTAACAACCTGTCTCATTTAAACATTTTGATTTGAAGATTCAGATACGAATCCAATCAGTTTGTTGCTCACTGAAAATCAATGGCAACACTTTGTTTTAAGGGTCCGTAATGAACCATTTATAAGGCATTTACCAACCGTTTGCTCACCATTTATTATTCATTACTATTATTCAAGTACTTATTCAGTACTTCACAAATGTATATATATTTCCTTAAATATCCTATGTTGTGTGCTTATTCCTTGACCAGGTGCTGCTGGAATGTCTACCAATAGCATGCCCATCTTTTTGTGAGAAGTTACACTGTTCACTCAATACATTTATAAAGTATTAATAAAGCATAAACAGCGCTCACTTTAGATTAGGGGCTGCAAAAATACTTTACTAATGATTAGCAAATCGTTTATAAATATGCGAGTAAATGATTCATAAATGGTTAACACACACTTTATACATGCCATATAAATGGTTTATTACGGACCCTTAAAATAAAGTGTCACTAAATCAATGATGTTATTGAGGTGCCTGTTCCAATCTGAACCCTCCAAGCTGGAGCCCCATCTCTCGCCCCTGCTGTCATCGCAGTTGTCCGAATGACACATGTTCGGTCTGCTTAACAACAAGTGCTTGGATTGCTGGTTTCATGCCACGCACTGTCATCTGTTTGAATTAGTTAAGTATGTTTTTTTTGTTGCCATTATACCACAGGATCTCATAGCAGCATGTGTGAGTCTAGGTTGTGGTTCCTGCGGTATATTTGATCTGTACATGTGCCAGCACCGGTAACACAAGCCTCCCTCTAATGGACGAGTGAAGTGAGTTCGGAAAAGCTGAAAGTTTCTCTCTCTCTCTCTTAAAAATAGTTTTCACATATAAAGTTTGTATGTCCAAAGTCAGAATCAAATAGTATTCCAAAAAATATAATGGTCACTGTGGTAGAACGTTTATTTAGATTGTCAATGTTTTTCTGCATTTATCAAAAGTCCCATCAGTAGCCTGATTTCAGATGTGTCCATGTAAACAGTAATATTAGGGAAATTGTTATTCTTCCAAGGATGCAAACATTTAAAAAAAACTAATATATGAATGTGACTATCCACAATAATTGTATTATTGTGTGCATCTAACCGTGCTCAGTGTGTCCAAGGGGAGTGTAGGTACGAGTGTCCAAGGGGAGTGTAGGTACGAGTGTCCAAGGGGAGTGTAGGTACGAGTGTCCAAGGGGAGTGTAGGTACGAGTGTCCAAGGGGAGTGTAGGTACGAGTGTCCAAGGGGAGTGTAAGTACGAGTGTCCAAGGGGAGTGTAGGTACGAGTGTCCAAGGGGAGTGTAGGTACGAGTGTCCAAGGGGAGTGTAGGTACGAGTGTCCAAGGGGAGTGTAGGTACGAGTGTCCAAGGGGAGTGTAGGTACGAGTGTCCAAGGGGAGTGTAGGTACGAGTGTCCAAGGGGAGTGTAGGTACGAGTGTCCAAGGGGAGTGTAGGTACGAGTGTCAAAGGGGAGTGTAGGTACGAGTGTGCACATATAAATCGTACTTAGTCAAGCATGAGCCATGATTGGCGCCTTATGTGGGAATCATAGGTGCAATCTACTGATAAGATGTGACGGATGTTAGAATTGATCAGGCTAGGGTCTGTATTCTCGATACTTACACTAGGCTTCCTATCCATGTTAGCCCTATATTGTTTATTTGTGGCTCCCACCT
The DNA here is from genome assembly GCF_057628025.1 of Oncorhynchus mykiss. Lineage (NCBI taxonomy): Eukaryota > Metazoa > Chordata > Actinopteri > Salmoniformes > Salmonidae > Oncorhynchus > Oncorhynchus mykiss. Next base: position 82,235,186 of record NC_143033.1, read on the forward strand.
CACACCTATAGACTGAAGACCATGTGCCAAATGTACAGATGTTTAACAGATACTTTACCAAGGTCTGGATAACAAACAATAGGCATATTGTTTTTGTGTTGAGGATAGTGAACTGCCTTTTTAATACCTGAATCAATCAAAGCCATGCTCTCTCTGCTGTAAATCCTTTTTTATGAGCTACAATCAATTCGCTATTAATAAAACAATCAGTGGCGCCCATGTTTGCTGCCCTCCCTCTGAATCCTGCCAGCCTATCAAGTCTATAACGAGGTAATACCTGCTGGAGTTATTGTTTTCTTCTCCTGTCTTGCTAACCTGCGAGCCAAGCTGTGCTTCCCAGCTGGCGGGGAAGGTTTTTTTTAGTGACAGACAGAGTGGGGGAAGGTGATTTATGGGTTTTACTCCTGTGGCCCAAATTCATCAGACCAGGGTTCAATTGCACAGCAATGCAAGCGGGCACCTGGGCGAGTCTGGGAATGAGGGTCAGTGGGGTGAGGCTGGGACGACAGTTTGAGGGCAGTGCCCAGCTCACTCTTCCTCACACTGGCTGACTGACTGACTACCTGACTGAAAGCCTGACTAATTGGAGGTCTAAGTACCAAACTCTACCTGCCTGCTACTACTGCCCGGGCTGGCTCTGTGGCTGGCTGTGCTGTTTGGTCTCACAGCTACACTTAGAAAAACGGGTTCCAGTGTTCTTTGGTTCTAGGAAGAACCCTTTTTGGTATCCAGGTAGAACCATTTTGGGTTCTGTGTAGAACCCTCTGTAGAAAGGGTTCTACCTGGAACCAAAAGGGGTTCTTCAAAGTGTTCTATGGGGACAGCTGAAAGAACCCTTTAAGGTTCTAGATAGCACCTTTTTTTCTAAGAGTGTACTGTTAAGGTTACAACTCTGGGAATAACTGGCCTTGCAGATATGTTACTTTGACCTCTCCAACTATTGGTCCAGGGCTGACCAGTGCATGTGAGGGGTGGAGACCGCTTTATATCAATGGATGAAGGGGGACTTGATATTAATGACTTGTCAAGGGTGTAGAGTCTGGGTTTGAACTCTATCTAACCTGTCCTAGCATTGTTAATACACCATCTGTGTTTGAACTGAGCTCCATCATAGCAGTTGCTATTTGTTTGGTATAGATTATTACAGAATATTATTCCTGCTCTGTTCTCACTTTTGTTGATATCAAAAACAAGACTAATGGAAGAAAATGTATGACTGCTCTCATACAGTATATGCTTGTTCATCATGATTATTTATAAGCTGTGCTTGCTGTTTGTTTGATTAGTTGTTGTTCAAACCCGTGATGAACTCAGCATTTTCATTACATTAGGGCTTTTCCCAGAAACACTTTCAGCATTTCAATGTGGGTCAGTTGAGTGTGTTTTCATTTCACCCATTGAGGGCTGAGGCGTAGCCTATAAAACACATCACCCTCTCTATGAGGTGTGGAACCAGGTGTCTTTCAGCACCATTACACAGTAAATAGCCTTCTGAGGAGAAGGTGGTGTTTTATTGACTTGGGAGCCATCTCATGTTTTCCTACACAGTATCCTGCTGCCGTATTATCCCATGGATCAATATTGCACCTCCAACCAGCCTGGCAAAGAAAGCATCACTCTGCTCATCACGGTGTGTGGAAACAAACACATATCCAGTTCTACTCCTCTATATGCAAGTAATTGGCCAGATGTCTTCTTTGTATGGGCAGATCCTACTGGGGGGACTGTGTGGAGTACTGTTAAGGCTGCGTGGTGTTGGGAGGAAGAGGACAGGGAGAAGATAGACATCCTAGGTTGACTCCTGCCTGGGTTGTTTTTGATTGTTCTACTGATCCAGCGTTGCTACGTCCTCAACTATAATGGCATTAGGAGGATGGATGGATGGTGGAGTGAAAATGGGATGGTTGATTAAAATACCCAGGCCAGCAGTGAGAGAAGTACAGGGTAGTTGAGGACAACGGTAGAAGGTCGGGAAGGATTCACGGAATAGGGTTGTAAAATAGGAGAGAATATTACCAGAATTTGTCTGAGCATTTACTGGAAACTATTACTGGAAATGATCTATTTAAGCAATAATACATGAGGCCATGTGTTATGACATTTTACCATGATAAAAACTTGAGTGTATTATTGCTTTTATACAACGAGTTACCAGCATTAAAATCAACTATCCATTTTTCAACAAAAGGTGATGCTACATTTACTAACTCTTCTTCTTGTTTCATTTCTTTAATATCCTCGTCTTCCTCTTCTTGTTGGCACCATTCATTAAACGTTAGTGGATAATAAAACATGTAAAAAGTAACTTTAAAATCATCCATGGCGAGTTACAGGTGCTAAGACTAGTAGTTGTAAAAGTAGTAGCGTAGTGCGTTGCTAGGTAACGATGCCACTATGAATGCGGCCATGTGTATGTTGTCTCATATATCATGGGCAGGAGAGGGTCTAACAATGGGAATTCCAAGCCAGCCGTTGTATAAGCATTTATACATTTCTCATAGAAACATATTAGAATTCAAAATGGTTGGGAATGTTCAATCGCATAAAGATACTGTAAATGACACATGGTTGATACACAAAAAAACCATCAGATGGGTAAACCAGATAGAAATACACTAACTAACATGTTTTTCTTTCTGTGTGTTTGTGCGCATGCATGCATGCATGTGTGCGTACGAGCGTGTATCGTATGTTTGCATTTGAAAGAGACGGACGTGAGGGCGTTGTTTACAGAAGACCAAAGTGTAAATGAACTTATACAGTGTACATTTAGCTTTTGGACATGTTTGATGTTTATCACAAACCAGAGATGGAAGCATTGATGTTTTCAGCACTTGTAAGTATGAGGGACTGGGCTTTTGAGTAGTTTACAGATGAAGGCTGCTGTCGCCGCCCCCTCCCTCCCCCTTGGCTGCATTGTTGGAGCCTTTGTGAATAGCATTGCGTCAGAATCTTCAGTGACAAAAAGAACAACGGCAAAGATCTGAAGTACATGAGATGGAATACCAATATGAGACGAGGAGGGGGAGGACAGGGCTGCACACTGAGAGGTGAAGAAATAGAGAGATCCAAGGCCTCTAAAGGCATTAGAATATCATATGCATATCTGTAACTAAATTGGCACAATAGCGGCAGATATGTTATTACAATGGCGCGACAATGTTCAGCCATTCTATTAATGAATGTGGAGCTAAAATCCATCATGCTAAGTGTAGCTATGATGGTTCCCTTTGTCTATTATGATGAGTGCTTCCATCACATCAGAAAAGATTGATTTGTGTATCGTCAAAGGGAAAACTGTGTGTGTGTGAATGGGAAGGATCTTTGTTCAATTCCATTCATGTACTGTATGTGTGAACGTGTATATTGTATATACAGGGTCCATGAGGAGCAATCTGTGTTATTTTGTTTCCAGGCGCAGTACCTTCTGGTAGAGATTAGGCTGTACTCTGCTCTGGGACTCTGGGATCTCTATCAAACCTCTCTCTGTGCTGAGGACCAGATGCTATGTGTGTGCTCTGCTCCACCCAGATGACATCGCATGATTGTAGCACAACTTTCTACCCTCTGCGGACACACTCGCACACACCACACCTCCCTCTCTACATGTCTGGAGCCACCTGTCTCATCCACATGACACAAACAGATGCGTCTCTGCGATGTAAACAGAATGCTTTGGATTACCTTTGCTGTCTTCCAGGTATATAAGAGAGTCAAACCTCCCTTTCAGAACACTGTGCTGGCAGCAGACACCTGCTGTTGTGCAAATTATGTAGATAACACCAGCATATGTGATTTATGATAAACAGGTACTCAGTTCTTGACTTGGGCAGGAGCTCACCGGAGCTGAGTAATCAGCACCTCTTTCAGTCAAAGTAAATAGTCCTTATCTATTTGCGTTTTGAAAAATATTGTATCATCGGACAGGATCTCCCTTACCTGTGTCTTACATGTTACTCTCACCAGGGTAGCTGCAGTATGTATTTGCCTTGCTTTTCAATCCAAGAAACACCACCAATTCTAATGCTTTGTAAATGGGTTAATGACTGGATAGAAAGTCAGTGGGCATTAGAAACATTAGCGATTGGAACTGATAGTTACCCTGACTTTGCTGAGGAGTCCAGTGACATTAACTTAAAATCCCTCCCATTAGAGGAACAATCCTCTGTGGTTAGTAATGGCTACCGTCTGAGGTATGGCAGGGTTAATGCTGAGCTGTTGTATTGCCTGTAGTTACTAATGATGGTGGAAGTATGGTCATTGAATGTAGTGAACATACACCAGTGTTTTGATTTGTTATCCTTCAGTCTATTATAGTCTGAAGAAATAGCAGTTTGTTATGTGGCAAAGAAAGGTTCTTAATTCATTGGTGTTGTATGATAACATGTTTTACAAAGTATGTGGAGTGGTGAACTCTCAAGGGTTCTCTTTGACATGTTAGTAACACTTGACTGGTTCAGATGCCTTACAGGTCAGTGCATAAATAATCATTTACAAAACAATAATTTACAAAACAACTCAGTAGATTTCATATGTACCCTACCCTAGGCTTGCCCACATCTTTGGCCAGTTCAGGCCATGGGTTGTGAAGCCAGCTCTGATCTTTAAATATCTCCCACTTTGGGAAGAATCATCACTTCACTCTTCTTCCAGTCAGTGAAGCTGGCCACAAATGGCACCCAGACAGGCTTTGTCACCCAGGCCATTACTCAGAGTCTGAATGGCAGAACAGAGAGGGGGCTGACTGATGCCAGGGGATCAGAGTCACACAGACATAACGATGAACAAACACAATGACGAGGCACCAGGAACACATTCACGCTTTGCAATCCTCTTTATGTATCAGTAACCAGCCGCCACTAGACGGCCTCCCACATGTGCCATTACCCACAGCTAGTTTACCCTACACAACACAGTAGCCTGGTTCAAGGGAAAAATAACACCATCTATTACATTTGTAAGGAAAACAGCATGTGTACCCTTTCTTTCCTACAAGGTACAGTATGAGTCACCCATGAGTTAAAGGCACTGGACTCATGCTATTCCTCTACCAATGACATCCATGGTTTAACATGCATGTATCTAGGTGTGTGTGTGCGCGTGTTTGCGTCTGCATGTGTCTGAGTGTGATTGCACAAGTAACGTCTAGTGGGCGTCGGTATGATTCATTATTTTACAGCACACCTTCCTCTGCAGCCTGGATTCATTTGTTAGAGCACTACTCCCATTTTGTTTTGTGAAGAGAAGAATAGCATGAGTGAATACACGGTAGAATGGCTTTGATTGATGAGGAGCGCCATGAAGTGTTTATTAAGAAAGGATATGTTACCTTGGACAGTACTCTCATATTGTCCCACTTCTGAAAACAAGAGCTCAGCAGAGAGGACTACAATGGCTATTGCATCTGACAGTGTGTCATGTTTAACACACAGTACTGCTGTCCGTCTCTGGATCCCACAGCCTTTCCTCGTTAACTTTGCCTGCCATCACATGCAAGCAAAGTTACTTCACCTTAACTTGTAAGAGTTGTCTTGAATTAAGGGTTTGGAGAAAATGGCAGAGAGAAAGTATGAACATTTTGCAAGTACAGTCTAACTTAGAGGTGTTACTGATTCATGCAATTCCTCACATACTTTTATTTTGCTGTAGCTCAAGCTGTCTGCCCTCCATGTCCTCTCAGTGACAGATGTCTGTTTTCTAGACGAGCTAGAAGCTAACCCTAAACAACTCCCTGTCAGGCTGGCATAGAGTGGTGAGGTGGAGGAGCTCCGTGGACCCTTCGTGTCAAAGTAATTCAGCCATTCATTATAGCCATTGGCACTCTGTAGAGTTGATATTTTCTCTAGTTTTCTCGTGTCAATGAACTCATGACATTCCTGGATTGCTCATTGTATTAATAAAGTCAGATTTAATCAACAAATCAGATAGTCAGTGTAAAAAAAAGTTAAGGGTACAAGACTGTGTAGATATCTGGCTGTGTTGGCAAAATCACTTCATATCCCATGGAGCCAAGTGGGGAGAGGGATGCTTGTATCTCAGTATGTATCTCAGTCAGCTAACCCTACGCCAATGATGCCGGTGGATCGCAAAACTGTACTTGCATTCACGTTAAGAAACAATGATATCCTTCCCCACCATTGTCTTAGACAGAGTCTCGAACCAGTCATGACTATTCCACAAATCAATAAATCATAAATCAAGTCTCTTTCCAGCGAATTTCTTAGTTACATGATCCTATAACTAGCACATTAGTTTTTAAGTGGAAGGTACAGTATTTATGAAGTTTGGCAATGAAAACTACCGTAGTTCAGCTAGTTTAGCCAGGGAAAACAAGCTTGGGACAGGATATAGCTGGGTGCACATGCACACCCAGGCTAATTGAGGACACAGATTGTAGTTTTTATTCCCTGATATTCAGAGCAGGCTGCGAAAAGTTAGATTAAAACAATTCAGAGACTGAAACATATACTTCAGATGGCAAATATTTAAGGAGAGCAAATTGATATACACATCAGCTGTAACTGTCAATAGTAAAACAAAGCTTAATGATGTTTGACTGAACCTGAATCCAGAAAATGTATGGTGAAGTCTCTTCCAGACATGGTAGACTCCTCACCACTCCAGTCAGGAGTGAGAGGTCAGGTTCTGGAAATAGTTCTCTGTAGTCCAAACTAAGTGAGCGGAGAAGCTCTTTTAATTACCAGGCCTGCCATATTCCATTTAAGGTCAAACACTCTCCCCCAAACAGGCACCTGGGGAGCACAATCCCACCTCCATCTCTGCAAAATGAGTTTTCCCCTCAGCAGAGCATTATCAATATTAAAGCAGCAGAGGCCCTCTAAAGGCTAGATATGTCAGGTATGCTGCAGCAGGAAAACATGTCAGTTAAATGTTTGTGGGGTCCTGATATTTTTGTGCCTTCCTTCAAAATTGGTTACTAGGATTTGGAGGGAAAATGTTTGCTCTTCTTCGACTGCATTTGCTGATTTTTGTGAGTGCTTTGTCTGTTTGTGAGCCAGTGAAGTCCAGTTTAAAGTAATTCACTGAGTTTGATCCTATGTCTTTGCAACTTGCTCTACTAGAGCATATAATGCAAATGGTTCCATTTGAATCTATTTCTTCAAAATAATTATTTAGTTTGGTGTGAAATGCAGATGGTAGCCTCTTCTCTAACTGAAGTATATATTTCAGTCTCTGAATTGAAAGCTGACCTAGGGAGTCAAGGTTGGAGGAGCATGTCAGGCTTTTCCCACGGGGAAATAATTATGAAAGAATCAAATAACGTTAACAATAATCCCTGTGTTAGTGTTAAACTGTGGCATCGCAGGCACCACGAGACAATAACATAACTACAGAGTGAGTCACGCCATCAGGGATTAAATGGGCCTCTGACCCAGCCCATAGGGCTCGCCTTGTGTGGAATAGAGCGCTGCATTGGTCTTACTGGGCCTGTATCAAAGCCTGGTTATCTGTCATAAGACCACCGGCTAAAGTAGTCTGTATCTCTATAAACCCACTATTAGTTAAAAGCTTTAAACGGTTTTCACTTCACAGTTTACTTTGTAAAGCCTGTAAGGATACACTTTCCATGATAACACTGACTCATTCGAGGTCTTTCATATATGTGTATGTCATTTCGATATCAAATTATTGTAGCCATTGTGGGATTATCAAAACAGCTACGTCCATAGAAATTGGAACGGCCGTTGCTGACCTGTTTTTTTCATGAATATTTGATTTATGAGCTGGAGATTAGATCAGTCACGACACAATTTAGCACTGAGCTGTGGAGGGGCTGGGGTTAGGACACTTGTTAGTGTGTTGCACACATCTAAGAAAGTGAATTGCAATGGATTGTCCTCATTTACAGTTGGTGTGGGTTGAAAATATTTTTCTCTGTGAGGCAGGGAAGAATGATATTTACCACAATGAGAGAGAGATTGGTTTCATACCAGGCCTTTGTTTGATCTTACTGAAATTGAATAACAGCTCTCTGAATTTCCGTCTCGATACAGCAAACACGCTGCATGACAGCATAAAAAAAGAGTTGTTTAAAGGTTTAAATTTGTATTATTTTCTCCATCAAATCTGATAAACGTGTTGATATTATGCACTAAAGTGGGATCAAGATAGGAGGGTGTTCAGAACTTTGACCTTGAATAAACAACACACTGAGTCACTCAAAACAAAACATTTAATTGTGATTGTGGGACCACAGAGACTCATCTTAGAGTTGTCCTTTCAGCACCTCCACAGGACCATGGACAGCAATGAGTGTCAAGGCTGTCCTTCAGCACCACCCTGCCTAGGCAGGGCTATGGACAGATCATCAGTACTTGTGGTGCCTATTATTTCTTCACAGGTCTTGCTGGAGCTGGTTTACTTACTTACCTATTCAGAATCTACATTATAAATGCAATGAAGCAAAACTAGTTCTCCTCAAAAGGACTGAACTTTTCAACGAGTGATAGATGTAATTTTATATCAAGTAGTAAGTTCTATGAAATTCTAAAGTAGAGTATGTTTTGAAAACAAAAGTCTCAAATACTGCATCTGTCCTTACATCTACTATACATAACTTGGTAAAAGGCCACAGGGATGTCAGTTCTGTAACATCAATAAGGAATTAATTCACTCTGTCCAAAATGAAATAATCTGGTTTGTTTTGCTTCTTCTCTACAATTACCTTGGATTTGCATTTTTATGGCACTGTCTCTCACTTTCAAGTCCAGTATTTCTTCACAGTTTGACTCTCACAATAAATCTGTGGGGGAATGTGTTCTTGTCTTGCTGTAAATGGATTTAGCCTATCATAAATTGTTTGTAGTGTATGTAGCCTGATATTGTAAACAAACTCTACAATCCAAGATAGCAGTTTAACGGAACATTTTCCCATGTATTCAGTTATTGTCCTGTTGTAACATAGTTATGTTATGTTTTGACCAGACTGGTTGGTTGAGAAAGTGACCTTGGATTAGGAGCCGGTCCTTATGGTGACCTGGGGTGAGAGCCACGTCCTGGGATTATTGCTGTGTCACACCACTCCTCTGCCTGTGTCATACCAGGGATTATTCAACATCACTGTGCCAGGTTTTAGGACCTGCGCAGGGTTGATGTCAAAATGTGTTTTGAATGTGCTCTAGTTCAATGATCATATGTAATCATTTCAGACGTAACACAAATGGGTCACTCATTCATTGTAAAAGCCTCTTTAATAAAGATACTAAATTGCATTATTACATTTATTTAACATTACTTTTAGAAAGAGGCTTAATAGACAACCAGTCAGGGGCATGTTTTCAGTGCCAGCCTTCGTGCCACTCTCCCCGTCTTCCACAGCAGCCATGTGAGCATCTCTAAACTGTGTTTACTAGTTTGGGTCTCTGACACCCTCAGCATCTGTCTCATCAGCAGCTCAGCTCTCAGTAGCCTTCATCAGCTTTGTCACTATTCCTCTGGTGGGCTGAGACTGACAGTCAAGTCCCTCTCAGAACCAAGAGGCTGTCCAAGAGCCTGGCTTCTGTAGAGCAGGAGTAGTGCTGACTGAGATCAGACAGAGAACAATCTGTCTTAGGCCACATGCTTTTGACTGCAATGAGTATCTTCAATGGAGATTTTGTGTTGTCACTGCAAACACATTCTTTGTGCATTACGTGAACACTGTTTACTCCCAGGTTCCTACTGGGCACCATCCCTAGAAAGGCTGTTCATATGTATTCATCTCACTTTTTTACTTGAAAGGCACATCTTTCGAATTTGACTCAACTTGACCTGCCGTAGCCTACTGAACTTTGATTCTACTGGTTTGTTTTCCCCATTTAAACATAGTACACGCTTCTTGATCTTGGCTGTTAACACTTATGAGATCTGATAACAATCAGATCACAATGCGTCTTAATTATCTACACCTGTCTAAAAATGTTGGTACAATCAGAATGTGGACAAGATCAGAACATAGGACGCATGTTAGAACCAGGTATAAACGGGGCTTACGTATCTTAGTCAGGAGCCAAATGTTTTGCTACATGATGTGTCTGTGATGACTCACACCACCAGGACTGTGGGGCAGAACTGGTACTTACTACTCTGCTGAGGTCATCCCTGTGCTGGTATGCATTGTTTAGCAAGGTACAGTATGACTGCTCCATATTTCTGTAATGGAGTTGCTGTGGAGTCTCTCAGTTGGATTTGGCCCGGTGGCTCCAGACCCGGCCTCCAGATGATTGATGTCTCTCTTGGTTGGTGGGAAGCTCTGGTTCTGGCCCCGGAGAGATGTAATATGTTCTGTGTCTATCCAGGGTATTGCTGTCAGAGCAGGGTGGTGTTTGGATAGATTGAGTCACCTTGTGTGGATACACACACACACACATGCACGTACACACACATACAGTAATTTACTAAAGGCCATTTTCCTGGATCATTAGTCCAGAGTGTGTTCTCTCCATCCACCTGTGTCAGAGACTATGCCTAATTGCACTGATCTTTTGCTCCATGCAGTACTGCAGAGAAACACACAGGGGCTTCGGTCTGTACTCAATAGAAACCTAACTTTATTGACATTTCCTTGACAATGACAATTGCTCTAGAAAGATGGCATTATGAGAGTCACTGATGAAAAGGGAAAACAGGGCATGTAATTGTTCAAGTCTCCTATTTCCCATGTCCCACAGGGAGGCTGTTAAGTTTGAATGGAGTAGTACATTATTATTCTGTGGTCCAACAACCCAAGCCTGTTTCATTCTTTACCAACTCATGTCACAGTCCTCTCTCTCATCTGTCCTGTATGCTCTTAAGAGGCACAGTTAGCCGCTGCCATCCTTCTTCCTCTCCTCTCCCTCCATCCTTGTCACAGGTCCCCCAGCGCTGCTCGGCGATGACGTCTACAGGCTTCACGATCAGTTATCCTGTCTTTATTGCTTAAGTGGCTGTGACACAGATAGTGTCTCACGCTCTAGCCCAGTCCCAGTGTCTAACCACCAAAGTAATTAAGTCTTCTAATGAATCATCCACTGGACTCACACACCAATCATCTGCACTCTGACACCACACACACCAATCATCTGCACTCTGACACACTAGATACCATACACACCATTCATCTCACATAATTGTGCAGATTAAATGTGTGTTCATCCACTTACAATATGGTTTTCAATGTGTTTTTGGATATTTGAGTGAATGTTAGTGATTCAGTCTTCTGTATAGAAAATCAGTAATGGGGTTTTGTTTAGAGACAACTAACGTCTGGATGATGTTTCTTTGCTGACCAAAAATCCAATCCCAAGGACATTGACTGTGGAGTATACTGTACTCACACAGACGTTATTTGAGTGACACTGTTACAATAGGAAGGACAGACAATGACATTTCTCCTTGTCTGACTCCTCCTGTAGCCAAACATACCATCACTCAATGACATTTCCTCCAAGGACCCTGGGACTAAACACCTCCCTCTGCAACTGGATCCTGGACTTCCTGACGGGACGCCCCCAGGTAGTAAGGGTAGGCAACAACACGTCTGCCACGCTGATCCTCAACACTGGGGCCCCTCATGAGACTGAACAGATTTGGCAAGGGTCCCTAGATCCTCAAAGCTGCAGCATTGAGAGCATTCTGACCGTTTGCATCACGGCGTGGTATGGCAACTGCTCAGCATCTGACCCGCTACTCACTGTTTATTATCAGCCTTACCAACATGTACAAATTACCTCGACTAACCTGTACCCCCAGGAATTGACTCGGTACCGGTACCCCCTGTATATAGTCTTGTTATTGTCATTTTATAGTTTTACTTTTTTTATTATTTTAGTTTATTTGTTAAATATTTTCTTCTTGAACTGCACTGTTGGTTAAGGGCTTGTAAGCATTTCACGGTAGGGTCTACACCTGTTGTATTCGGCGCATGTGACGAATAAAGTTTGATTTGATGTTACCCAGTATTCTTCCCCAATGAGCTGACCTGGGGTCATTTCTAGTAGTGCCAGTCCTTCTTCATTAGAGGCATTAATTGGCAGCTGATTATCTCTGTGGTGTCTTAATGGCTGTAGCAGCACATTAGTAAAATTATCATCCTGGCTCCCACTGAACTGCCAATTAGATGGACATGACATAGTCTAGTTACACTCTAATGGATCACTTCATCCAGGCTCTCAATAGCTACCCACACACAGTAAATGGTCTAAGTTAAGAAATGGGACCAGGCAGTCACCATGTCCTCAAGCCTATAGACCGATCAAGACACCCCTGTCCAGTGTGTCCACATTGTCTTGGAATGCATATAGCATCACCACTGTATACATCCCTGCCCAGTGTGTCCACATTGTCTTGGAATGCATATAGCATCATGACTGTATACATTCCTGCCCAGTGTGTCCACATTGTCTTGGAATGCATATAGCATCATGACTGTATACATTCCTGCCCAGTGTGTCCACATTGTCTTGGAATGCATATAGCATCATGACTGTATACATTCCTGCCCAGTGTGTCCACATAGTCTTGGAATGCATATAGCATCATGACTGTATACATTCCTGTCCAGTGTGTCCACATTGTCTTGGAATGCATATAGCATCATGACTGTATACATTCCTGTCCAGTGTGTCCACATCGTCTTGGAATGCATATAGTATAATCACTGTAAACATCATGTCGGTGCTGTAGGCTCACCTGCTGTATCTGTGAAGCTGGCTGGTGTTCCAAGGGGCCATGCTGCCAGAGACTCTCTACCATTGCAATCCCATAATGAGCAGCCATGTTGTTCTATTGACTGTAGTAAGAGGAGGCAGAATGACAGTGGAGGAAAGGAGCAGTGTGTGAGGGAATGCAGCCAGGAGATGTAGAGGGTGGGATTGACAAGGGGAGATGGAATCAATGTGTCTGTGAGGAGCTGCAGGTACACTCACATTCACTCTCTTTCTCACACACACTTTCTTTCTCACACACACACACACACAACTCTCATTAGCTGTGTTACAGTGACTCAGTGTGTGTGCCTGTCCAGACCTGCAGAGACTGTTCAGGGACATTGTTAAAATAATTTTCCATTCCAGCAGAAGCACACCATTGGATGTCGTATAATGGTCTCCACATAGCGTGACAAAAAAAGTATGCTGACTTGGGAAGTTAGTAATGAGACTTTGCAGAGCCATCTAGTGTCCCAAGGCTAGGATCATAAGTGGCCTAAATTAACTCTGGTGGTGACAGTCTTGCCCCCTGACCCTTTGGAGCAGTGGGATCACTGAGGTCTGTGACTGCAGGGGCCAGCTCTAGGTCTGTGACTGCAGGGGCCTGCTGTGGGCCAGCTCTGGGTCTGTGACTGCAGGGTCCAGCTCTGGGTCTGTGACTACAGGGGCCTGCTCTGGGGCCAGCACTGGGTCTGTGACTGCAGGGTCCAGCTCTGGGCCTGTGACTGCAGGGGCCAGCTCTAGGTCTGTGACTGCAGGGGCCTGCTGTGGGCCAGCTCTGGGTCTGTGACTGCAGGGGCCAGCTCTGGGTCTGTGACTATAGGAGCCAGCTCTGGGTCTGTGACTACAGGGGCCAGCTCTGGGTCTGTGACTGCAGGGGCCAGCTCTGGGTCTGTGACTGCAGGGGCCAGCTCTGGGTCTGTGACTGCAGGGGCCAGCTCTGGGTCTGACTACAGGGGCCTGCTCTGGGGCCAGCACTGGGTCTGTGACTGCAGGGTCCAGCTCTGGGTCTGTGACTGCAGGGTCCAGCTCTGGGTCTGTGACTGCAGGGGCCTGCTCTGGGTCTGTGACTGCAGGGGCCTGCTCTGGGTCTGTGACTGCAGGGGCCTGCTCTGGGTCTGTGACTACAGGGGCCAGCTCTGGGTCTGTGACTGAAGGAGCCAGCTCTGGGTCTGTGACTGCAGGGGCCAGCTCTGGGTCTGTGACTGCAGGGGCCAGCTCTGGGTCTGTGACTGCAGGGGCCAGCTCTGGGTCTGTGACTGCAGGGGCCAGCTCTGGGTCTGTGACTACAGGGGCCGGCTCTGGGTCTGTGACTGCAGGGGCCGGCTCTGGGTCTGTGGCTACAGGGGCCTGCTCTGGGTCTGTGGCTACAGGGGCCTGCTCTGGGTCTGTGGCTACAGGGGCCTGCTCTGGGTCTGTGACTACAGGGGCCAGCTCTGGGTCTGTGACTACAGGGGCCAGCTCTGGGTCTGTGACTGCAGGGGCCAGCTTTGGGTCTGTGATTGCAGGGGCCTGCTGTAGGCCAGCTCTGGGTCTGTGACTGCAGGGGCCAGCTCTGGGTCTGTGACTGCAGGGGCCAGCTTTGGGTCTGTGATTGCAGGGGCCTGCTGTGGGCCAGCTCTGGGTCTGTGACTACAGGGGCCTGCTCTGGGGCCAGCACTGGGTCTGTGACTGTAGGGTCCAGCTCTGGGTCTGTGACTGCAGGGGCCAGCTTTGGGTCTGTGATTGCAGGGGCCTGCTGTGGGCCAGCTCTGGGTCTGTGACTCCAGGCGCCAGCTCTGGGTCTGTGACTACAGGGGCCTGCTCTGGGGCCAGCACTGGGTCTGTGACTGTAGGGTCCAGGTCTGGGCCTGTGACTGCAGGGGCCAGCTTTGGGCCTGTGACTGCAGGGTCCAGCTCTGGGCCTGTGACTGCAGGGGCCAGCTTTGGGTCTGTGACTACAGGGGCCTGCTCTGGGCCGGCTCTGGGTCTGTGACTACAGGGGCCTGCTCTGGGTCTGTGACTATAGGAGCCAGCTCTGGGTCTGTGACTACAGGGGCCAGCTCTGGGTCTGTGACTGCAGGGGCCAGCTCTGGGTCTGTGACTGCAGGGGCCAGCTCTGGGTCTGTGACTGCAGGGGCCAGCTCTGGGTCTGACTACAGGGGCCTGCTCTGGGGCCAGCACTGGGTCTGTGACTGCAGGGTCCAGCTCTGGGTCTGTGACTGCAGGGTCCAGCTCTGGGTCTGTGACTGCAGGGGCCTGCTCTGGGTCTGTGACTGCAGGGGCCTGCTCTGGGTCTGTGACTGCAGGGGCCTGCTCTGGGTCTGTGACTACAGGGGCCAGCTCTGGGTCTGTGACTGAAGGAGCCAGCTCTGGGTCTGTGACTGCAGGGGCCAGCTCTGGGTCTGTGACTGCAGGGGCCAGCTCTGGGTCTGTGACTGCAGGGGCCAGCTCTGGGTCTGTGACTGCAGGGGCCAGCTCTGGGTCTGTGACTACAGGGGCCGGCTCTGGGTCTGTGACTGCAGGGGCCGGCTCTGGGTCTGTGGCTACAGGGGCCTGCTCTGGGTCTGTGGCTACAGGGGCCTGCTCTGGGTCTGTGGCTACAGGGGCCTGCTCTGGGTCTGTGACTACAGGGGCCAGCTCTGGGTCTGTGACTACAGGGGCCAGCTCTGGGTCTGTGACTGCAGGGGCCAGCTTTGGGTCTGTGATTGCAGGGGCCTGCTGTAGGCCAGCTCTGGGTCTGTGACTGCAGGGGCCAGCTCTGGGTCTGTGACTGCAGGGGCCAGCTTTGGGTCTGTGATTGCAGGGGCCTGCTGTGGGCCAGCTCTGGGTCTGTGACTACAGGGGCCTGCTCTGGGGCCAGCACTGGGTCTGTGACTGTAGGGTCCAGCTCTGGGTCTGTGACTGCAGGGGCCAGCTTTGGGTCTGTGATTGCAGGGGCCTGCTGTGGGCCAGCTCTGGGTCTGTGACTCCAGGCGCCAGCTCTGGGTCTGTGACTACAGGGGCCTGCTCTGGGGCCAGCACTGGGTCTGTGACTGTAGGGTCCAGGTCTGGGCCTGTGACTGCAGGGGCCAGCTTTGGGCCTGTGACTGCAGGGTCCAGCTCTGGGCCTGTGACTGCAGGGGCCAGCTTTGGGTCTGTGACTACAGGGGCCTGCTCTGGGCCGGCTCTGGGTCTGTGACTACAGGGGCCTGCTCTGGGTCTGTGACTACAGGGGCCTGCTCTGGGCCAGCTCTGGGTCTGTGGGAGTCAGTGTTGATCACTGTGTTCTGCTAATTCCCATCAGAAGACAGAGATGTCACCAGGCCAGGAGCCAAGTGCTAAGCAGGGCCACCGTCTCTGTCTCATAAGGCCAGGTGTCCTTGACCCTGATATGGCCTGTGGCGTGCTGCTGGGTCACACTGTGTGCATAGGGTTAGGGGAAAAGGGAAACAAAATTATTCAGTCACTTCTACTCTTATCTTCCTATTGACGTAGATAACTTCAGGGCTGCCGTAAACTTTAAAACTGTTATATAACTTTTTGTAAATTTTAGTTCATGTAAATTTGACTGTTTTCACGTCCACTTCAGTAGCATGGGGGGGGGTATGATTCTCTGAGGACATGGATTATTCATAGAGGAGAGACGGTGATGACGCAGTCAGTGTGTGTCTCAGACTGCCAATGATGATGCCGGTTGCGTCAAGTCACCCAAAAAGGCAGTTGTGCGCACAGAGTTCAGAGAAGTGAAGTATCACTTGGGTGGATGTTTGTGGTGCATATGAATATTTTGGAAACATCAGTCAGCTTCTTGGAACTTTGTAATCTCTCAATGATTGCATTACTCTCACCGTTCAAAAATAAGCACCAGGCTTTCAGCAGACGATGAGGAAACTCATCTAAAAATAATTACATGATGAAACTCATCGAAAATATATCCCTGTGTTATTAAGATTTACAATTATATCCTTTAGACAGTCATGGTTAACCAACAGTACAAATGCCGCAATCTCCTGTGGTTTGTGATTCAGAATGGTTATACATTACAGATAAGAATGTCTCAAGGTAGGTTGTCTATTCTGGTCGATCATTGACTGGCACTCTCGATAGTCTTACATTCTATAAAACACACCACTACTACAATACAGAAATTGTTATAAGTCTCCTGAATATTGAAAATCTGAAGTGTGAGTAAGGAAGAATGCTTCTGCACTTTGATGAGGTTAGGAGTGAATACTGTCTCCTTCACTTCTTTCTTCAAAATATTTTATTTATCTAAAAAAAAAGTCATTTCTCTGAATGATTTTGTCCTATCCCTTTCTATCCATCTCACAATTCTTACCCCCAATGAATGTCTATTTAGCATACCCTCATAATACCTGCATTCTACATGAATGTCGTTTGAGAGTTAACTATAATTTCTGTCTGCTTGAAAAATACTAAAGTCTGACCCAGGAGGACCAGCTAGAACTGGGCACTAGTAGAGAGCTATAGCTGCCAGTTGATAAGGTTCAGCCACTGGTCTGTCCGGCAAGAACAAGTCAGATGCCTTCAGAACAGGTTTATTGCAGATATTGGGTTCAACACACCACACTCCTCTGTAATGATGGCTCACAGTAAAAGTGAGTGTATAAGAGTGGTTCTATGAAGAAATTAAGATAGATTCCAGTAATGAGCATACAGAGCATTGGCAGTAGCGCAGCTGGACAATATCATACACAGATACATATGGCCTCTAATAAACTAGCTTAGCATATACTATGGCCTGTCCTGTCGTATCATAGTAGTATGGCCTGTATACAACCAATAGACTGGCTTAGCGTACTATGCACATCAATACACACATCTATGCACTACAATGTTCAATTACTGATTACTAATACAGAAACAATAATGGAATGCAGTTACAGCATAAAGATTCAAATACTGGTAAGCATATAAATGAAAACATGACCGTTATGCAACCAGATTCTGCATGAGCACGAGACCACGACCACTGTGGAATACTAACTGCACACGAGGAAGGCTAAATGAGACTACTTGTTAGACCAGTGCACGGGAGCACTACATAAAGGCTCTACATGGCAATAAATACGACTACAAGTAAACAGACAATATGAACATAATAAAATGAATAGGCTATTCTAAACAAGGCGTGAGGAGCGTAGACGAGCTAGCATGACTAGGCTAGCTGGCTAGGAATAGCATGACACACATGGAAAAGGAATAACTGGTAAATATCTCGACAGCCTTAGCCACACCCAACTAAAATACCAATGACATGTCAACAGTACTTACACTTGGTGAGGAACAGTCCAAGACATCCATCCTCGTCTGACCACGATCTCACTCTGATGGCAGCAGCAGAGGTCAGTAAGCTGCATTCGTCATACTTTAGAAAACATTTCCCAACAGAATCTGTTTTCATTTGAAGTTGTAATCCTTTGCAGCGAGATCCCAATTTTCAGTCCTAGAAAAATGATTAAGGTTGCAGCTTTTGTTCTTATCTTCATATTTTATTTTTGTTGGGGTTCTTATGAAAAGGACCAATGTGCCCAACGTAGCAGATGTTGAACTTTGTTCACATTCTGCCTGCTGCCACTAATTTATAGTTTCTGTTTTATTTGTATGCATGAGAGTTGCTGTTGATTTCCTGTTTTTCAGACACATAGAATTGTCAGTATAGCTCACCTGTTTCTGTTTCTGTCTGGTTAGGTGTGAAGCTCCCCCTCCTTCCCCCCTCTTCCCCCCTTCTGGCACCAGCCCTGTCACACCTTCTCTGTATGTTCACACACATAGCAGGGCACCAGTAGGCTGTGCTCTGTGCCCAAACCCAGGAATGGTGAGGAGGTGCAGGGTGGTGTGCTGGGTGGGGGTGAGAGATGGTGGGAAGGTGTTCTGTCTCTGATTGACCTGATTATGGAACACAGCCCCTGGCATCGTTCCCAGAGGGTGCAGAGATTGTGGCAACGTCTTGAAAAATATTCCTGTGGTGTGGGGGGGGGGGCTTCTGCAAAGCTGATCTAGGATCAAGGCAAGTGTATGGTATTACAATACACTTGGTCTCTAAACACCCATCCCAGTAGACCCTTTTACTCCTACTGGGGGGGATGGTGGGGGACACACAACATAACATGTGTTCCCCTCCCCTCTCCCTGGTGGCAACAGCACTCTGCTACCCCCTCTAGGGAGCTGTGGCCTCCCAGCAGGCACTGAGCTGCAGTGTGGCACAGTGCCAGGGGAGGAAGAGCCAACAGGAAGTGGGCTGGATTGGCCAATTAATCTGCACTGTCATCCTTTAGACAAGACAAACTGTATGGGCCCCCAGAGACGCCACGACCCAAAACCCACTGAACTGCTCAAATGGTGGCTTCTTAGGGTGCTGCAGTTTGAAACTTACCATCTATATACTCCCCACATTTTATTTGTGCTGATGATTTCATACAACCTGCAGTGACATTCATCCCTGGTGCTAAGAGCAGGTAATTTGTATGTAAAGCACGCTGAACTAGCTTTTAAAGGCACTAGTCCAAAATGACTTTACCCCTAGAGAAGATATCAGATACCTGCCTATCTGGGATAGCTCGGGGAGGGTTCTTCAAAGGAATCTGCCCAGCCTAATGTTTGTGTTTGTATTTCCCCAGAGAGGCAAAGCGTCAACTGCGGCGGTGGAAGAAGTAGTGAATCTGAGTGGCTGGATGGTGCACTGGCAGAAGAGAAATCTGGAGGAGAATTTCCTTTGCTTCCCGGGATGAAATAAATTATTCATTCAGTGACATGGAGTGTTGAGCATGAGTCTGACAGCCATAGAGAAGGCTGTGAGATTATGGGCGAATATGGATGTGTCTCATGTATATTCTGTTTCAGTTCGCCTTACAAACGCCTCTTGTCTTGTCTCTCCGCCAGTCTACTACAGGGCTCTGTTGGCCTCTGTTATGGACAGTCAGTGGGGATCCACTGTAGCTCTGCCTGCTGTAATCCAACATGAAATAATTACCAGAGAGATGAATGGGAATGGTTTGCTAATGCTGTGCAATTATGAATAGGGTACATATTTAATTAGGCTGACCAGAAATGCTTAGCATAATAAGATTTGATTGAAACAGTGATCTACTGCTTGTGCTTGCTCAAATGAGCTGGGAAGGAGTTTTAAACTAACTACAAAGGAGTTTCACAAGGCCTTTAATGGTAGGGTGTACATCAATGGTAATTGGTGATATTGGACTTCTCAGGGTCACCCTTCATTCAGCCTCTCTAGGAAACGCTCCCATTGGTCTAAGGCCACTCCCACCCACATGGGGTATTGATACCTTGACTAATGACAGAGAGTCATACTGGATGTATTGCTTCTATGACCTCTTTCTGATGATGTCATGTTTTTCCAAGCTCTGCAGCTGACCTATCAGAAGCTCTGTTACTCTAACCACTTGTACTGTCACGGACCAACATTCTTATCAACAATCCAATACGCACCTCCCAAGGTTTTTCTAAATATCACAAGAAGTGAGGATCATATTCAACATCAATATGACCTTTGCATAATTTCTTCCTTTCTTCTCTGCTGACCCACATTGAGGAGCTGTTTACCCACCCTGGTCATGCATTTTTCATCAGGCTCTGATCACTGGTGGGACAGTGCCTGGCCTTTTCTCAATATGTATTCAAAGCAGGTGGAAGATGGCAGGAGAGAGAGATCTTGTTAGCTGCCACCTTCATACAGTCATAGCTAGCTGGATGCAGACGGCAAGGTCACACAGGCAAACCGGCCAAGCTGGTCAAGCGGACCAGGCATCTGTGAGAATAACATAGTGGTACAAACACAAATACAATTCATAATTTAGGGCAGATCATTCTGAGTGGGCCAACTGTATGCAGTACTCGTCCTCACACATCACCTGTCAAATGCTTTATTAGCTGTGAATGGGATGACTTGCCAGTGTGGAGTGTGAGTCAAAGGGTCAGGGACAGGGTATATTTAAGCAATAAGGCACGAGGGGGTGTGGTATATGACCAATATACCACAGCTAAGGGCTGTTCTTAGGCACGACGCAACGCCTGGCCCCTTAGCAATGGTATATTGGCCATATATCACAAACCCTTGAGGTGCCTTATTGCTATTATACACTGGTTACCATATTATAAACTGGTTACAAACGTAACTAGAGCAGTAAAAATAAATGTTTTGTCATACCCGTGGTATACGGTCTGATATACCACAGCTGTCAGCCAATCAACATTCAGGGCTCGAACCACCCAGTTTATAATGTACAATATAGTTGAATATGTAGTACTGTTGTGTGGAGCATGGTAGATATTACTGGTTTGTTGACTGTCTGTTGAGAGCCAGTTACCTTCGAGTTGTGGATTGAAGTTCAAGCAATGAGATGCTAAAGTACACTTGTAGTAAGATATTGGGTTCCCAGTGCAGCACTGTGAGCTTGTTATCCAGGAGCCTCCAGCTACCAGCCTTTACCTGTTCATTACCGCCCCAGTGTTATTCGTACTGCTCCTACTGCATCACGCCAAGGCAGAGAGAATAGGTGTCTCTGAATATGGTGAAAGACTGGAGTTGGTTGTTACATTTCAGACCATGATATAATAAGGACAAACAGACGTGGAGGAGATGACCCTGATAGGAACCTTACATCAGAATAGTAGTGCTATTGGCCACGTAGTACTGACCAGAGTCCCTCCTGTCCAGCTAGGATAAAAATACACCTCAAAACATCTGGGCCAGGATTTGGGTCAGACCAAAAAAAGCGTGATCCAGACCAGACAAACATGGTCCAGAGGTGAAGACAAGGTTGACCTATTATATCTCTGGTCTATTTCTGGCCTGTGCTCCAGGGGCCACGCAGAGGCTGAGGTCACTCAGGGGATAGATAGCCTGTCTGCTGTTCTCCACCACAGTAGGAATTATCTCTGTAACCCAAATCCACCTGTGTCCAAAACAGCAGGTGGTAATGGCTATGGGATATGTATAGGCTACAGCAGGATGGCACCTTGGGAAAAGACTTCAGATGTGTTCCATGTCCCAGAGGTGGATCATGGGAAACCCACCACTCAACTGAGGTGGTTTAACCATGTATTATCGACCTGGCCTCATTACTGAGTTTGTGAACCCTACTAGCTATAGGTCAAGCTCTGCCAATGGAACCATATACTAGCGGTTTTACATGGTATTTCTGTGATTGTATATGGGATACGGGATGCATTGCAATGGGGCGGCAGGTAGCCTAGTGGTTAGAGCGTTGGGCCAGTAACCAAAAGGTTGCTAGATCTAATTCCCGACCTGACAAGGTAAAAATAATCTGTTGTTCTGCCCCTGAACAAGGCAGTTAACCCACTGTTCCTAGGCCGTCATTGTAAATAAGAATTTATTCTTAACTGACTTGCCTAGTTAAAAAAATATACTGTCTATTGTGACATGGGCCCTTGTTTTTTAGATATATCAGTTTTTAAATGCTTTGCCTGTAATTTTTCACTCCCTCTTATGCAAAGTGTAACAACCAAGTGCTATTTTGATAGAGTGGACCCCTTTATTCTACACTTTGCTATGTTGCTGAACACCTGCTGTCATGCTCTACTATAATTGGACGTTATTCTCACGTCAGTCAAGTGTTTGTATGTAAAGAATGAATGTAGGGAAATGGGCATGTCGTCTGCGTATCGCAGTTACACTCCTCTCTACCTGTCGTCGACTCAAAGCTATTGCTAATAGACATCAAGCTTCAGGAATACTGGTGTGTGTGTGTTTTTACGTGTGTGTGTGTATTTTTATGTCAGGAGGACAGAATACTTCCCAGGTAGCCCTTCACCTTGGTGGCAATGGAATGCTCCTTGAGATGTTGTCTGGGTCGCGGTGGCCGGGAGATTTATCCAGTGGTAATGAGGACTAGCTTTTCTTTTAAGGAGGAAGCAGATAGTGTTGACCTTCTCTATCCTCTCCGGGTCCTGGCCACAACGTTTAGGGTTCAACTTTTAGGCTTCTGTTAGGGTGCTGTTACACCACCGACCCGGTTCATCCACTGATGCCACATACTGAAACTCAGGCCTCTCAATGCCTCTCAGTCTGTGCATACAGTATCTAGTATGAGGAAATGAAAGGGAGTGGTGTACAGAGGTCTCTGAACCTGCCATTGATTCTTGACAATAGGTTTCACAATGTTAATTGAGACTATAGAGAAATGTAAGAGGACTCTCATATGCTTTCAAAAACATTTGTAGTCCTGTGACATGCATGGGTTACTCTGTGACAGTAATGTCACACTCACACAGGGATAGATTCAGGTATCACAATTTTATTTAAAAAATTAGAACTTTTTCATATTTCAGTGTTGCCATGCTTTGAGCATATAACAATACAGTATAAAATCTCAACCCAAAAGGAGGATAGCAAAAGCAGATTTTGTTGATGCTGCTGCAGCAATTAGTTAAGTCATGCTGTTACTGTACAGATAACATTCCCATCAAAGTACAAACACCTCAATGAATTGCTTTTAAGTACAATAATCATCTTATTATCCAGCGCAATGTGTTATGATAATAAACATCTCTTTTGGAAATAAATCTCGTTGTAGGCCTACAGGAAAATAAATACCACACAAAATACTTTGCAAATCATAGTGAATGTGCTGAGTTATTTCAACATCCCAAGGCACCCAGGCTTGTATGTTGGCAAAAAAGATGTCATTCTTTACACAAAATTGCGTCAAGCAGGTGGTGATAGAGAAACGATAGCGATAGAGCAGAAAGCTGTGCCTGTTTCATAACCGTTTAAGTATACATTCCTTTTCAAGTCTACCCGTCATTCACAGTGAAAATCCCAGGCAGTGGGAATATAAACAAAATCACATGATTGGTTGAAATGCGTGTCCCCAGTCCAATAAAAACAAGGCAACAGTAAGCATGTTGTCCCCCACAAATTATCCAGCACCCCCCTTGGGCCAATCTGTATAATTTTGCAAATGACTGATTTCTATGGCAAGACACATCATTCACCCAAGTTTCGTTAAAATCGGGCCAGTGGTGTCTGAGATATCATGTGTGACTAACGTACATACAGTTGATTACTATAGCATCCCCCCTTGGATTAATCAGTGTAATTTTGTGAATGTTGGATCTCTATGGCAAGAGGCATCATTTACCCAAAATCGGGCCAGTGGTGTATGAGATATCTTGTGGGTTAGCTAGACTCTGACTCACTCTGAGTCATATGTTGAGTCTTGACAATGTTTGTTACAATACAAATATCCTTGACTCATTTTTACCAGACCATGCCCAAGTGAATATTTATTGGTCAATAGTGGCCATGTTGTTTTAGGTATTAGTCTGGAAAATATTGTCATGGATGCCACATATCAAGTTTCATGCAGATCGTTCATTCGGTGCCAGAAGAGTAGCTTTTCAGTGTTTTTAACAAAATTCTAAATAATGGAAATCCAGAATGGTGAAGCTTATTGGGCCCTGAGGCAAATTTGTTTCTTTTGAGGAGAGGGACATATGTACCGAATTTCATGACTTTAGGTCAAACGGTGTAATGGGCGTGACCTTTCAAAGTTTGCATTTGAAACATTTCTTGTTATAGCGCCATCATCAGGCCAATCAGTGTAATTTTGTAAATGCCAAATATCTAACGCAAGACGCATCATTCAAGTTTTGTCACAACCAGGACAGCGCTGTCTGAGATGTCACGCGTGACTAATGTACAAACGCACTAATGTACTAACGGACGGAGACAGATCCCCAGTCCCCTCCCTCATTTCCTCATTGGGGACAACTACATGGTCACCAATTCTATTGATGGTGGACGTTCTAAGTGGTCCTTTGTCGGGGAGTGCTGTCTGCGTCTGCACTGCGTTGTGGTGATATGCTGGCCTGTATGTGTCAATTGCGCTGAAGACCATGAGATAACAAACCGGCCAGTTGAACGAAGCGCTTTGAAGCATCCAACCAGATGCCAAAACTATCCAACTGAAATATCCAAGATGAACAAGAAGGTCAGAGTCTTATTTTAGACAGGTAGAAATCTAGTAAGTGTCCACACATATATCTATAACAAATCCAGATGTCATTTACTGAAATAAATGCTTCTTTATCTATCAAATCAGACGTATTATCAACAGAGGCTTTAACACACGCATTTCTCATTGGCTTTTCACTTTTCCCTGCAGTTCAGTTCAGTTGACGACAAGCCTCAAATGTCCACTTGGAGGCTCCTCCGTAAATATCAATGCTGCTCTCCAACCACGAAAACACATTGCCTATCTGCGCTTTGCTGCTGCAAGTTGCCAGGTTGTATATCTCTCCAATAGACAACTTCCGGTCCCAGATATGAAAATTTGCCAGGTCTCCAACAAAAGCTTGTGTAGCATCAAAGCCCCCTCCAAGCGTATCCTGTGGAAAATAATATTGAATTCATGAAGATGATATTGTGCTAACACAAAGGAAAACAATATTTCAAGTTAACCTTTGGAGTTAATTTGTGCATTAAATCATTTATCCATGCGTCCATCCATGTGGCTTGTTAGAAGAAACCAACGATAGCTCATATATAAAATTAGTAGACTTTTTCATTTATCCAGATTATTGTTTTGACTAATGAATCACGTTACCATGCAAACGGCTTTTAATTTTGCCATTGCAGTGTGAGCTGATAAATCAGAATTGGGGTTGCCCTGTTTCGTCAGCCTTGCCTCATACTTTACGCATTTCTGAGCACCTCCAAGACATATGATACCTAGTAATGGTGTAGTTACTTTAGCTAGAAAGGGAGATTGGTTGGTGAGGATGGATGGGAGTAATCTGTAAACTGTCTAGCAATCCAAAGGTTGTGTGATCGAGTCGCGTTGGGGACAACTGAAGCATTTTAACTTACTCTTCCCCTAACTCTTTTTTGAAACTTAACCAATTTCACCTAACCTGCTAGGTTAATTCCACTAACATTTTAGTTCTCCTAACCTTTTACAAAAGTTATCCTAACCTTTGTTGTTAGTTCCCCTAACCACCAACATAAATTCTCCCCATAATTCTCCTTTGTTGTTATGGCGCAATAAGCAACCTGGTCCCAGAGAAAGACGTATAATATTTTTTTTTTTTTTTTTTATTTTATTTTACCTTTATTTAACCAGGCAAGTCAGTTAAGAACAAATTCTTATTTTCAATGACGGCCTGGGAACAGTGGGTTAACTGCCTGTTCAGGGGCAGAACGACAGATTTGTACCTTGTCAGCTCGGGGGTTTGAACTCGCAACCTTCCGGTTACTAGTCCAACGCTCTAACCACTAGGCTACCCTGCCGCCCCAAATAATATATACTATACGTCCCCCAAAGTGTAGTATAAAATACTTCATTCTGTTCATATGCTATTGTACGGCAGGGTAAGACGTACAATATACATCCTATAATTCGTATGATATTGTATGATCGCTATTCCATTCATAATGTACATAATGTAATATATCATACTAAATGGAGTGTCACAGATTTACCGACAGAATAATACGAATTGCCCCGAGACTATGTTGGTTTCATGAGTAAAAAGGATCATTTCTCACACTCCCAGTGGCTAGAGCTGCCACTTTTTGGGAACAGAACACTATTCCGGACACATAAGAAATCCCGCTACGCCCTCTGACGAACCATCAAACAGGCAAAGCACCGGCTCTGACGCTCGTCAGATGTGGCAGGGCTTGCAAACTATCACGGATTACAAAGGGAAACCCAGCCGCGAGCTGTCCAGTAATGCGAGCCTACAAGACGAGCTAAATACCTTCTATGCTTGCTTCAATCCTTGTAACACTGAACCATGCATGAGAGCACGTGCTGTTCCAGACGACTGTGTGTTCACACTCTCCGTAGCCGATGTGGGTAAGACCTTTAAACAGGTTAAAATTCAAAAGGCAGCAGGGCCAGACTAATTACCAGGGCATGTACTCAGAGCATGCGTGGACCAGCTGGCAAGTGTCTTCACTGACATGTTCAACCCCTCCCTGACCCAGTCTGTCATACCTACATGTTTCAAGCAGACCACCATAGTGCCTGTGCCCAAGAATGCGAAAGTAGCCTGTCTAAATGACTATCACACTCACATCTGTAGCCATGAAATGCTTTGAAAGGCTGGTCATGGCTCACATCAACACCATCATCCCAGACACACTGGACCCACTCCAATTGGCACAACAGATCCACAGATTATGCAATCTTATTGCACTCCACACTGCCCTTTCCCGCCTGGACAAAAATAACACCTATGTGAGAATGCTGTTCATTGACTACAGCTCAGCGTTCAACACCAAAGTGCCTTCCAAGCTCATCACTAAGCTAAGGACCCTGGGACTAAACACCTCTCTATGCAACTGGATCCTGGACTTCCTGACGGGCCGCCCCCAGGTGGTAAGGGTAGGGAACAACAGATCCACCACTCTGACCCTCAACATTGCACCTTCGGGGTAATGCGGTGCCAGGACAACAACCTCTCTCTCAACATCAGGAAGACAAAGGAGCTGATTGTGGGTACAGGAAACGGAGGGCTGAGCATGCCTCCATCCACATAAACAGGGCTGTAGTGGATCAGCTTGAGAGCTTCAAGTTCCTCGGTGTCCACATCACTAAGGAATTATCATGGTCCACACACACCAACACCGTCGTGAGGAGGGCACGACAATTCCTCTTCCCCTCAGGAGGTTGAAAAGATTTGCATGGGCCCTCAGATCCTCAAAAAGTTATACAGCTGCACCACTGAGAGCATCTTGACTGGCTGCATCACCGGTATGGCAACTGCTTGGCATCTGACCACAAGGCGCTACAAAGAGTAGTGCGTACGGCCCAGTACATCACTGGGGCTGAGCTCCCTGCCATCCAGGACCTCTATACCAGGCTGTGTCTGTCAGAGAAAGGCCCTAAAAATTGTCAAAGACTCCAGCCACCCAAGTCATAGACTGTTCTCTCTGGTACCGCATGGAAGGCGCTACCAATGCACCAAGTCTGTAACCAACATGACCCTGAACAGCTTACTACAAGCCATTAGACTGCTAAATAGTTGGTCCGGGGAGCTATTGGTTCACTAAATAGTTAGTCCGGGGAGCTATTGGTTCTCTAAATAGTTAGTCCGGGGAGCTATTGGTTCACTAAATAGTTAATCCGGGGAGCTATTGGTTCACTAAATAGTTAGTCCGGGGAGCTATTGGTTCACTAAATAGTTAATCCGGGTAGCTAGTGGTTCATTATTTAACTATCTGCATTGACCCTTTTTGCAGTAACTCTTTTGACTCATCACATATGCTGCTGCTACTTTTTATTATCCATCTTGTTGCCTGGTCACTTTATCCCTACCTACTGTATATGTACATACAATGAATTCGGAAAGCATTCAGACCCCTTGACTTTATCCATATTTTGTTACGTTATAGCCTTGTTCTAAAATTGATTAAATTATAGATTTTTCTGTCAATCTACACACAATGACCTATAATGACAAAGTGAAAACAAGTTTTTAGAAATGTTTGCCAATCTATTAAAATATAAAACAGAAAGGTTGAAGGAATTGTATGTAGAGCTCCGAGACAGGTTTGTGTTGAAGCACAGATCTGGGGAAGGGTACCAAAACATTTTTGCAGCATTGAAGGTCCCCAAGAACACAGTGGCCTCCATCATTCTTAAATGGAAGAAGTTTGGAATCACCAAGACTCTTCCTAGAGCTGGCCACCTGGCCAAACTGAGAAATCGTGGGACAAGGGCCTTGGTCAGGGAGGTGACCAAGAACCCAATGGTCACTCATACATAGCTCCAGAGTTCCTCTGTGGAGATGGGAGAACCTTCCAGAAGGACAGCCATCTCTGTAGCACTCCACCAATCAGGCCTTTACGGTAGAGTGGCCAGACGGAAGCCACTCCTCAGTAAAAGGAACATAACAGCCCGCTTGGAGTTTGCCAAAAGGCACCTAAAGGAATCTCAGACCATAAGAAACTAGATTCTCTGGTCTGATGAAACCAAGGTTTAACTCTTTGGCCTGAATGCCAAGCATCAAGTCTGGAGGAAACCTGGCACCATCCCTATGGTGAAGCATGGTGGTGGCAGCATCGTGTTTTTCAGTGGCAGGGACTGGGAGACTAGTCAGGATCGAAGGAAAGAAGAATGTGAGAAACTCCCCAAATGCAGGTGTGCCAAGCTTGTAGCATCATACCCAAGAATACTAAAGCCTGTAATTTCTGCCAGAGGTGCTGAAGTACTGCATAAAGGGTCTGAATAATTATGTAAATGTATATTTCTGTTTTTTTTTTAATACATTTTCTAAAATTTCATTATGGGGTACTGTGTGTAGATGAGGAAAGTTTTTTTCTTAATCCATTTTATAATAAGGCTGTAATGTAACAAAATATGGAAAAAGCAGAAGGGGTCTGAATACTTTCTGAACGCACTGTATCTCCCTCAATGACCTCGTACCCCTGCACATCGACTCAGTACTGGTACCTCGTGTATATAGCCAAGTTATCGTTACTCATTGTGTATTTATTCCTTGTGTTATTATTTGTTTATTTTTCTATTATTTCTCTTTTTTTCTCTCTGCATTGATTGGAAGGGCCTGGAGGTAAGCATTTCACTGTTAGTCTACACCTGTTGTTTACGAAGCATGTGACAAATATTATTTAATTTTATTGCTTTAATTTGATAATTGATCCAAATTCATGCATAAATGGGGTAATTCCTCCATCTTATTATGGAACCTGAGAGTCAGCGGCTCAGGTTTTTAATTGATACATAAGCCTGTTCCTCTCTCAAGGTCTGACAGATGCTATGTTTATGCTATAGACCATGTCCCTTTTGATATTATGACCTAAGGTACCAAAGTTTATTGATTAAAAACGGACCATTAAAATTGTAATGGACATACCTGTTCTTGTCCCAATATCAGAACACCTTGTGGTTTGATTGGATGGTATGGAGCAAGGTTTTCTCCACTGCCCCTCATGACTCCATCTTGGAAAGCCTCCCATACTCCATCTCGAGTTGTCCATGTGACACAGATGTGATGCCACTTCCCGTCGTTGATAATGAATGGTAATTTAGCTACCTGGAATGGATTTCAGTATTGTTTTTAGTATATGCATGGGTGGAGTTTTTTACATTTTTATCACTATCAATTACCTTGCATACTTATTAAAACGCTTGAGGCTTTATAGGCAGTGTGATCTAATTCAAAAATGAAATTTCTTTGTATTTTGCAGTGCAGGCATTCATGCTACAATCAGCATGTTCATATATTAAGAATAATTTTGAGGCATAATATTTTGTATACTGTTGGTGATATATGCATCATGTAAAATAACATGTGAGTATACCTTGTCATTGATGAGTATCTCCATAGGATTATTCCCCCACTCAATCAGCACCAGCTCGTTGGCCTGCCCTGGCACTGCGTAGGAGAACGGCGTGCCCACCCCTGGGGATGCATTGGATTTGAGCCACATGCAGACAGTGAATGCGTACATCTCAGGGAGACTCTTCTTCACTTTGGCATACATGTAGTTGGTCCTCAACGGGAATGTCAACTGGAATTTATCCAGCGGCCTGTTTTCTTTCTGACCTGTAAACAAAACAGAGGACAAGGTTAAAGATGTCACCTGTCACAATAATTATTGTGGGCTAGCCTAGGCCTATAGATACAGTCCTTGACTTGGGCAGGAGCTCATCGGTACTGAGTACTGGCACCTCAAATGTTCTACTGCTTGAGCTCCTGTTCCTCTTATAGAATATTAGCTAAAACATATTGTGGTGCGCCTGAACCTAAATATAAACAGTACCAGCACCCAAAATTAGTACAGAAACACATTTCACACCAAGTCAAGCACTGTATAGAAGTTAGAGCCTTTTATATTGGCTATGTGAGTGACATCAATTTGTTGGACATCAATGGTGAAACATTTGTCCTGTCTTTAACAACCAACTGTGATTGTCAGGTCAAGATGAACGTGAGGATTTGAGTTTTACTTTTTTGAAGGTTGTCAAATATGTCGCTGAGCATCACGTAATGTGCAGGGGAGGGTTCCAACTGATTGCTGCTGAAGGTTGACTGATCAATGTAGTTATACAACAAAATTCTGTTTCTTGTAGTTCCACATTTTTTTCTGCGGCATGATAGGCATCACATGAGCAAAGGGGTTGGAATAGCGGTCCTGGTCTCTCCTCACCCCTCCCTTGGCGGAATTCTACAACAGTGTTTGTTGCCCGCTATAAGTAGCTGGAGCGTTACGCCATAGGGACCTGGCGAACTTTGCTCTGCTCAAACGGCTAGTGGTGCAAGTGGATACGGCTGTTACAATATAATTTAACCATTTTGATTAAGGGAAAAGTGCTGAATACAGAAGGTTGCACCATCCTTTTTTTTAACGGATGCCTTAAACAGTAAATCACCTTAAGCCACACATCTTTGTGGAATTGGATATGCAAAGCAATGCAGCTATTCGCTGGATCCCATCCCTCCCTGCCATGCAATGGACACCAGCCATATTACCAATTGATTTCATGGATCTATTCATTAGTAATAAACACCACTTCAGTTGAATTTAAAAGGTCTTTCAGAATAGCTCGTTTTTGTTTTTTAAACGGCGATACTAATTAGTTAAACTATGCTGGCCAAGTATTTGGCGCGTTTTTGAGCTCGCACCTTTCTCGAGGTCGGTGATTCTCTGGTGCAGGGATGTGAGAGTCGACTCCACTCTACCGCGCTGCTCCGTCTCGTTCCGCAGCACAGGCTTGTCATCTTCTATACTGTTCACGCGGGATAACACCTGCTTCTCCAAATCGTCGATTTTACTCTGTAGCAGGTCTTTCAGACTGTTCGCCTGGACCGAGTTGTTGTTCCGACTGAATTGCTGTGGAATGAAATAATGATTAGTTATAAATAAAAAAAAACGTTTAAAAAATACTGAGAAACATTACAACCCATATGCTGAGGGACATCGTAAAGCTAATGCCAGATTAACTTCTTTAAGGTTTATTGCCCTGTGGAGTTAGCAACATGGTAGCCTACATCAAGCAACTAAATTCGTCTCCGGCAAGGTGTCTGTTCTCAGCATGACTTGTTAAATTTCACGATTAGTGCAGAGTATTAACCTACATGGTGGAGGGCTGTTCACCCCTGGAAGTAAATGTGATAAACAAAGTACGAGGGCGGCAGTGCGAGTTGGACAAGACAGTGCAACGTGATTTAGGCCATATTGTAAACATGTCGTTTTTCACCCCAAATGATTGGTGAAATGTATAAAGTCTATTATTTCGTTAAGATTAGAGTTCTCCACATACCTCGAGATTTTCTAATCTCTGCTTTAGAGACTGTAAAGTCTGCGATAGTTGCGCCAAAGTGTCCGAGGGACCCCTTGATACATCCCCCATAGTATTTTTGGTCCCCGTCTCTTTTCTCCTTCCCCCAGGTCCGGGCTCGGGCGCACTCTGGCCCTCACAGCGAGTTAACTTGGAAGTCAGTTCTCTGATAGTCTCTTTTTGGTTCATAATGGTCTCCTTCTGCTGTAGGACGGTCTCCCGAAGCTGCATCACAGTGGTCTTCAAATCCTCTCCAGGCATACTGTTTTGTAAGGTAGCGGCGCATATGTCCATATCCTTGGGCACCGACGTGCAAATAAATTGAGTCTGACCAACACCAAAGTCTTGGCACGAACCCTCCACGAATAAGTAAGAAAGTATAAAAAGTTTCCAAGAGATTGCCTTCTTAATGGTCTGCATTTCGCCGTGTGTGTTGTGTTGCATTTGGTTTAGGAGCCGCGGTGGTGTGATGCGAGTGATTTCAGGGCCACGGAGCTGTCGCTTTTTGTTGTAATCCGTCTGTAGCGCGCGCCCGGTTTATATAGCGCGCGTGGTCTGCGCTGATCAGATTCACCCCATCACGGAGAGGAGGGGAGGAATCGCACTCTCACAGCTTAATCGCCTCTCAAAGTGAAGGTGGAAGGAGCCTCACGCTCAAAGATAAAACTCGAGGCTCCCGGATGCTAAATCATTCATCACGACGACAATTTGTCATTTCTTAATGTGTATTATTCATTAAACATTTGTGGATTGGTAAACAGCAATAACATTACTGGGTATCAGGAGAGTCAGCTGTGTTCGTTTTGTGCATATAGGCAAAACCGACAGAACTGAATTCACACCGAAAAGAAGTTCAGGGACCCTCCACAACATGGCTGATTCCCCTGTGACCTGTGACATTGATAGCCCCATATACATGTTCTCATGTTACAATATTTATAATAGATAACATGGTTTGCATGTTTACAGCAGCCAGCACAGCCATTCACATTTTGGTGAAACTTGAAAATAATTGAATGCTCTAAATGAATATGTTCCTAATCTTCCTCATCTGTTGTCAAGCTGGTCCACCTTAAGTCAGCCCCCTCACACAGGCATGGTGGTTTGTAAGTGACTCAGTGGTAATAACCAGAATGATGTCCCATGGGGTGTCAGCCTGTGAGGCCCTTCAGGCATCTAGGCTTGTGCACTGATTCCCTGAGTGTGCTACATCCATTACACTTTATTTGGGGGGTGGGGTGGGGGGCGGGGGTGAAAGCAAAACAATACTGCAAAGTGTCAACATAGTCTGCAGTATTTGAATGCAGTATTTGTAATCATCTCAATAACTCAGTCCATAAAAAGGACTTAATCTATCCCTTAGCCTTTTGCTATTTCAATTATTCAGGGAGAGCAATATTACTTTTTTGGTTGCCTACTCAGCCTTTATTAATTATATCAGTGTTGAAAATCAAATGAAAACAACTTGAATAAGAGATGAAAACATATTGGAGCTTAGATTAAAATGGATTTACTTTAGGCAACTGCAGAATGTGTACAGTGCGTGCAATGGACAATGTGAGTCTATGTGATGGAAGGACATGGAGGACGGACAGGCATTAAACCTACAACACCTTCACTGACTTCACAAATTACGCCTTCTATCCCCAGGGAAACTCATTCCACTAACACATTTTAATCGGGAAGTGATCCTAGATTTGTGCCTACAGGCAACTTGTTCCCTGAGCAATGATCCCAGTCCAAGTTATTGAGATGAAGATTCTATACGTGTTTAGTGCTTACTTTGAATGCTGTAAGTGCTGCACCTGAATGCCAAAGCGTTTCACCTCCTATCAGCTGACAGTTCTAGATAGTCTTACCATGAGGTACACTATATATACACAAAAGTATGTGGACAACCCTTCAAATTAGTGAATTTGGCTATTTCAGCCAAACCCATTGCTGACAAGTGTATAAATTGAGCACACAGCCATGCAATCACCATAGACAAACATTGGCGGTAGAATGGCCTTACTGAAGAGCTCAGGGACTTTCAACATGGCACCGTCATAGAATGCCTCCTTTCTAATAAGTCAGTTCGACAAATCTCTGCCCTGCTAGAGCTTCCACGGTCAACTGTAAGTACTGTTGTTGTGAAGTGAAGTAGGAGCAACAACAGCTTAGCTGCGAAATGTTAGGCCACACAAGCTCACAGAACAGGACTGCCGAGTGCTGAAGCTCGGGGCGCGTAAAGATCGTCTGTCCTCGGTTGCAAGACTCACTACAGAGTTCCAAACTGCCTCTGAACTTCATTAAATGGGTTTCCATGGCAGAGCAGCCGCACACAAGCATTAGATCACCATGCACAATGCCAAGCGTCTCCTGGAGTGATGTAAAGCTCGCCTCCATTGGACTTTGGAGCACGTTCTCTAGAGTGATGAATCACGCTTCACCATCTGGCAGTCCGACGGACAATTCTGGATTTGACGGATGCCAGGAGAACGCTACCTGCCTGAATGCATAGTGCCAACTGTAAAGTTTGGGGAAGGAGGAATAATGGTCTGGGGCTATTGTTCATGGTTCGGGCTAGGGCCCTTAGTTCCAGTGAAGGGAAATCTTAATGCTACAGCAGACAATGACATTGTAAATTATTCTGTGCTTTCAACATTGTGGCAACAGTTTGGGGAAGGCCCTTTCCTGTTTCAGCATTACAATGTCCCCGTGCACAAAGCCAGGTCCATACAGAAATGGTTTGTTGAGATTGGTGTGGAAGAACTTGACTGGCCTGCATAGAACCCTGACCTCATCAAACACATTTAGGATGAATTGGAATGCCGACTGCGAGCCAGGCCTAATCGCTCAACATCAGTGCCCGACCTCACTAATGCTCTTGTGGCTGAAGGAAGCAAGACCCTGCAGCAATGTTCCATATTAAACTCCATATTAATGCCCATGATTTTGGAATGAGACGTTCGACAAGCAGGTGTCCACATACTTTTGTCTTGTATATGTATAATGGCTGAACTGAGGGCGAGTTGTTCTTGGTTTTGCACATTGAACTAAATGTGACATTCCTGCCTCTATTCCATCCTCATTGACCATTGCGGTTGTCCTCTGATCAGATTGTTCCGTTCTTAGATGAAAATAAGTCAGATGTGTACAAGGAATTAAATGGGTAGGATGACATTTATTGATTGTGTAAACGCAAGGTTGCTAGGGGGCCATAATAAAAATAACGTCTGTGTCCACTGATTCCTGCCACCAAAAAAAAGCCAAGGGAAAAATCTTTGTTCTCAGCTCTTCTGGGGCGTTCAAGAGATGGAATGGACGACTACATTTATGGCTATGTAATTGTCTGAGTGCTTCATAACAGGCTGTCAGGGGTAAACCTGGAAAGGGTGAAGTAATGCTGTCATGAGAAATGGTTGGAATTCACAATTTACAGTCGTTGATGATGTAAAATGTTTCACCAAACTTTTATGGATTGGAAGATGGAGGAGCATATCTTCTGCTCGGCCTCGTGTGAGCTCAAGCAAAAGTCAAAACTATCTAACCCTCTTCCGTTAACTAGCCCTAGGCCACTGTAAATATTTTACAGTCGCATTAATGCCTCTTACCAAAACCAAATGTTTTTCAAACTATGAGTGCAGTATTGTCTTTTTCAGCAAGGCACTTAACCCTAATTGGTCCAGGGATGCCGTACTACTATGGCTGACCCTGTAAAACAACACATTTCACTACACCTAGCTGGTGTATGTGATAATAAAACATACATATTTTTAAAGATGATAGCGAACACTGCATTGCACTGTCATTCTACTTTTGTTGGTTGTAAATGCTCTGTCTCTAATAGTCTTTGTAGTGACTTATCCCTGTTCTCTGCTCTGGCACTATACAAGAACAAATACACCCAATTGTTTTTCTTATTGGAGGTTTAACTCTTACATACTATAACACAGTTGAAGTTTACATACACTTAGGTTGGAGTCATTAAAACTAGTTTAACAACCACTCCACAAATTTCTTGTTAACAAACTATAGTTTTGGCAAGTCGGTTAGGACATCTACTTTGTGCATGACACAAGTAATTTTTCCAACAATTGTTTAGACAAATGATTTCACTTATAATTCACTGTATCACAATTCCAGTGGGTCAGAAGCGTACATACACTAAGTTGACTGTGCCTTTAAACAGCTTGGAAAATTCCAGAAAATTATGTCATGGCTTTAGCAGCTTCTGATAGGCTAATTGACATAATTTGAGTCAATTGGAGGTGTACCTGTGGATTTATTTAAAGGCCTACCCTCAAACTTAGTGCCTCTTTGCTTTGACATCATGGGAAAATCAAAAGAAATCAGCCAAGACCTCAGAAAAAATATTGTAGACCTCCACGAGTCTGGTTCATCCGTGGGAGCAATTTCCAAACGCCTGAAGGTACCACGTTCATCTGTACAAACAATAGTACGCAAGTATAAACACCATGAGACCACGCAGCCATCATACCGCTCAGGAAGGAGACATGTTCTGTCTCCTAGAGATGAACATACTTTGGTATGAAAAGTGCAAATCAATCCCAGAACAACAGCAAAGACCTTGTAAATGCTGGAGCAAATAGGTACAAAATTATTTATATCCACAGTAAAACGAGTCCTATATCGACATAATCTGAAAGGCCGCTCAGCAAGGAAGAAGCCACTGCTGCAAAACCGACATAAAAAAGCCAGACTATGGTTTGCAACTGCACATGGGGACAAAGATTGTACCTTTTGAAGAAATGTCCTCTGGTCTGATGAAACAAAATAGAACTGTTTGGCCATAATGACCATCATTATATTTGGAGGAAAAAGGGGGATGCTTGCAAGACAAAGAACACCATCCCAATCGTGAAGCACAGGGGTGGCAGCATCATGTTGTGGGGGTGCTTTGCTGCAGGAGGGACTGGTACACTTCACAAACTAGATGGCATCATGAGGCAGGAAACTTATGTGGATTTATTGAAGCAACGTTTGACCCAAGTTAAACAATTTAAAGGCAATGCTACCAAATACTAATTGAGTGTATGTAAACTTCTGACCCACTGGGAATGTGATAAAATAAATTAAAGCTGAAATAAATCATTCTCTCTACTATTATTTTGACATTTCACATTCTTAAAATAAAGTGGTGATCCTAACTGACCTAAACCTGGGATTACAGACTCAATCATTGGCCACTTTAATAAATTGATCACTATTCACTTTAAATAATGCCACTTTAATAATGTTTACATATCTTTCATTAATCATCTCATATGTTTGTACTGTATTATACAGTATATCACAACAATCATTCATTATTAACATAATTAGGGAATTCAAAAATCCAATTCATTAAGAAGTCAATAGGAATCATCCTTGAGTCATTTATGCTCGTAACAATTTATCATAATCATGAGAAGAATAATAAAAACAGTGATTGGTTATTCAATCTCTAATCCCCATTAGTTTGATATCAGAATCGATCAGTTCAGTAAACGATGACGTTTCATATTTCACCCTTTCAAGTGTCTTTATATGTACATGTAATTTCATTACATACTAACCATATATCGATTGCATAATTGGCCTGTGATGATCGGTAGGGCCATTCACATTACACAATAGGTTTGAAACGTGAGCTCTAAGCCTCGCTCCGCTAATAGGGAAAACACAGCACATTCTATTTCAAATGTATAACATTATTGTTATCCACACCTACATGTAATGTACCCATTGGGACCCCTTGACTAAATTTTCCAGCATAGCTAAATGTCCATTAGCCTAACACTCATTATATATTCATCTCTCTGCTGCCCACACAAACAAATCACTGGCCCATATGTTTCACACACCGGAACTGGATCCACATCCTCCTCCATTCCTCCATGCTCCAGGTATCCCCAAAACACGCATCCATCCATCCCTCCCTCCCTTCATCACTTGACCTCCTCCCGTGTCTCACCATCCCTTCCTTCCTGCAGGCGTACAATACCTTCACTTAAGTGCTGTGTTGCTCCAAAATAATTCATCTGTTCTATTCAACGCATCCTGTGGATCAAGTTAAACCTGCCAACATCCTAACTCCTCTTAACAGAGGAAAAGCGCTTACAACAGTTGTTGAATTTATAATGCTTTTAGTTATGGCCCACTAGTGCATGCAATAATAATGGGCTCATTTGAATTGACTGTGTTGTTGGAAGGCAGTTTATTGAGCCAGACATAACATGCATAGAATTGGAGATGCTAATATCATACAGATATACAGACAGATGCTTACTGCTTTCATACCACATCCTTCAGCACCTCCCTTCACCCTGTAGAGAACCACTATAGAGCCTTATTCTGCCAGAGCAGAGCACCGCCACCCACCTGTTAGGCTGCACCTCCTCAATAATGCATTCACACACCGTGGAAACATTCTGGAATGCAGGAGATCAATGGCTGTAATTTCAAATGTTGGCACCCAGCCTCAAATCGCTCTTACTTTCCCACATCTGCTGTGGTGGAGGCCATTAGATTTAAAAAGAGCACACCCAGTGCTATCAGAGGTTTTTATTTCCACTACCTACAACGTTTCTGCTTTTTTCAGTTTTTAAATGGAGGTTGATGTGCATAAGATGGCAGTCTATGGTGATGATGAATGTTAAGCACTGTGGTAAGTTGCTTCTTGGCAAGGGAATTGTGTAGCCCCAGCTTTTTGCCTCCTCTTTGCCTCTCTCCCCTCATGAAGCACATTCAAGACTGACTGCCCCTTGGGCCTTTCCTATCTTTCCTCCTCATCTTCCTTCTCCTCAGTGCTCTGTTTAGTTGTGAGTCCTCAGGGCCCATCGGAGGCACTCTGTTCCCCTATGACTGGAGGAAACAATGCGTTGTACAGCTCCTTGGGTAACTGAGTGTAACAGATCGTGAATCTGAGCCTTGGAGGGTTGACATAGCCTGGGTACCAGTCTGTCTAGCTAACGTTCCACTGCTTGTAGTCTGTGGCATATGACACAGACTGGTACCCAGGTTAGGGTTGACATTGACTGACCCCACAGTTTCCTCCAGGCAGCTTGCTAGGTGACATTATTTATTTCGCATCAAGTCTTTCATGTTCTATACATTAATAAGGGCACCACACCCTTCTCTACTGAATACCTTCACTTACAGCATGTACTGTAGCAGATGATGACGGGGGAAACGGAGGTGTTAGCTGTGAACCAGGCTTCCAGGCAGCTGGGGAGGGTGGAGAACTGAAAAGAAAACCCTCAGCAATTTGAGACTGAGCAAAATTGTCTCAGACAGTTATTGGACTGTATTTCATGACTATGTTATTATAATACAATTTACAATTAAAGCTGCCTCGACAATTACCGGGCTACAGCCAACTAGGTAAAACAGCAGTCATTTTGGGGTCACCGGGGCTCCAGTTTCCAGCCTCTTATGGGAGGAGTGGAAATGACAGTCTGTAGTAACACTCTGAAGAATAGCCTTGGAGAAGCTAATGAAGCCATTTCCGTTACTACTTATTTCTCATTCTTTTTTGGTCTTTCCTCCATGGTCTGCACTCAGATGAAGACGTTTTTCATACATCCTTACGTTTTATTAAAGGTTATCATTTAATTATTTTTCTTTGCGCAAGGTGGCCACCCGAAAATGATCCAAGGCATCATCTGCTATTGGAGTCGTTTCCATGCTGATGCGACGTTATTCTTTCTGTGTTGCAGTGCAGAGGGGGGTTGTTGGAGATAGTAGGAAACATTAAGCCATGCACTCGAACTTGGATGAGGAAGACATAATGTTTTGATTGCCGTGGTGGAAGTTGATGAGATGCAGAATGTTATCTAAATGTCTAGGTGTGATGCATTCCTTTTACTATGCCATGATCAATCATTACTTCGCTCCCTCTCTTGTAATGCTGACATGTACAGTACATGATCTACAAAGTTATTCATTGCCATTTTTCTGATGTGGTATCTTGACATGAATAAGCGAACAGGCTTCCAGTAATGTTCTCAGCTTGCCTCCGTAGATTACATGCTTGGCTGTTGTGTATGATTTGATTTTATGAATCATTAGCTTTCATGACTTAGATCCTTTTCCTGTTGTAGTGAACCTTGGGCATATGGTTGTACCCCTATAATGGTATTTATCATATGACCCTGGCCTGCCCATATTCCTGTAAGGGAATGTAAACGAGTTGATTTGTCTGTAGATAGTGTACACCCCTGAAGCAGTCAGTGTAGTCAGAAACTTAGACAACTGCTGTGTAATGTTTGTTTTTCATGATTACACCGTGTCAGATAATCTTTCTAAAGCTGCAGGTATGATTTGAATTAGGCATCAGGCATTCTCTCATTCTCATAGCTGGGGGTGTTATATTTCAATCTCATACTGCTCTCAAACAAAGATGAAACCTGGCACTGGAAAATCGCATAAGCAGCTTCTGTTAGATATTGGTTTAAATCAAACATGTTTTTTAATATTTTGACTATGTAGTACTACAGACCTGTAGGCCACGGTATGGTGTAAGTACTATCCTACAGCTACTAATGAGACAACCTAAGCATAACTGCATGTTTTATTAGACAAATCCAGATGAATCCAGCCGTGCCAACGTTTCATGCTCAGCTCACATAGTTTTAGCTCAAACCCTGGTAATCCTCGATTGGTTTTGGATTTTGCATACGAAGCGCCCGAACTAAGGTGAGAGTTCAGCGTAATGTACAGTATATGCAAAGGTGGATCACAGTGCAAACACATCACATGAATATGAAGCACACAGCTCTAGGCACTATCAGCCTCTCTTACACTTTTGGATATCAGAAAAGACATAATAGCAAAAATACATCCAATACTGTGGGCTGCTGTGGGTATTGGATCCATGTTCACGTCAACACAGTATGCACAATGTAAAGTTGTATATTATGCATTCAAAACTCATATACAGTCAAGACTCATGTAAACTCTTGGCAGCAGGTTATGTGTAGGTGGGAATCTCATGTCTGGGCATGTAGCAGTCTCCTGTCAGAGAGACAGAGGAAGCATGCAGAGCGGAGTGGAAGCTCCGGAAGCATGCAGAGCGGAAGCATGCAGAGCAGAAATAACACATTCACATAACTACTCAGACCCTTTACTCAGAACTAGGGCTGCAAAAGGGTCAGAAACTTTCCCAGCATATTTAGGTAATTTTGCTTATATTCATCAAAAATGTTAGCTTATAACAGTGAAACTTCTTTGTGGGATACACACAAGGCAATTCTAGGTCTTGTGGCATATTTTGGTTAAACTATCCCCAATTCAATGGAATTGCAACCTTCTGCATGCACAATGCATTCATCCATCACAGGTGTAGTGCACTCTTCCATCACATGTACAGCTGATTCTCAAGATCTTGCACACTAATGAGATGCTATTCAGCCCACACTACTACACTGTCTGAGCCAAGGACTACATGCTTTCTGGTAAGTTTTGATTACAATACTGGGTGGGGTGAGTATGAAGAGGCATACATATAAATGACATACATGATTTTTTGTTAACTAGTAAATAGTTGCCTACAGCAAAATGTGTTTCAAATAATTTAACTTGTTATCAATTTCTGCTGTTAGCTTTTTCTACCATGTGGGTTTTAGCTTGCTTGAGCCTGCTAAAGTGTTAATTCACCTGTTTCTATGAATGTTTCATTTTCAAAACATTTCTTACAAAGGAGTTGTTTAATCTAACTGCTTAACTATTTATCTGTACATGGAATTGTATTTGCTTTTTTTACTAATTTCTTTCAAATCTTTGTGTGTGTGGAGACATTTCACTGCAGCTAATGTAGATGGAAAAGCTGTGTACATTTGCAAATACTGTGCCAAATCACATGTGAAGAATGCAACAAAGATGCAGAATCATCTGGCCAAGTGCATAAAGTTCCCTCAGCGCTCACAACAAGCAAGACTTCTGCCTGAATCCCATACACTCTGCAGCGTACATGTTGGACCCCAAGTATGCTGGCAAGAGCATCCTGTCTGGTGCAGAGATCAACAAGGCCCATGGTGTCATCACTACTATGGCCTGGATGAGGGCAAGGTTCTTGGCATTCTGGCAAAGTACACTTCCAAGCAAGGACTTTGGGATGGAGATGCAACATGGCAGTTGTGCCAACATATCTCATCAGCCACCTGGTGGACAAATCCTGCCAACATCAGCCGTCTCCGTGCGCAACTGGTCCTTGTTTGGGAATACACACACCAAAGCACCCAACAGGCTGACCAATGCAAGGATTGAAAAATTGGTGGCCATCTGGGCAAATTTGAGGCTTTTTGAGCCTGACAATGAGCCATCTTCAACATGGTTGGAAAGTGACAGTGAAGATGAGCCCTCAGAGTCTGATGTTCAAGAGGTGGACATTGAGGAGGTCCAGGGAGAAGACATGGAAGCATGAGAGGACGACATCCAAAGATTCTCTCAACCAGCTTCATGAGGTCACCTGGAATGCATTTCAATTAACAGGCGTGTCTTTTTAAAAGTTAATTTGTGGAATGTCTTTCCTTCTTAATGCGTTTGAGCAAATCAGTTGTGTTGTGTCAAGGTAGGGGTGGTATACAGAAGATAACCATATTTGGTAAAAGACCAAGTCCATATTATGGCAAGAACAACTCAAATAAGCAAAAATAGTCCAAATAAAGAAAAACCCTTGAATGAGTAGGTGTGTCCAAACTTTTGACTGGTACTGTATGTGTAAAGTGCATCTTACTGTATGCACTGTTGAACATGCGTGAGATGGATCAGAGCTGTATGTACGTTGCATCTGTTCATTGTGCCTGGGTGACTGTGAGTCGATGGTGTAAACTCACTGATATGAATGTGACGTAACGTAGGAGAAGGTCATTTGGGAAGAAGTGACTGAGAGTGAATTGATTCACTGGGGTAGCTCCACTTACCACCAGGGGCCATCTGTCTCTGTCTCTGGCAACTATCTACTAACTCTCTGATTGGAAATACATTACGTGTACTGTACACCCCAGAGTGAATAGAAACACAGATACACTCACTTCCTTGAGCTTGGAAAGCATGAAAATAACTGTGGAAAGGATAATGGTTTTAACCTAAATAGATGTAGGCACAATACAAAAGGCTTTATGGAAGTAGGGTTAGAATTGATCGTGGACAGTCTGTCCATCAACATCTTGGCCTTAACAGCCATTGGTCCTCAGACTGTGCTCAGAGCAGTGCTATTAAGCCAGACCTGTCTATTG
This sequence comes from Oncorhynchus mykiss, assembly GCF_057628025.1. Taxonomy (NCBI): domain Eukaryota; kingdom Metazoa; phylum Chordata; class Actinopteri; order Salmoniformes; family Salmonidae; genus Oncorhynchus; species Oncorhynchus mykiss. The sequence continues at coordinate 82,278,371 of NC_143033.1, forward strand.
TCTTGTAGAAGCCCAATAAACTCCCTCCTCCAGCTCCGATGGCTGGTCTGAAAACAGATCAGGATCAATGTCGCCACATGAAATACCCGTCTCCCCAAACCACCAGCGGAACCCAGGTGATCCCACTCCACTCCTGTGTGGAATCACAATGTTGTGGCAGAAAGCGGAGGCAGATGTTTTTTATACACTTGTGTTGTCTGGAGGGAATGCAGCTCAGGCAGTATAGGCCCCTGCGCTCTCTCTCTCTCTCCCTCTCTCCCTCTCTCCCTCTCTCCCTCTCTCCCTCTCTCTCTCTCTCTCTCTCTCTCTCTCTCTCTTTCCCTCTCTCACATGCTCACTGTCTCTCTCTCTCTCCCTCTTCCCTCTCTCCCTCTCTCCGTCTCTCACATGCTCACTGTCTCTCTTTCTCTCTCCCTCTTCCCTCTCTCCCTCTCTCCGTCTCTCACATGCTCACTGTCTCTCTCTACTATCTGACTCTTTTTTTCTTTCTCTTACTCTCAGCCTGTCTTAATTTTTCCTTATTATTATTTTCTCCTTGGATTTTGTTGCTCTTATTTTATAGTATTTATCTCTTCCACCCTCTCCACATCTTAAAAAAATAAAATAATTCTCACTCTATCCTCAATTCCAAGGAGTGCCTCCTTACCAAACCCATGCTGTGCTCGCGTCCTCTGTCCATGAGTACACACAAGCGCATGCTCACACATACACACACACACACACACACACAAACACACACACATGCACACGCACACGCACACACACGCATGCACACACACACACACACACGCATGCACACACATGCACAAACACACACGCACACATGCACACACACATGCACACATCCACGCACACACATGCACACACACATGCACATGTCCACTCTGACAGGCCTGCCTGTTCTTCTTCTTCTGTCAGACAGAGAGCCCGAGAGGCCCCACTCACACTCCAACATCAATAATACAACTCAAGCTATCCCCCTGCTTCTAAAAATAGATATCCTTTTTTGTTGAATATTTCATTCCCCCTTCTTCTTTCCTCTATCTCCTTTACGGAGGAGAAAGAGGGGCTTTTAGGGAGGCCAGGTTGAACAACAAACTCACAAATGGATGCAACCTCCCACCCCGACCTTCATGTTCCCCAAATAATCCATGCTCTGCACATCCACTGTCTAGCTGGCATCTCCCATGTCCTTCAGTCCGTCCATCTCATCTCCACTTTCCCAGTATCTCTCCCTATGCCCAGTCAATGTGTGTTGGATGCTGTCAAATCAAATCAAATCTTATTGGTCACATACACATGGTTAGCAGTGTATGTGAGTGTGAGTGTAGCGAAATACTTGTGCTTCTAGTTCCGACAGTGCAGTAATATCTAACATGTAATCTAACAATTCCACAATAGCTACCTAATACACACAAATCTGAGTAAAGGAATGGAATAAGAATATATACATGTAAATATATGGATGAGCAATGACAGAGTGGCATAGGCAAGATGTTATAGACTGTATGAAATACAGTACAGTTGAAGTGGGAAGTTTTCATACACCTTAGCCAAATACATTAAAACTCAGTTTTTCACAATTCCTGACATTTAATCTTTGAACAAAATTCCCTGACTGAAGTCAGTTAGGATCACCACTTTATTTTAAGAATGTGAAATGTCAGAATAATAGTAGAGAGAATGATTTATTTCAGCTTTTATTTCTTTCATCACATTCCCAGTGGGTCAGAAGTTTACATACACTCAATTAGTATTTGGTAGCATTGCCTTTAAATTGTTAACTTGGGTCAAATGTTTCGGGTAGCCTTCCACGAGCTTCCCACAATAAGTTGGGTGGATTTTTGCCCATTCCTCCTGACAGAGCTGGTGTAACTGAGTCAGGTTTGTAGGCCTCCTTGCTCGCACACACTTTTTCAGTTCTGCCCACAAATTTTCTATGGGATTGAGGTCAGGGCTTTGTGATGTCCACTCCAATACCTTGACTTTGTTGTCCTTAAGCCATTTTGCCACAACTTTGGAAGTATGCTTGGGGTCATTGTCCATTTGGAAGACCCATTTGCGACCAAGCTTTAACTTCCTGACTGATGTCTTGAGATGTTGCTTCAATAAATCCACATAAGTTTCCTGCCTCATGATGCCATCTATTTTGTGAAGTGTACCAATCCCTCCTGCAGCAAAGCACCCCCACAACATGATGCTGCCACCCCTGTGCTTCACGGTTGGGATGGTGTTCTTCGTCTTGCAAGCATCCCCCTTTTTCCTCCAAATATAACGATGGTCATTATGGCCAAACAGTTCTATTTTTGTTTCATCAGACCAGAGGACATTTCTTCAAAAGGTACCATCTTTGCCCCCATATGCAGTCGCACTTTTCGTACCGAAGTACATTCATCTCTAGGAGACAGAACGCGTCTCCTTCCTGGGCGGTATGACAGCTGCGTGGTCCCATGGTTTTTATACTTGCGTAGTATTGTTTGTACAGATGAACGTGGTACCTCCAGGCGTTTGGAAATGGCTCCCAAGGATGAACCAGACTTTTTTTTAAGAGGTCTTGGCTAATTTCTTTTGATTTTCCCATGATGTCAAGCAAAGAGGCACTGAATTTGAAGGCATGCCTTGAAATACATCCACAGGTACACCTCCAATTGACTCAAATCATGTCAATTAGCCTATCAGAAGCTTCTAAAGCCATGATTTCATTTTCTGGAATTTTCCAAGCTGTTTAAAGGCACAGTCAACTTAGTGTATGTAAACTTCTGACCCACTGGAATTGTGATACAGTGAATTATAAGTAAAATAATCTGTCCGTAAATAATTGTTGGAAAAATTACTTGAGTCATGCACAAAGTAGATGTCCTAACTGACTTGCCAAAACTATAGTTTGTTAACAAGAAATTTGTGGAGTGGTTGTTAAACTAGTTTTAATGACTCCTACCTAAGTGTATGTAAACTTCAACTGTATACACATATGAGATGAATAATGCAAGATATATAAATATTATTAAATTGGCATTATTAAAGTGACTAGTGATCCATTTATTAAAGTGGCCAATGATTTCAAGTCTGTATGTAGGCAGCAGCCTCTCTGTGTTAGTGATGGTGGTTTAACAGTCTGATGGCCTTGAGCTAAAGGCTGTTTTGCAGTCTCTCGGTCACAGCTTTGATGTACCTGTACTGACCTCGCCTTCTGGATGGTAGCGGGGTGAAGAGGCAGTGGCTCTGGTGGTTGTTGTCCTTGATGATCTTATTGGCCTTCCTGTGACATCGGGTGCTGTAGGTGTCCTGGAGGGCAGGTAGTTTGCCCCCAGTTGTGCAGACCGCACCACCCTCTGGAGAGCCTTGCGGTTGTGAGCGGTGCAGTTACCGTAGCAGGCGGTGATACATCCCAACAGGATGCTCTCAATTGTACATCTGTAAAAGTTTGTGATGGTTTTAGGTGACAATTTTTTCCCGGTTGTTTGCAATAACACTTAAGATTTTCTGGGCTAGCAATGCAAAGTTTCCTAAGGACTAGAAGCGAGGCAGCCCACTCTGTCAGCTCCATCTGTCTGCATGTTGCTGGGCTCAGTAATGACAGGGTGTAATTAGATGTCTGAATGCTGAGCTTAACTCACTGTCTTTAACCGCAGACAGTATCTGCACATTTTCATTTCATGTGATTCGTTGTGAGTGTATGTCACCCTTGAATCTGAATAATTATTTGTGAGCTCTGACTCACATTAGGGATTGAAGAAATTAAGCTTTACTGTCACATTTTTCAGCCAATTTATTCTCCACATCTATCGTCTATACTCTCTCTGGGGTCCATTTTATTTAAACCACACACTCACAATGGTGTAGCACTTTGCATCATTAGGGTTTTTCCTCCCACAAAAGACCAATATTCCATTTGACCTCTCCACGACCTTTCCACTTCCATAACAGTTTCTAAACCAGGACACTTCATGTTTTTCAATGTGAGTGGACTCTCATTCATCATCAAGAGAGGCATGATATAGACTGAGGGGGAATTGCAGTGTAAGTGTTTAAGGAAGGGATGATGTCTATGGAAAGCACACTCATTCGTGCGTCACACGGTCATTCATTCCATATCAGCAATTCACTGGGTAAAAATAGTCTCTGCTTTTTAGGGGGAGGCTTTTAGGGTTGTTGGGTCCATCTCACCTATCTTTCTCCTCATTGTACTTTTAGCTGGCTGTGTGGTTGACGTTTTGGTAACGTCAGGCTAATGTCTCCCCTTAGACCCCTGTAGACTGTATGAGAAGAGTGATGGGGAGAAGAGTGCTTTGCTGAGAGTTGAATTTAGCTGGTCTGTCCCTGTTAAGTAACTTGTTCAAAATGATCACAGCTACCTGCTAATGGACAAATACTTCTGATGAGGGAAGCCCCCTATCTATCCTGCCCCCCTCCCTGCTTGCCCTTGACATTGTGTAGGTGCGTGTGGCAAGGCTGTGCAGTTCCACTATGCATGCAGCTCTTATTTTAATAATAGGAATTCATTGGACGTGGGATGCTGTGTCAGAGATGACATACAGCACTGTGTTTCTGCTATGTTTCTGGAAAAAATATGCTTGCCATGTTAAATTATTATACTAGGATATACGATCAGCAGTATTTTCAAGATTTTTTCATTCAATATTCTGACTGTGAGAGGGCTGTCCCCTCAGCACTGCACCACCCTGGACAGTGACACCTGAGGAGGCAGGCCAACCCTCAACCTAGTTCAACCTGAAACCGCCATACTTCTCTCTTTTTACAGAGCCCAAGGAGGAACCCCCATTATTACCTTATAGGCTAACTGTATTTGACTATGTTTGTCTTGTTGCATCTAACATTCCAACCCCAGTAGAATAAGCAAAGCAACATTAGTACACAGTGTTCTCCAGATATAACTGTTTATTATTTTATTCTGTTTGCTTATTTGATCCCAGAGGTACAGTATAATGATGTTTGGAGAAGGAATTAAAGTACTGTTGAGATTATTATCTCCTGTTTACCATGTCTGTCATACTTGAACGCAATACAATGTATTCCTCAGAAATGGGTTCCTCAGATAATGGGTTCCTCAGGTAATGGGTTCCTCAGGTAATGGGTTCATCAGGTAATGGGTTCATCAGACAACGGGTTCCTCAGATAATGGGTTCCTCAGATAATGGGTTCCTCAGACAATGGGTTCCTCAGACAACAGGTTCCTCAGACAACGGGTTCCTCAGACAATGGGTTCCTCAGACAATGGGTTCCTCAGACAATGGGTCGGTTTATGGGCTTTATGTGGACATGCTAATATGATACAATAGTCCTTCTCTAATTAGGATTAGTAAGTGATCAAATAAGACAAAACTAGTGAACATGAATGAATATACATATGTTTTTCAAATCAGAATTCAAAGTTACAGTGAAATCACAAAGACAATGTTGAAAGACAATAGTGCTTGAATAAATCTTAATGTATTTCAGGACATACTACTAATCCCAAATTGTTATTCTGGCATACTTTTCTAATAATTCTCTTTCCTGTGAGATTGTACTTTATTTATTTGATAACAAGGTAAAAATAGCACTGTTTCCTTCAGATGTGAGTTGTATCTTTTCTATCGGATCATTGTAGCTAGTAACCTCTGCCCACAGTGGAATCAATCATAACTCCCTGACAGACCTCAGCTCTACAGTATAAGTCCAAACTATTAACCAGACCTAAACATAGCCATGTTGCACTTTGACAACCTGCTGTGAGTATCTCTGTTTGTCCTTGTTTCTGTGTGATGGAGAGGCAGCAGAGGCGTGGAGGGTGAGAGAGTGTTAACTTTGTCCATTGGACATCCATCGTCTACAGGGGATACGGGGGACGAAGTCCACGATCAATGGAGACTACAGTGGTAATGGCCTTAATGACCGGAGCAGGCCGAATGATCACTGCCTATCAATCTGGGGGTGCAGGGAACCAGTTAAATGGAAGTTAAAGGTCATGTTTTACTGACCTTTGACACCTGTGTGTGTTCATTGGGTAATGAGCATAGCAGCACAGTCGGTCAACTACTATACATCAAACTAATCTGTCCCACTACTCAATCTCTCTCTCTCTCTCTCTCTCTCTCTCTCTCTCTCTCTCTCTCTCTCTCTCTCTCTCTCTCTCTCTCTCCTCTCTCCTCTCTCCTCTCTCAGGACACAGTTGTTTGTGCTGTTGACATGTAAACAAGTACAGCTCTATTAGTATGCTGGGCACTGACAGTGTGTTCTGTTGTCTTTAGACATTACTTACAGTAAATTCACCCAACCAGACCCACCATCAGCTCAGGTTGCATCATAAGTTCTGAAGAGGCTTAGCTGACAACGGTAGCTGCAAGCGAGGAATTTCATCACAGTCTTATGATATTTCAGCTAGTTCTTTGATGTTTTACATTGCAGAATGCTAAAAGCTATATGGTCCCTGCAGACCTTTAGAGTGCGTATCCATACTTCAGCACTGTGTCATCATAAACATCCTGGGGCGTCTGTGTGCACACATAAAAACTGTGTTTACTCTTAAAAGCTATGTTCCTTATTCAGGGTACACTGAACTAGTTGGGGAGGAGGCAGGTAGTCCTGTGTGCACTGCTTGATGCATCACATTCCTTTTTGTTCAGCTCAGTTCACTCACTTCTTCATTCAAGTTATGAGGAAGTGCATTAAGCACTGGGATAGATCCTGTTATCAGAAGTGACTCTGTAACCATCCTAATATTCCATTTAAAGTCAGTAATGAAAGCTAACTGGTAAATCATGGACAGTCTCTGTCGTGAAGGAGTGTAAAAGTGGCTGTGTGTACTTGTAATTAGGGACTGGAGGCAGAAGACATGTGATGTGTCACAAGGTGCAGTGAGGTTAAGCGCCTGTGATGGTTCCTTTCATCAGCCGATAGATCTGGAGGGCATGTGTTTTACTGCCTCTCTCTTCACCTCATGATCCTCAGTTATGGACATTCCTGCCCACTAGCACCGGCACGGACTATTATCTAAGCACAGTACAAGAACGGGCCGCACTACACAAACACACAGCTTTATTGTGCAGTGGGGAAGTAGGTATCAATATTATCTATACCTCACATGCAACCCATAATAAGAATCTGTAATTAATATGATTATGGCTATTAAACGGAATATTTGACTCCATAAAGATGACTTAGCAATATGCAAGAGACTAGTGTTGAGTTATAATAAGAGAAAGGTCAATAAATGACTAAGAATTGTCCATATCAAAGGCAGATATTGAATTACATTGTAAAATGAATGAAATCATATACAAAGCATAAAGCCTAAGTTACAAAGCATTAACAAGCATTACAAGGCATTATTGTAGGCATGATCAGAGAGAGAGAGAGAGAGAGAGAGAGAGAGAGAGAGAGAGAGAGAGAGAGAGAAACAAAGAAACCATGGCTCATGGGAGAGGGAGAGAGAGAGGGAGAAAGAAAGAAAGAAAGAAAGAGTATATCTCAGTGCAGGTCAAGAACAAAAAGAAAGAGACTATGAATCTGAGACTCTATAACATCTGAGTTATTTGGATTTAAAATCTGAGTTGTTGACCAGTAGCATTACTGTTGAGTTAACGTCCAATCAGATATCAGACTTACAGGATGTTATCACAGCAAAACAGAATAGGGGTTGGCAAGAGCAACATGGAGAAGACTGAATTCCTGAGCAGACAATACATCCTCTTGCATAGTGTTGATAAGGGTTACTTTGGGGACTGGGCTGCCCTACATTGTGGACTGAATCCCCTAATTGTATCATAACTCGGACAATGTGGTTCATTATGCATTAATACATATATGAGATTTGCGCCCAAAAATCTGAGTTACAACCAGTGATATCTAGTTGACACCTCCCATCCTAAAGACTAAAATGTGATTCTCCCTGGTACAGCCAGCCCTTCACCCACACTGTGGAGAGAGACTGAGAAACAGACACCTCATGGCTCAGAACCGCTCAATTCAAACTCAATGTTCTTCCCAGGTGCCAGGCAGCACTGCCTCCTAAACCTCTGTGCATCGATCAAAGAAACCGCTGTCCAGGTTTCAAACAAAAGCAATATTGCACATTTCTGCAAATTCAAAGTGACCAGGCTGAAGGTTGTGCTGTAGTAGACTGCTGAGCAGGCAGCATAGACTCACTCAGAGTTAGGGGTTAAGAAAGACAGCAGACTAACTCAGAGTTAGGGGTTAAGAAAGACTCAGCAGAGACTCACTCAGAGTTAAGGGGTTAAGAAAGACTCAGCAGACTCACTCAGAGTTAGGGGTTAAGAAAGACTCAGCAGACTCACTCAGAGTTAGGGGTTAAGAAAGACTCAACAGACTCACTCAGAGTTAGGGGTTAAGAAAGACTCAGCAGAGAGAAAGGGACAGAGAGGGCTGCTGGTTCTATTGAGGAGAGCTAGGTGGTTTTACTATAGTAAGCACAGAGCCTGTCTGCTCCTTGTGCGGCTATTGGTTGAGCAGTCAGCATGAGATTCATCCATCCATGGCATACTTCACTCAATCCAGTCATCCATCTTGTTCATCCAGTCATTTTTGTGTGTAAAGAGGTCTCTCACTCTTAGCAAGCTTTTTAGTCTTGCTGTTTTGTGACAGTGTAACCTGCCTATCTGTATTTTATCATCCATCAACATCCCACAGATCCATCAACATCCCACAGATCTACAGTTTATAAAAGTTTGTTGGATTGAATTGATCGTGTTGGAAGAGTAGGACACCCAGAGACAAACCTGGAGTGAACAGGCCTGGAGGTTCTAGGATCAATACAGTGGGCATATTCTATAACTAAGTACTATTCACTATCTTTATCTGATCACTGACTCTGCCAGTCCAGTGTAGGTGACTCACACTCACAAGTGTGTGTTTTTTAAGTAGGAGGGGTCATGGTGCAGGTCTCGGGTGGGAGGGTTGGTTCTGAAAACACATTATGGGTGGTCCTAGCTCCTCCCCCATTGGTTCAGGGTCACAGTGTGCATGTGGAGGAGAGTCAGGGCCTCAGATCAGCCAGCATGCTGCCCACTCTAACAACACAGACCAGCATGATAGGCTGATATCGTGCTTGGTGAAAATGATGGGTACTTTAAGCTATGGTAATAAAACTCTGATGGCCATGCTCTGTTATAATCTCCACCCGGCACAGCCAGAAGAGGACTGGCCACCCCTCATAGCCTGGTTCCTCTCTAGGTTATTTCCTAGTTTTTCCTAGCCACCGTGCTTCTACACCTGCCTTGCTTGCTGTTTGGGGTTTTAGGCTGGATTTCTGTACAGCACTTTGTGACAACAGCTGTAAGAAGGGCTTTATAAATACATTTGATTGATTGATTGATGAGCTGTTGATGACTGTTGAATGACAATGTGGATCTATTGTGTTAAGACGACAGACTAGTCCCCCATGCCCTGAGTGGAGGTGATGCCTACGGCCTTTAAGTACTGCAGTACTATGGGAGCGCTTGTGTTACCACTTCTGGCAGGGTGCCAGAGAGACCCTGTGTGTGATAAGGAGAGACCTGCTCCATTTTGTACCAACCTATCAATCTGTGTATGTCTAACTTACTGGACCTGCTGGACCCCCTGGACCTCCTAGGCTCTGGAGACCGGATACAGGAACACTTCAGTCCTGTCTCTGTTGCCCCAAAAGGACAGGGCATTCTGGTCCTATGGACAGAAGACATTGCCAACTTGAAAGAAAACAGCACTTAGACTTTTGGAGAATGTGACTTATGTTAGGTTACGGCATTGCTCTGGTCTAGTTAGTGTCTGGGCTTTGGTATAATAGGTGCGGATACTTGTTCTGTTGGAGAATAATTGAAGCTATCAGCACTTTAACTGCAACCTTTAGCGTTTGTACTACTTCAAAGGGCACACCGAGGTCAAATTTCAAACCGTCAACTGTAGCCGTTTTTAAAAGGAACACCTTGTTTCCAGGAGACTTTATGGTACAGGTTGACAGCGATCACTGTGTCCTTGGAACATTTGTCCGCTCTTTAATTGGAGGAATGTGAAGTGTACTCTGGCTAACCTATTGCAGGGCCAAGGTTTTCTCTCTAATTGGAGCTTTAGTCTTATGGTTCATGAAAGGGCTGTCAATGTTGTTCTCATTATCACACTCATAACAATATGTTTCATCTTATTCTTGGGATCGGCATCAAACTAATTCCTGGAATATTTGCCATCTCAAACTGCAGACGTGCTGTATGAGATTAGATGTCTATCAATACAAAATGCAATGTGAGCTGAGCCAACCTGATGCTCAGTGCATTGTCTGCAAAATTTGATACAAGTGAATCCACATGAAATTACAGTTTTTTACAATCGCTAGGACCCATTTCTCAATACTTAGGTCACTTTTTGTGAGCATAACAGCAGTCTATGTGGGCTAAACTATGGATCATTTTTCATTGCTTAAAATGCATTCAATGACTACATCTTTCAATTTTCATGAACTCTTTTCTCACTCAGACACAACCCCCACCAAAACTCTATGTACCTACAGGTCAATTTGCACATGTTTACATACTCTTGACAAAACTGTTTTCAAAACCTAAAATAACACAAAATTGAATAAGACATACATTTGCTACATTTATACAGTAATACTGTATATACATTAATACTGTATTGAAATATATTCCAAATCTAAAAAATGAAATACTATCAAAACAATTAGACCAACCACAGCTGATTCCCATTGTAGCTGAACACCTACACAGGTGTTAGTCTTTCAATTACATTACCATCAATACATAAACTGAGCAAAGCCTCCAAACCTACTTGTGTGTGTGTAATAGTAATCGTTTTTGTATTTCTGCTTAGGCCCCAACGGTTACGTCCTACAGGAGGGAGAGGTAGGATTTTCACTGCTGTGCAGAAAACTACTAACGTTGATATGGTCATCAGAAACAATGGCATACAACTCACAGAGATTCGGGACGAGTGTTGGCAGACAATGTAAGCATAACAAATATTTCTAGAGTCCTGAAACAACATCAAGTCAGGATGAAGCAGTTGTACACTGTCCCCTTTGAGAGGAACTCTGAACGAGTCAAGCAACTCAGGAACCAATAAGTCCAGGTAAGATGACTATAAAATACAGAACTGGTTTGGAACAAAACCAAACAGCACAATGTATAATGTATAATGTAAACTACTGTAATAGCCTCACTCTTATGTTGCCTTGTGGATTCATTTTAGAGAGTCATGGAGATTGAAGTCAGGCAAACACCCCACATATTCATATTTGTGGATGAGGCTGGTTTCAACAGTCCAGTGGTTTGCAGCCCATCCCAGGATGATGTCACTTTTCCTCCTTCCTTACTCTCTATTCCTCAACCCCATAGAGGAATTATTTTCCTCATGGAGGTGGAAGGTTTATGACCACCATTCGCATGATCAAATGTCCCTCCTGGATGCAATGAATGCTGGATGCCTGGACATATCTGCAGAGGATTGCCAGGGATGGACCAGGCATGCCAAAATATTATTTCCTAGGTGTATTGCCCAAGATGACATAAGATGTGACGTGGATGAGAACCTGTGGCCAAATGCATAAGACAGAGTTGACTACTATTGCTACTGTATCTGTATCGGTAGATGGTGTATATACAAATTATTGTATTTTGGAATCACTCAATGCCATAAAATGCCATAAAACATATTGAAGCATATTGCGTCATGTCTGAAACATTCCTGTAACATATACTGCAGTGAATTCTAAACAGTAGAGAGGTGTCATTCTTGTTTTGTAATGATACCTGTTGTTAGTGCTGTAGGTCATTGCTTTATGAGTGACAACGTGTGCTTGTTGGGTGACAACCGTTTCTAGTGTTATGGAAGAACGAGTTGATTTGAGACATGTATGAAGTGTTTTGGTAGTTTTAGGTCATTTTGAACGTGAAATGAACTGCTGTGCCAAGTGGAAAGTTAGTTAGGAGAACTGTGTGAAGGGTTTTGAAAAAGTGACCTAAGTATTGAGAAATGGGTCCTAGCGATTGTAAAATACTGTAACTGCCTTTCAACAAATATGTTGCTACTAGAACTGAAGTCATTTTCCCTCTGGTGATGAAAGTGAAAATGAATTCATTTATTTTTTGTGTTTTATTTTAAGTAGCAACCTTTCCAACTAATTTCCGTATGAAGTCAGCTACACTCTAAATAGTGTGTATGTGCCCAGTTGTGTAAGAAATCACATGCAGCATAAATCTAATTTATGCATTTTCATGTTTATGTAAGAGAAAGATTCCCCCCCCCCAAAGATATTTAGAGAGTTTCACAGTACTTGTAACTAAGAATTATGGGGACTGTATGTGTGTATGTACGATGTGTATGTGTGTATGTGTGTGTGTGTGTGTGTGTGTGTGTGTGTGTGTGTGTGTGTGTGTGTGTGTGTGTGTGTGTGTGTGTGTGTGTGTTTGTGACTTAGTCCCTGCAGTGTCTGTACCACATGTTATCCATCCACCCTGAGAGGATGTTCTGTGTACAGGGCTCTCCTAGCCGGCACAGCTGTGTGTGGGCTGTGTTCTGCCGATACTCTGATCCACCATAGCGAACAACGTCCTTCCACCACCTTTCATCTATGCATAAGCATCAAGCACACACAGCTGGAGGCAAAACAAACATGCACAAATGTTCTGTTTTTATTTCGAGAAGACGTCTGAAAAGTGCCAATGATTCAGCTTGATATTTTGGCTGGGATATATTTTAGTCAAAACACAGGATTCCAAATAAATGTATATCAGTCTGCAGGGACACAGCTGTGTGATTCAAACCACCCACTGTTGAGTTTACCTCTAGAACATCCCTTTCTCCATTGTCCATTTACATACTGATGCAGTATCTCACACAGGCATCACAGTGAAACCTGGGGATGGATCAGTGCAGAACTTACAATCTGTCTGTCTCACAGTAGAAAGACATGCGGCAGATTGGTGTGTGTGTGTGTGTGTGTGTGTGTGTGTGTGTGTGTGTGTGTGTGTGTGTGTGTGTGCGTGTGTGTGTGTGTGTGTGCATGTGTGTGTGTGTGCATGTGTGCATGCGTGTGTGTCAACATAAAGAAGTTTGTCATTGAAGGTTTATTTAGATGTCACATACAGATTCAGGTCGATGAAATTTCAGTGAAAGTTTATCTAATTAGCATAAGAAAAAGTGAAAACGTGAAATTATATTGTACTTTACCAAAATTGTTCAGTACTGAAGAAGCAGCCAACCCTGCATTGCATCTATGGTATAGAGAAAATGAATGGGTACTCAGTAGAAAGTGTTTGTCTATGGCCCTGGTCTGATGCTAGTTGGGAGACCTTCAGACAAAAAGTGCTCTGAGGAGGAAGAATGAGTGGCACCCACACACACACACACACGATCGCATACATACACACCACCCCGTTATCTGTGAGCTGTTTGCTGTGATCACAGGCATCGCTCCCTCTCCTGGCCTATCCTTTGTGCAGACACAATCAACCAAAGTACAAAAACACAGAACCCTGTAGGTTGTTTTTATTCCCTGAGTTAGCCTGCCTGCTGTTGCTCTGCCCTTCAGTGGCCTAATGTACCTAGGGGGGCTCTGTCCTGAACAACAAAACAAACGAGTTTCAAGGTGTTATCAGGTTTTGTCTGGGAGGAATAGCATGTGGTGCTTTAGATTTGTTCACCCCCCTCGAGTCTCCAAGCATCAGGTGTCTGAACCAGTCTATCCTAGCTGGGTACAGGCTGAGGTGAGGCGGTCTATCCTAGCAGGGTACAGGCTGAGGTGAGGCAGTCTATCCTAGCTGGGTACAGGCTGAGGTGAGGCAGTCTATCCTAGCTGGGCACAGGCTGAGGTGAGCCAATCTATCCTAGCTGGGTACAGGCTGAGGTGAGGCAGTCTATCCTAGCTGGGTACAGGCTGAGGTGAGCCAGCCTATCCTAGCAGGGTACAGGCTAAGGTGAGGCAATCTATCCTAACTGGGTACAGCGTGGCTATAGCCTCTAGCCTGACCCTTCCACCAGATGTTCACATGGCCCCAGCCAGCTGCAGGGATCAATGGCCTACATATCAGCCATTCAGATGGGAGGATTACTAGAGTTAGAGCAATTAACCAGCAAATGCACAACAGTACTTCAGTATATCTGTGTTCTGGTTTCTTCTTTCGATCAGGGTGTTTGACAGGGCTATTTGTAGATGAAGATCCTAATAGTCTTTGATATGGTTTGTTTTGCCAAGTTTTGGTCAGCCCCTACCACACTACTACCTCATATCTGATGAATGAGGTCTCGTAGCTGGCCAATGACAGAGGTGTGGTGAGAGCCTTGGCCCGTTCTCAAAGCACTTCCATAGATCATCAGCATATCTGTCACCTAGGAGATGGGTATGAGCACGGACCTAGCCAAAAAATTCACTACAGGCACAAGCCAATTACTATACAGTACGCATTCAATGGCCCACAGTGAGATTCGTATGAGAAACACAACAAAGGTTCAGTCACCAAAGAAGATGGATCCATCAATGCCACATGTGCTTGACGGCGGCTAGCCCACATTAATTCACCCTGTTGCAGACTGGACTCACTGGACAGACAAAGGCTATTTTACATAAATGTGTGTACCTCCAATAAGTATGATATGTTATGTTATGTTACACATGCAATAATGGTATGGTTACTTAAGACTGAAACAAAAGGGAGGATGATTGGGGAGAATGGGTGGGCATAGACAGTGAACGTCTAGCAATCCAAAGTTTGTTTGTTCGAGACACATCGGGGACAACTGTAACATTTTAGCTAACCCTTCCCCTAATCCTTTTCCTAAGCTTAACCATATTCACATAACCTGCTACGTAAATTATCCTAACCTTAGTTGTTAAGTCTTCTAAACTTTTACGTAAATTCTCCTAACCTTTCTCGTTAGTTCTCCTATCCAGCAACATAAAATTCTCCTTGTTTAATTCTCCTTTGTTGTTGTGAAGCAAAAGCTGCCTGGTCTCAGAGACACTTTACATCCTCCAAGACACATGATAACTTACATCATCTAATTCGTTTGATATTGTATGACTGGGTAAGACAAATTGTCCTACAAATTGTCCTGAGGCCAGGATGCCTGTTAGGGCTGAAGAGTGTATCTGGGAGTCACAGTGAAGAACACAGCGAAGAACACAGCGAAGAACACAAAAACATCCCCTTTTAATTGCCCCTACCTCAAAACAAAAATACAAACAAGATGAAGACAACCACCGATTGTAGCACTGTGTGACTAATCGGTTTATTTGTATTTTGGTGTTTGTGTTGTGTTGTGTTGTGTCCATACCAACTCTAACGTGTTCACAGATGCATTCAGTTCAACGTTAGTGCAATAAACAGATACACCCATACAGCATCCCTCACTTCTGCTGTGTGTGGGAGCACTAGTACTGCTCAGAATACTAATGACCACATTTAGCCACTGTTGAGTTACTGTTGTGTCACATGACCACAACCTGCAGGTTTTTGTGCTGCAGCGTATTCCTCCAAATAGATTTTCCTTGACAGTCGCCGGTGAATTGATAATTCAGTGTGAGGTTGACAGCTGTGTGGCTGGGGAGAGACTAGGAAGGAGGCTAGCTGCCACAGGGCTGTGAGGGAGGCAGTGGGAGACAGAGTAGCCTCATGGATTTTCTCCAGCCACACCACGCAGCTGTCAACCTCGCCCCTGAATTATCAATCAATCCACTGTTGAAAAAATACCTATTTTTATGTAAGGTTTTTCTTCAAAATATAGAGCACAGAGGTGGTGTGTAAATCACGGTGGAAGAAGGAGCACCTGGAGGGAGGGAGGGAAAGTGGGAGAGAGGGAGAGGGATGGGGAGAGGTAGAGCGGGAGAGGGGTGGATGGGGGAGGGAGAGAGGGGGAGAGAGGGACCAGCTGAAACACCGACACACACACACAGGCCAGAGCGAGGGGACCCAGACAGTCGCACACACAACCAATATGGAAAGACAATTAGACTGGCTGGAGAGATTCTTGGTCTTTCAGATTGAGAGAGGGGGAGGGGTCAAGGGGAATGGGGAGATGGTGAAGGGGGTCTGACGGCTCCACAAACTACCGCTCAGCAAGTTGTTGGGTTTTCCAAATCATTTGCAGCCCGTGGGGGAGAGGGAAGATTGTTAGTGATTGTGGTAGATAGATATGAGGAGGAGAATATATGGGTATGGACTTCTCTGGCTTTCAGTGTCAGATCTGTAAACATTGTGCTTATGAGGAGAAGCACAGGGTCAGGGTAATCAAATATCAATGGAAGGTTCAAGAGTCCAGGAGATGGTAGGACCAGTTCTTGTTCTCACCAGAGAGAATGAGAGCTAAACCAGAGGTCATGTAAAACTGGAGGAGATGTGCATGAGTGGATTTGAGTCCTATAGTGGAAAATGTGTGCACAATGCTGTGTTTGAGTGGACAGTGTTTTCTCAGAGTAGACAGTGTTTTCTCAGAGTGGACAGTGCTGTGGCAGAGTGGACAGTGTTTTCTCAGAGTGGACAGTGCTGTGGCAGAGTGGACAGTGTTTTCTCAGAGTGGACAGTGCTGTGGCAGAGTGGACAGTGTTTTCTCAGAGTGGACAGTGCTGTGGCAGAGTGGACAGTGCTGTGGCAGAGTGGACAGTGTTTTCTCAGAGTGGACAGTGTTTTCTCAGAGTAGACAGTGTTTTCTCAGAGTGGACAGTGCTGTGGCAGAGTGGACAGTGTTTTCTCAGAGTGGACAGTGCTGTGGCAGAGTGGACAGTGTTTTCTCAGAGTGGACAGTGCTGTGGCAGAGTGGAAAGTGATGTGTTGGAGTAGACAGTGATGTGTCGGAGTGGACAATTCTTTCTCTTTAATCTTGTTTTCCTTAATAGCATGTCGGTGGGTGGAGGGTCATCAGCGCAATGAGACACACCTGGGCTCGGATGTGTCCCGGGAATAAATACATCTTTCCCCCATACATTGAAGAGACTCTCTCCACGCAGACACACCATTGTTTTTGGCTGTGGCAATTTGGGTTTTTTTTGTATTAATTTGTTTTGGCACCTCTCAACACCCAGCATTATCACCATCTATGCACTCATCCATTCACTTACACTACTGACTACACACATCATTGTTACTTGTAGGTTACTTTGTTTAATAAAAATGTTTGTTATTTCCTTATCTCCGTGTTGTCTCCCTCTTTGTTACGGGCTACGAGCTGGTTTGTAACACATTGCTGTCTTCGAGTGAACAGTGGTGTTTCGGAGTGAACAGTGCTGTGTCAGAGTGGACAGGACTGTCTTGGAGTGGACAGTGTTGTGTCAGAGTGGACAGGACTGTCTTGGAGTGGACAGTGTTGTGTTGGAGTGGAGTGGACAGCAGGGACATGTGAGCAGTCCAGAGAATTACAGTATATTGTTCTGCTGCTGCCGGGAGCTAATCTCTGACATGAATCATTTGGGCTGTAGGCGCTTGCTGTATCTGGCTGACTGGGGTGGAGAAAGGGACGCTAGCTGTATCTGGGTGACTGGAATGGAGAGAGGAGATGCTAGCTGTATCTGGCTGACTGGAGTGGAGAGAGGGACGCTAGCTGTAGCTGGCTGACTGGAGTGGAGAGAGGGATGCTAGCTGTATCTGGCTGACTGGAGTGGAAAGAGGAGATGCTAGCTGTAGCTGGCTGACTGGGGTGGAGAAAGGGACGCTAGCTGTATCTGGGTGACTGGAATGGAGAGAGGAGATGCTAGCTGTATCTGGCTGACTGGAATGGAGAGAGGGACGCTAGCTGTAGCTGACTGACTGGAGTGGAGAGAGGGATGCTAGCTGTATCTGGCTGACTGGAGTGGAAAGAGGAGATGCTAGCTGTAGCTGGCTGACTGGGGTGGAGAAAGGGACGCTAGCTGTATCTGGGTGACTGGAATGGAGAGAGGAGATGCTAGCTGTATCTGGCTGACTGGAATGGAGAGAGGGACACTAGCTGTAGCTGGCTGACTGGAGTGGAGAGAGGGACGCTAGCTGTAGCTGGCTGACTGGAGTGGAAAGAGGAGATGCTAGCTGTAGCTGGCTGACTGGAGTGGAGAGAGGGATGCTAGCTGTAGCCGGCTGACTGGAGTGGAAAGAGGAGATGCTAGCTGTATCTGTCTGACTGGAATGGAGAGAGGGACGCTAGCTGTAGCCGGCTGACTGGAGTGGAAAGAGGAGATGCTAGCTGTAGCTGGCTGACTGAAGTGGAGAGAGGGATGCTAGCTGTAGCCGGCTGATTGGAGTGGAAAGAGGAGATGCTAGCTGTAGCTGGCTGACTGGAGTGGAGAGAGGGACGCTAGCTGTAGCCGGCTGACTGGAGTGGAAAGAGGAGATGCCAGCTGTAGCTGGCTGACTGGAGTGGAAAGAGGAGATGCTAGCTGTAGCTGGCTGACTGGAGTGGAAAGAGGAGATGCTAGCTGTTGCTGGTTGACTGGAGTGGAAAGAGGAGATGCTAGCTGTTGCTGGCTGATTGGAATGGTAGAGAGGGACGCTAGCTGTAGCTGGCTAAGTGGAGTGGAGAGAGGGACACTAGCTTTAGTTGGCTCACTGGAGTGGAGAGAGGAGATGCCACACACATAATATGATACTATAGTAGCTGAAGTGGTGCTGGGGCCTCGAAGGGACAGCAGTTAGACCCATTTCCTGCTGTATTGTTCCCTAATAGAGAGCATTAAATTGTGTGGATATCTGTGTGAGTGTGTGTATTTTTGTATGTGTGTCGCTGCATTGTCAACATTGGCGTTTGTGACTGCCTTGTAACAATAGCTGGCACATGTAAAGTCACCTGTAAGGTCAACTGTAAGGGTCACATGATGGGGTCACATAATGATGGAGCTTTCATTGGCCTGTATCTATTGAACATTGTGACAAGTCATTCATTTATCAGCCTTAAAGGCATTTTGCAGGATGGATGGATGTCCTCTACAAAGAGATGAATGTCAGCTGATATCTAGGCCAAATGTGGTAGGTAGTCTAAATGTGCTCTTAGCACACTTTGAGATACAGTATACAGCATATCTGTTCAGCAGCTATGTGTCTGTTCATGTATTAATGTTTGTAAATTGGTTTACGACATGTGTGGGAGTATGTTTTCATCTTTATTCACAGCTGCTGCTTGCGTAACTCTGTGTGTTTATACACACCTGTCTACAGCAAATGTTGTGTTTACAGTACTTCTCTGTGTGTTGGCAAACACCTGTGTGCGGGTGTGTGTGTGTGTGTGTGTGTGTGTGTGTGTGTGTGTGTGTGTGTGTGTGTGTGTGTGTGTGTGTGTGTGTGTGTGTGTGTGTGTGTGTGTGTGTGTGTGTGTGTGTGTGTGTTGCTGTGATAGCAGAGGAAGTTAAATAGAGAGGTGGGCTGGTGCGGCAATGCTTAGTGGCCACAGTCTCACTTCATTACCTCCCCTCTCAGCTGCACAGAGAGAGAGAGACCAGCTGAGACACACACAGGTCTGAGCGAGGGGGCCACGGACAGTCACACCGACACATGCACGCACACATGTACACACATGGACGCACACAAACACAAACAAAGCCAATTTGGAGACATAAACATAAGCTGACTGCAGCCCTTTTCCCGTCATCTAGGTCTCTCTCAGGCCCTCTGATTTAGCACTGTCAACCTGAGTCAGCCAACCACCTTGTCCACTCATCTCCACCACCTGGCCACAACCCAGTGTTATCCCACTGCATGCATAGACATAGTTATAGAAATGAGAAAATGGCAGGCCTTGTATTGTGCTGTAGAAAGAAAGGTACAGTGCCTTGCAAAAGTATTCAACCCCTTTGGTGTTTTTCCTATTTTGTTGCATTACAACCTGAAATTTAAATTGATTTTTATTTGGATTTCATGTAATGGACATACACATAATAGTCCAAGTTGGTGAAGTGAAATGAAAAAAATAACTCGCTTCAAAGAATTCTAAAAAAAACAACAACTGAAAAGTGGTGTGTGTATATGTATTCACCCCCTTTGCTATGAAGCCCCTAAATAAGATCTGGTGCAACCAATTGCCTTCAGAAGTCACATAATTAGTTAAATATAGTCCACCTGTGTGCAATCTAAGTGTCACATGATCTGTCACGTTATCTCAGTATATATACACCTGTTCTGAAAGGCCCCAGAGTCTGCAACACCACAAAGCGGCACCATGAAGACCAAGGAGCTCTTCAAACAGGTCAGGGACAAAGTTGTGGAGAAGTATAGATCATGGTCGGGTTATAAAAAATATCAGAAACTTTGAACATCCCACGGGCACCATTAAAGCCATTATTAAAAAATGGAAAGAATATGGCACCACAACAAACCTGCCACCAAAACTCACAGACCAGGCAAGGTGTGCATTAATCAGAGAGGCAACAAAGAGACCAAAGATAACCCTGAAGGAGCTGCAAAGCTCCACAGCGGAGATGGGCGTATCTGTCCATAGGACCACTTTAAGCCGTACACTCCACAGAGCTTCCGTAATGCCCTCCACAGAGGGCATTATGGAAGAGTAGCCAGAAAAAAAGCCATTGCTTAAAGCCATTGCTTAAAGAAGAAAATAAGCAAACACGTTTGGTGTTTTTCATCGGCAGGGACTGGGAAACTGGTCAGAATTGAAGGAATGATGGATGGCGCTAAATACAGTAAATAAATTATTGAAGGAAACCTGTTTGTCATCCAGAGATTTGAGACTGGGACAGAGGTTCACCTTCCAGCAGGATAATGATCCTAAGCACACTGCTAAAGCAACACTCGCGTGGTTAAAGGGGAAACATTTAAATGTCTTGGAATGGCCTAGTCAAAGCCCAGACCTCAATCCAATTGAGAATCTGTGGTATGACTTAAAGATTGCTGTACACCAGCGGAACCCATCCAACTTGAAAAAAAATCCCAGTGGCTAGATGTGTCAAGCTTATAGAGACATACCCCAGTAGACTTGCAGCTGTAATTGCTGCAAAAGGTGGCTCTACAAAGTATTGACTTGGTAGAATAGTTATGCACGCTCAAGTTCTGTTTTTTTGTCTTATTTGTTGTATGTTTCAAAATAAAAAATATTTTGCATCTTTGAAGTGGTCGGCATGTTGTTTAAATCAAATGATACAAAATACATTTTAATTCCAGGTTGTAAAGCAACAAAATAGGAAAAATGCCAAGGGGGTGAATAGTTTCGCAAGCCTCTGTACACATTTGTTGTAGATCAATTATAATTGGTATATCCCATCATGATTCATAGGCTTTCACAGTTGCATGATGCTTATTTATGTATCCTTATTCAGCCAGGTGAGTCACAGAACTCATTTTCTCTGTTTGTTTGACCTACTCCAGTTTCTTCTCCTCATTGGCTCACACATATTTAACAGCCAACCTTGAAACACCACAGGCTTTTGGGAGATGTGATAGGTAGCGTCTGTAGTTGTTGTGTAGCTCAGTTAGTGTGTTTCTCAGTGTCTGGTGGTTGTTGCTGTGGTATTACAGCATGTTTGGCAGGCCGAGCCTCTCCTATTTCCCTGGGCTGGCAGCCTGACAGGCTCCTGGAGCAGATGGTGAAGATAGACAGAGAACATGGTCCTTGCCATGCCCTTGGACAAGACAGCTGCACAGCTCACACAGCTCACACACAGGGATGACGTCTTTGTGAACACTAGTGAAATCTGGAGCTCTGGCAAACATGAAACAAAGCCATGAGAGATTGTTTGTTTGGAGAAATTGTCTGCATGTGGCCAAGTGCTGTTGTACGTTTGAATTTTCCGTTTATATTGCATGGTGTTGGCTAGTCAATTTATTGCTTAGCAGTTTGGGGGGGATTTGTTTTTGAATTTACAGTTTTAATACTACAGTATTTGCCCATTTCCAATCGCATAGGCAGTATTGTTATGAAGAGCAGGAAGTTAAAGAATTAGGTACATCATGAATCAAAAACCTATGCTGTCAGGGAGCTTCCTGTGTAACATAATGCCAATGCAAATGTTTGCCTTAACAACCCTGTCCCATTGTGTCTGTACTGATTGACCCTGTGTTTGTTTGGATTGGCTCCTCATTGCAAAGCTCTTTTAACCTGTGACCTGTTACTGTGGACAAGTGAGAGGAGTTGTAAGCTTGGCTCTGCCCTCACTAAGCCCGTCTTCTCTTCCCAAGCCGATTTATTCTACAATTAATTAACGTGGGCCGCAACATGTGACCTGACCACAGCCAACTTTCCCCTGCACGTCCACTCCAGAGGAGGTGAGACAAAGCAACCCTGGATACGAGATGCAGGCTATTTCTGTCCACCTCAGATGGGTGGACACAGGATGAGTACTCAGATCTCTGTTTTTGTGTTAGTCTGCTCTTTTGTGTCCACCTCTGCTTGCCCTGTCTGTGTATCTTCCAAGTGTGTCTTTAATGTTTGTCTGTGTGCCTGGCCTGTCACATGTGTATCCGTCTTCTCTGTTCTTGGATATCTGATTGGTTGGGCATCCCCGGGGCTGCATTGATGCACCACTAACCCCACATTTATGGATGGTGATATCTGCAATGAAAAGTAACTATTGTGATGGAATAGCAGGTGTTCCTTTTCCTATTGTGAATGGCAGGTTTCAGTTTTTGTGGCTGTGTAATATTCTGTTTTTATGATGTTGAGTTGATTGAAACCATCACTCATGATAATCCACAGAAATAAAGCGAAGCTGGCTCAGAAGGGAAACCCTAGTGTGGTGGCATCAGCTTATCACATCAGCGGATATTGCACCAATTGGATTCACACTCTACTTACGTGCAGTCTATTTAAGTTGTCCAGTTCTTCACATGCTTCCTCAATGCCGGATGTCACGCACACACGTGCTGGTGTCTCTTACTGCCATTGCTGCTGTTGCTGCTGTAACTCGCTATGCTTACTGTTTCGGCTAGGAACTTTTTTTGTGAACACTTGCTAGCTGTGTTTGAATCTCGCTCGCATCGTTCAATATGCTCATGTTGCAGTGTTTGGCTGCTGTGGGGATGTCATTGATTGCGATGATCAACCATGTTGCTGCTCTACTGTTGTCAGTCAGTAGCTAGCTACAAACTGGCTAGCTAGCTAAGTAGAATTGCTCTGGGAGTAGCCTATTGTATACTTCATTTCCCCCCTATGCTAGCTTTTGAGTCTGTCAATGAACCTGAATCCCATCAAAGAGAATTATCACATTTTAAGGTATGACCCAGGTGCAGACAGTGTTGGAGAGACAAACGTTTATTCTTTAAACAGGGGCAGACAAACAACAGGTCAAGGCAGGCAGGGGTCAATAAACCAGAGAGGGTGTAAGACATCGGAACAGCAGGAAGGTCAGGCAGAGGTCGATACTCCAGAGTAGTGGGGCAAAGGTACAGGACGACAGACAGGCAGAACGGTCAGAACCGGGAAACTAGAAAACAGGAGCAAGGAACAGGCGGGAGCAGGGAAATAATACACTGGTAGATTCTACAAATAAAACGAACTGGCAACAGACAAACAGAGAACACAGGTATAAATACACAGGGGATAATGGGGAAGATGGGTGGCACCTGGAGGGGGATGGAAAGACTGGTGAAACAGATCAGGGGGTGACAAGAATCATCCCTCATCCATACAAGTAGGAAGTAGCCTATGCTAGGCTAGCTACAGGCCTATGCGTCGATATAGTAGCAATGTTTTCTTGATGACATGAGCAAGGAGTTGGTGTTTATCACAGTGATCTGATAGTATTTTGGTCTCATGTGGCTGTTAATTTGGCAATCGACAGTAACTATCTATTATTATTCTTTGGAACCTTATTCCCTTACACAGTTTAAGCTAGAAATGCATTCAATTTAACGTGCAGACTGGTCTGGATTGATGTGCTGGTATAGCTACACTTTTGCTGTTTTTCTCTTCTAAGCAAACCAAAGTATCTGCTAGCTCATTAGTGGATACTGTTGCAACGAGTCACACTTATTAGCATACATTTTACAGTATAATTTCAATCAACATAGTTATATTCACTTCATCCTTATCTGCAGCAGTAGGTTTAGGCTGATTTATTAACATGTGTCATGCATTTTACATAGGTAGCCCCTCCTTGTCGGTCCATCTTTTGCATCTTTAGTATTATCTTTAGTATTATTCTAGTGACAGCATAGTGACTGTACTCTTATCTATCATATGCTATTGTATTGCATGGTATTGTAGTGATTTCTTAATTGTAGTTATCATGTATTAGCTAATGTTATTAATTAATCTTCTGCTTGCATCTTCATGTCTTACATACTAGTTCTATCATGTGTTTTATGCTGCAACTGTGGTGAATGCTCTCACATTCAGGTGTTAGCTGATATTCTTTCATTATCTGAACACAGTATTGCATTATGGCATGGTGGCCGATATTAAAATCAAACTTGATTTGTCACATGCGCCGAATACTACAAGTGTAGACTTTACCGTGAAATGCTTACTTACAAGCCCTTAACCTACAGTGCAGTTCAAGAAGAGTTAAGAAAATATTTACCAAGTAGACTAAAATAAAAAGTAAAAATTAAAAGTAACACAATAAGAATAACAAGTCTATATACAGGGGGCACTTGTACCAAGTCAGTGTGCGGGGGTACAGGCTAGTTGAGGTAATTTGTAGGTGGGGGTGAAGTGACTATGCATAGATAATAAACAGCAAGTATCAGCAGTGTACAAAAGGGAGGTCATGTACATTTTATAAATTGTATTAATTGTTCAGGAGTCTTATGGCTTGGGGGAAGAAGCTGTTGAGGAACCTTTTGATCCTAGAGTTGGCGCTCCGGTACCACTTGCTGTGCGGTAGCAGAGAAAACAGTCTATAACTTGAGTCTCTGGAGTCTGACAATTTTATGGGCTTTCCTGTGGCACCGCCTATTATATAGGTCCTGGATGGCAGGAAGCTTGGCCCCAGTGATTTACTGGGCCGTTTTAACTACCCTTACGGTCAGATGCCGAGCTTTTGCCAGGTGCAACCGGTCAGGATTCTCTCGATGGTGCAGCTGTAGAACCTTTTGAGGATCTGGGGACCCATGCCAAATATTTTCAATCTCCTTGGGGGGGAAAATGTTTTGTCGTGCCCTCTTCACGGCTGTCTTGGTATGTTGACCTGTTTAAAGTATGTACCCGTTTAAAAGTTTTATTCACATTTTCTACAGAGAGCGTTATCACACAGCCATCCAGAACAGCTGGTGCTCTCGTGCATGATTCAGTGTTTCTTGCCTCGAAGCGAGCATAAAAGGCATTTAGCTCGTCTGGTACAATCGCGTCACTGGGCAGCCCGCGTCTGGGTTTCCCTTTGTAGTCCGTAATAGTTTTCAAGCCCTGCCGCATCCGACGAGCGTCAGAGCCGGTGTAGTAGGATTCAATCTTAATCCTATGTTGACAATTTGCTTGTTTGATGGTACGTCTGAGGGCATAGCGGGATTTCTTATAAGCATCTGGATTAGTCTCCCGCTCCTCCCCAGCGGCAGCTGTAGCCTTTAGTTCGATGCGGATGTTGCCTGTAATCCATGGCTTCTGGTTGGGATATGTAAGTACATATTGTTTTAATGGGAGCATGTGCATGCTTAGGCTCTGTCCTCATGCTAATTGATGCATTGGCTGTTTCATCTGCACACATCGTATGGCATTATTACTATTATTGCTATTGCCAAGAGCACATAGTGAGGTTATGGTGACATAGAGGCCAACACTAGCCACCCCTTTCAAAGAGGCCAACACTAGCCACCACTTCCACAGCATCTGCTTGGAGCATTACAGTACGATGGCAGACAGATTTATTTTACCCAGGTGCAAACCAGTACTTTTTCGCAAATTCTTTACCCACAAGTTATGAGGCTTTTTAGCATGAACACCTAGTTTACGTTCATTAATGATGTGCTGCTTTAGTGTCTGTTTGTTCTTTTGTGTTTTGTTGTGTATTGATTGTGGTGTATGTATGGGCTGGTGCAATCAAATTTCCCCTTTGGGGGATTAATAAGTACTATCTTATTTCATTTACTTATGCATTATCAGGTTTTACTGTCGTCTATAGCTGTCTTTTACATTAAGTGGTCACTTCTCCGGCTTCTCCCCAGCTAGTTATCTAATAGTGGTATCTAATATGCATCTTATACCCTGATGCAGATCACTCTGCTACAATCATTTTAGCTGAGCGTGACTATTATCTACCAAAATCATGCTAGCCCAAATGTTGTGGGCTGCAACAAGCACTGTTCAACAGACGAGCAGTGTGATATCTTGGTGTCAATCTGTCACCGGCTCAACATTGCTGGGTCTTTCCATCATTAAACATATATTGACAGAAGTAAAAAAATATATATATTGATTACTACTGTTAACAATAACCCTAACCTTTTTTCCACAGATTTCAAATGATCACACTGGGCCTTAGTGGAGAAGCTGATGCTGTATTGTGGTGTGATGACTAATCAAGGCTCGCTATAGCTTCTAGCCACGATGGATTGGCTGGTGATACTAGCATTACCTAACATTCTGTGGGCTTGCTAAACATCCACATTGTGATGAGCTGTTGGCGATCAAGTTTTCATTGGCTCTAATGGAAACATTCTGTTTGAGAGCTTATTTCAGACAATCTTATATCCATTCTAGTAATCTATGGGGTCTATTAACATTTACCTTTTAGTCATTTACCAGACGCTCTTATCTAGAGCAACTTACAGGAGCAATTAGGGTTAAGTGCCTTGCTCAAGGGCACATTGGGGATATGGACCAGCGACCTTTCGGTTACTGACCAACGCACTTTATCGCTAGGCTACCTGACACCCATTTCTTTACCATTTCTTTAGTTATTAGGTCATCTGTTCTTCTCTTATGGCTTACCGTGTCATTTTAGAGTCACTTTTATTGTAAAAAAGGATAGAATATGTTTTTAAACACTTCTACTGTGGATGCTACCATGATTACAGATAGTCCTGAATCATGAATCCTGAATCATGAATAATGAGCGAGAAAGTTACGCACACATATCATACCCCCCTAAAAAATGCTAACATCTCCTGTTATTGTAATGGTGAGAGGTTTGTTTAGGTTGGGGATATAATATTTGTGAGTCCACTGATTATTCATGATATCTCAAATTCTGTTGCATTATGGACACTTACATGTTAACAGTGCTTATACCCTCAGCAATGAAAGAATTAGCAATGGAACATTGGTCATCATCACTAGAACTAACACTGCCTTATTCTCTCTTTCATGTTATGCTACCTGCAAGCTGAACACGGGCAGCACCTGGCAAACCTCTGTTTAAATTAAATCAAAATGTATTAGTCACATGCGCTGAATACAACACCCTTACAGTGAAATGCTTACTTACGAGCCCCTAACCAACAGTGCAGTTTCAAAAAATATGGACAAAAATAAGAGATAAAAGTAACAAGTAATTAAAGAGCAGCAGTTAGTTGAGGTAGTATGTAGGTAGAGTTCATTAAAGTGACTGTGCATAGATGACAACAGAGAGTGGCAGTGGTGTGGAGAGGGGAGGTGGGCAATGCAAATAGTATGGGTAGCCATTTAACTAGATGTTCAGGAGTCTTATGGCTTGGGGGTAGAAGCTGTTTTGAAGCCTCTTGGACCTAGACTTGGCACTCCGGTACTGCTTGCCATGCGGTAGCAGAGAAAACAGTTTATGACTAGCCTGGTAAGACTCTGACAATTTTTAGGGCCTTCCTCTGACACCGCCTGGTATTGAGGTCCTGGATGGCAGGAAGCTTGGCCCCAGTGATGTACTGGAACGTCCACGTTAGCTTATTGATGAGCTTTGAGGGCACTATGGTGTTGAACGCTGAGCTGTTGTCAATGAATACAATTCTCACATAGGTGTTCCTTTTGTCCAGGTGGGAAAGGGCAGTGTGGAGTGCAATAGAGACTGCATCATCTGTGGATCTGTTGGAGCGGTATGCAAATTGGAGTGGGTCTAGGGTTTCTGGGATGATGGTGTTGATATGAGCCATGACCAGCCTTTCAAAGCACTTCATGGCTACAGACGTGAGTGCTATGGGTCAGTAGTCATTTAGGCAGGTTACATTAGTGTTCTTGGGCACAGGCACTATGGTGGTCTGCTTAAAACATGTTGGTATTACAGAAAATGTCAGTGAAGACACTTGCTAGTTGGTCAGCGCATGCTCGCAGTACACATCCTGGTAATCCGTCTGGCCCTGCAACCTTGTGAATGTTGACCTGTCTAAAGGTCTTACTCACATTGGCTGTGGAGAGTGTGATCACACAGTCTTCCGGTACAGCTGGTGCTCTCATACATGTTTCAGTGTTATTTGCCTCGAAGCGAGCATAGAAGTAGTCAGCTCATCTGGTAGGCTTGTGTTACTGGGCTGCTCTCGGCTTTGCTTACATTTGTAGTCTGTAATGGTTTGCAGGCCCTGCCACATCTGACGAACGTCAGTGCCGGTGTAGTACGACTCGATATTAGTTCTGTATTGACGCTTTGCCGGTTTGATGGTTCATTGGAGGGCATAGCGGAATTTCTTATAAGCTTCCAGGTTAGATTCCCGCTCCTTGAAAGTGGCAGCTCATAGCCTTTAGCTCAGTGCGGATGCTGCCTGTAATCCATGGCTTCTGGTTGGGGTACGTAAATACGGTCACTGTGGGGACGAAGTCATCGATGCCCTTATTGATGAAGCCAATGACAGATGTGGTGTACTCCTCAATGCCATTGGAGGAATCCAGGAACCTATTCCAGTCTGCTTCATCTGACCACTTTTTTATTGATATAGTCACAAGTGCTCCCTGCTTTAATTTTTGCTTGTAAGCAGAAATCAGGAGGATGGAGGAGAAGGATGGTCAGATTTGCCAAATGGAGGGTGAGGTAGAGCTTTGCATGCGTCTCTGTGTGTGGAGTATAGGTGGTCCAGAGTTCTTTTCCCTCGGGTTGCACATTTAACATGCTGATAGAAATTTTGTAAAACTGATTGTAGTTTCGCTGCATTAACGTCCCCGGCTACTGGGAGCGCCACCTCTTGGTGAACGTTTTCTTGTTTGCTTATGGCGGAATACAGCTCATTCAATGCTTTCTTAATGCCAGCCTCTGACTGTGGTGATATGTAAACAGCTACAAAGAATACAGATGAAAACTCTCTTGGTAGGTAGTATGGTCTATAGCTTATCAGGAGAAAATCTACCTCTGGTGTTCAATAGCTTGAGACTTCCTTAGATATCGTGCACCATCTGTTGTTTACAAAAATACATTGACCGCCCCCTCGTCTTACCAGACGCCGTTGTTCTATCCTGCCGGTACGTTGTATAACCAGGCAGCTGTATGTTGGTGTTGTTGTCGTTACAGTTTTTAATGTCCCGTTGGTAGTTTAATCTTAAGCGTAACTCAATGATTTTATTGCCCAAAGATTGCACATTTGCTAGCAGATTTGAGGGGTATGGGGGTTTATTCGATCGCCTTCAACTTCTCAGCAGGCAGCCCACTCTCCTCTCTTTCTCCACCTCCTCTTCACGCGGATCACTGGTGTTGGGGCCTGTTCCCGAGGGAGCCGTTTATCCTCCGCCTCGAGCTCGTCAGAGTCGTGAAAGAAGAAAAAGGATTCTGCTATTTTCGGTCATAAGAATTGGTAGTAGAAACATTATGTACAAAAATAGTAACAAATTATTTACAAACAAAGCAGATAAATGAACAAGAAACTCAATCGGTTAGGGGCACGTAAAATGTCTGTCTTCTGCTCTGGTGCCATTTTAGAGCGCTGTTCAACATTGATGCTGGCAACCAATGACAAGATACTGGAACTCCTCACAGCTCTGGTTCCTTCATCCTCGCTGCAGGGTAGTTCTGAGCTATGGGTCATCCACTACTGTATTGGTGCCGCTACTGCTTCTCAATCGTTCACGGCTTCACCCTCAAGATTATGGGCCCATAATCCTCTGTTGCCTACAATGTTACACTCAATTGGAATTCTAAGAGCGTGGAGCCTACGTGAGTTCCTGCAGCAATTGCTAATATGATCATGATTGTGTCAGCCTCTTGGTCCAGTAGCTATGTTGCTTCTCTCTTCTGCATTGCAATCTGATATAACACTGTTTTCTGGCTATAGGTGGTTGACTGGCACACGGTGGTTCATCTATTTTGTAGGTGGTTGGCTGGGCTCATAGGTAGAGTATTCTCATGACAGCTCATCATGCCTCAGCGAGGGCAACAGCAGGGCTTTTGACTGACTGCTCATCTTGCTTCATCGAGGATACCCAGCGCTGTTTCATATGAGAAAGTCAAAAGGCTGCGTAAGCTCATGCTACACATAGTTAGCATTAACACAAGGGTGGTGGGATGACCTTCGCTGGTCTTTTGAGAGCTCATAAACGGTGGTGTTTTCTTTCTGAAACAAAGTGAAGCCGGAACAGAATGGAAACGCGAGTGTGGTGTCATCAGCTGATCGGATCAGCGGATATTGCACCAATTGGAATCACACTCTATTTACAGTACATGCTGTCCATTTACGTTGACCAGTTCTATATATACTTCCTCAATGCCAGATGTCATGTGCGCTGGTGTCTCTTCCTGCCTGTTACTAACTATGCTCGCTGTTCTGATATTCCACCACCACCCTAGCCTCCACCTGTCTGGGTACTGTGTTTCTTTATTAATTTGATGTAGCATATCATGCTCACTGCCCGTAGTTCTATTATCATCTTTATATGATGATTCGCTCTGGCAGTGAACTACACTGAAGGAGCAGTGAAGAATCCACTACTGTTGTCTGTATGCAAAAACAGTTTCACTAAATGTGTCCATACCGGAATGACTGAATACCACTACATATGGTCTGGGAATACTTTCACATTATCTCTCATTTTGTACTGTGTGTGTTGTTGCGTGTGTATATGAGTGTTGGCACTTGTTTAGTCAGAGGGTCTTAAAGTGTGTATTTTGGAGAGACTAGAAACATAAGGGGCTGAAGGTATGTTTGAAGTGTGTTTTCTGTCATTTCAGATTCTACAATAGCGTGCCCCATAGGAATGGTTGGCAGCAGTGTTTGTGTACATATGTCACTTCTAGCATTTCTCTTATGTCCATGTTGCGTTTTATTTTGTACCACTACTCAACGACTGTCCTGTATGTATAGTTCATCTTAGCCTGTTTCTGCTTCTCTGTAAATAGACATGTTGTTTACTTGCTAGCAAAACACTGGTATGGATTTGTTTGAGGTTGTGTCTAAGGTCGAGAGCTGTTTTAAGGCGGTTTAGACACATCGTCCTGGGGTGGCTCTTTAAAGCGGCTTAACGTTTTCATCCACAACCTTGAATGATGTTCCTTTTCCATCTCACCCGTGACTCATGTGTCTATTCTCAGTGTCCAACAAACACATGCGGACATCATCAAAGTTGTTTTAGAAAATATGTGTGTCAAACAAAAGTTATACGCCCTACCGCTCAGAGTCTGGCTGGTGTGTTTCTTTTTCAAAACAGGCCACTTTTCCCTAACCTCCTCAGAAATGGTGCTTGATGCTCACGTCTTCATCCACAAAGCTTTGCTCATGATAGACATGAATAATAATTGAAAATGGCTGTCCATCAAAAACATTTGTGTTCAAGTAGGGGTTTAAAGTGTTTATGTTACTTAATCAAGATGTTTTCTATGGCCCTTAAAAGCTACAGCACTGTGCTGTAGCAATGATTGTTCTTTATTTCCCACACCCAACCTCCCCGCCTCTCTCTGATATTCATGGGATGCTGTAAATGTTTCCCTCTCAGACACACACAGTACAGCAGCAGTGCTGACAGAGTGCCGCCCAGGTCCACTGGTAAAATTGCTGTAGATGGCTCCTGGGGGAGTGCAAAGCTCGACTGCTCTTATAACGTACATTCCACTTGAGACGTGTGGTGGTTAATTTCTGTATTACCAAATGAGGAGAGAGACAAACGTCACACACCAGTCAGAGTTATACTTAAACTACATCTTTAATAATAAGAGCTTTGCAATTAGCAATGACTTTCAATGATGCGCCATTTCTAATGAACCATTGAAAGTGACAACACAAAAGTACAAAGATCTTTTATAGCCAAGATACACCCCTCTCAACCTACATGACGAACAACAGATACATAGAATGGTCACAAGGTTAAGATTTGTATGAAAGGTATCTATAATACATAGCAGACAGCAACTGCCGTGTCAACAGTTTTCATTGTAAAGACCAGTGTCTGGTCCTCCTACTCCAAACTGGAACCGTCTCACCCTGGTACGGTATAGCACAAAAACATTACCTCATGTTATCTGGAATGCTCTTTAGGTTTTATCACCCAAAAGACATTGTAAATCTCCTCTGTCAGTGTTATCTCATAGAGGCCCTCCTCAGTAGAACACCCACACAATAGTTAACTGAATACTCTATTCTGTTGAATAAAACAACCATTATAATGCAATACAAGCATTATAACATAATCTTGCAATTTCCACAACAGATGCCACTGCAACATAATGAATGTTTGAGCTGAAAAGTGTGAGTGGGAGGGAGAGAGAGAGAGATGAGAAGGGGACATTACGAGGAATGAGGGAAGAGCAAATCAAAGAGGGGAAAATGCCTCTAAAATTACATTGAAATAGTTTGACAACAGAGCCAGTGTGCCTATATGTTTTTCCGCAGTTGTAATTCCATCAAATATTGCACCAGCTAAACAGCGTGCTTATCACAGCAGGCCATACATTAAATGATGCTATGCTTGAATCTGGGAGGTTCATTTCAAGTTGTAAATTCCCATGTTAAAAGTACAGAGACCAAATCATCCTGATTCATCCTGTAAAACCAATATATTCATGTGTATTCATGTATTTACCACCCATGTCATGTCTCTCAAACATTTTTTTAATGGCATCCCAAATCTTCCCACACGTCTGTCATAGAGGTAGGAATAAGGCTATTCCCCTTTCTCCTAATCCATATCCTGTAAGGTGTGTGTGTGTGTGTGTGTGTGCATTCGTGAGTGTGTGTATATGTTTCTGTGTGTGTTCGTGAGTGTGTGTGTGTGTATGAGTCAGGGCTCTAGCAGCAGGGATTACCGTAGCAGCCTGCTTATTGCTGCCGCCGGCCCAGCAGGACACAGGAAATGAGACAATCAGGTACGGAGCTGTAATGAGAAGTGACCATCCATGGTCATCAGGGTGGCGGCGTAGAAGACCAGCCAGCTGCAAGACCATGTTATTGTTGCTGTTGGGGAAGATGCCCACTGGGAGACAGAGACTTTGTCCAAAACATTGTCTGTCTTTCTTTGAGGAAGGGATCACACACAGCACAGCTCAGACTGTGATACCGTATTATATATCTCAGACTGTGAAATACATTTTATTGTAGCCATCCTTGATAATGTATTACAAGGATTACCTGCCCTAGACCGTGAGTATATGAAACATTTACTTGTTTACTTTAGTGTAGGCTTAATGAAGAATACAGTCTGCCTAAATCAGCATTTTTATCCCATCTCTGTACTCCTCCTCCTCCCTCACGTTGTACAGTACATTTGAAATTTGACCCATACCTCAGGACATCCCAGGTGCCTTTGCCTGCCCTTTAGTTCCCTAGAGATGGGGTTTGCCCTTGCCACACTCCCCTTCTCTCTATATCTCTATCTCCTGCTCTCTCACTCACTCCATCCACAGCAGAGCTATGTGCCAGTTCTACCGGGAGGCAGACTAATGGTCCAACCTCTATCTCTCTAAGCACACATCTGGCCTGTCCTTAACCCCGTGCTCACCACACTTCTCTTTCCAGGCCCTCCATAATAATACACAATTGAATCCCTTCACTACACTTCCATAATTGTTCCTGTGACTGTTGCATTAAAAGTGTGTGTTCTGTCTATATTTACCATATGGACAGAAGACTGGTAAGCTTCAACTCCTGTGGCTAAATTCACAGATGAAACTGGGCCTTGATCAAATGTTATTTCTTTCAGGGAAGTAATCCAAACATGATTAGGAAAATCCTCGAATACGGGGGAAAGATGGAGTGAGGGGATGAGGTTTAATCAGGTTTGGTGGTAGAGGGAGGGGAAAGGGACACACATATGTCCATGTACGTGCACACACACACACACACACGAAAACATGTGATCTGCTGATCACCTGTTTGATGTCACCGTGACTTTGTGTCCCTGTCCTGTGTCCTCCATTGTGACGTATGTGAAAGACGTCACCATTCTCTCCTACCTTCACATAACCTGTCCTTGTCAGTCAGCTGTCACTCAACCCCACTGTCATCATCCCCCGGGACAATAAAGGTACACACTGTACCTATACACCTATTTCTCTGTGACCTTCTCAAAAACATCAACTGTTCAGCAGTAACATTACATTGCAGAAGAATAGCAGAAAATGGTGGTGGGAGTTTTACTTTTAATTTGTCTGATGTGAATTATTTCATGGATATTAATTAAAGTAGTTCTTAAATCAAGAGAGGCTATGAAGTCACTGGGTCCCAGTAGAGACAACACATTGACCAACCAGGGAAAGAACCAGACAAACGGAGAAAAAAGGCACCAATGGATGAAAGACAATAACCTAAAAAAAATAATCTAATTTAATCTAATTTTTTTGTTTTTCCCAGATGGCTATTGTCTATAGGGAATCTGGATGGAACAGTACGATGGAACCAGCTCCAAGGCTGTCTGTGTGGTAGGAGTTAGAGTTGTTTATTTGTCTTGAAAGACTTTCATAGTTGTCATTCTCTCTCAGTTCACGTGCCATCGACAGGTTGGTTGTTAATCAACAAAACCGACACGTTCGCAACTATGGGGCAAAACAGACAGTTGGCTTAGAACAGTTGGCTTAGATTGTTGACACCATGTAAACTATATTTAGTCTACGAATGTTTACTGAAAACATAAAAACATTTGCACAATGAGCACTTGTTGTCTCTCAAATACATCGTTACAGTTGTTGATTAGCTAGCTAGTGAATTTTAGCCATATTCACATTGACATGAAATCAGTCAAAACACCTCAAAACAAGACACTGTATTAACAACAAGATAAAACTAGCTGAAACGAGCCACCTACCATTCCCCACATGGAAGCTTCTTGTCATTGTTTCTAGCTATCTGACCGTTCAGAATCATAACAAAGGGCCTCCCGGGTGGCGCAGTGGTTAAGGGTGCTGTACTGCAGCGCCAGCTGTGCCATCAGAGACCCTGGGTTCGCGCCCAGGCTCTGTTGTAACCGGCCACGAACGGGAGGTCCGTGGGGCGACGCACAATTGGCCTAGCGTCGTCTGTGTTAGGGAGGGATTGGTCGGTAGGGATCTCCTTGTCTCATCGCGCACCAGCGACTCCTGTGGCGGGCCGGGCACAGTGCACGCTAGCCAAGGTTGCCAGGTGTAGCCACGGTGTAGCCTCCGACACACTGGCTTCCGGGTTGGATGCGCGCTGTGTTAAGAAGCAGTACGGCTGGTTGGGTTGTGTGTTGGAGGACGCATGAGCCTTCGTCTCTCCCGAGCCCGTACGGGAGTTGTAGCAATGAGACAAGATAGTAGCTACTACAACAATTGCATACCACGAAAAAGGGGTAAAAAAAATAAAAAATAATCATAACAAAGCACGGCTTCGGGCCCCATCGATGTGCACACATCATTTTTGTGACGTTGTCAGCCAACTAAAGTGTTTGTCGAGAGTCCATGTGATTTCTATTTTTTTTACTCTGAACAATAAACTTGAAGTGGTGGCCATTAGATGTAATTGCTGCTGCCATAAGATTTTGCATATTGCCTGTCAAGACGTCGGAAGAAGGAGAAGAGGACCAAAGTGCAGCGTGGTACGGTTCTGTAAGGTGCAACAAAAACACATAACAGAAAATAACTACCCACAACCCATAGTGGGAAAACAGGCTGCTTCTGGTTCTCAATCAGAGACAACGATTGCCAGCTGCCTCTGATTGGGAACCATACCAGGCCAAACACATAGAGATAGAAAACATAGAACACAAAACATAGAATGCCCACCCCAACTCACGCCCTGACCAAACTAAAACAGAGACATAAAAAGGAACTAAGGTCAGGATGTGACAGACACGTCTTAACATTTAACGACAGTCAACCCACTAGTACATCTGTGTATGTAGAAAAGATTCATATTGAGCTTGAATTTCAAACACTGAGTTTGTTTCTTACTGTCACGAATGATGAGAGGGACGACTTGACTCAGTGACTCTGATTTAGAGTCAACATGGCCTACAGCTAGAGACACCAGATCTTCAGGCTCTACAATAAATGTAATGCAATATATACAAAAAAACATAACCAACTTCCCCTAACACAGCCTTCAACACAGATCAACTTAAACACCCCTGTGTAGGACTTATGACTTTAGCACAAAGCATTGTTACTATACATCAGGGGATACATAGACTGCTCCTGGATTCTGAGCCATGGCATACAGGCTGTTTCCTCTCCTCCTCCCCTCTCCTCTCTCATTTCCTCCCCTCCGATCCCCTCCTCTTCTCTCTCTTCCCCTCTCCTCCCCACTCTTCCCCTCTCCTCTCTTCTCCACTCCCCTCTCCTCCCCTCCCCTCCGATCCCCTCCTCACCGCTCTCCTCCCCTCCAATCCCCTCCTCTTCTCTCCTTTCCTCTCCTCCCATTTCCTCCCCTGCGATCCCCTCCTCTCCTCCTCTCTCCTTTCATTCCCTATCCACCTGCCACACCAACTTGACAGACTCCAGCAGGGCTGTCATGTGGCCGATCTGCCTGCCTGCGTGAGAGAGGGACAGATAGAGAGGGAGAAGGGATGGAGACAGGGATGGAGACAGGGAGGGAGGGAGGGAGGGAGGGAGGGAGGGAGGGAGGGAGGGAGGGAGGTGGAAAGATAAACGCCAGTTGAAGTCACCAATCCAACTGTGTTTCTGAGAAATGCTCTGTAGTCAAGGAATACAGCTCAACTCAAATGCCCTTTTATTAGTTGAAGCGAGCCATAGCTTTTCCTGGAGCTGATGTGTTGACAAGCACATAGTACCTTTTCATTGAAATCCAATTTTCTATTGTTTGGCTTTCAGTTGTAGTCACGTGACAGTTGTTCAGTCCTGCAGCATGTGTTCGAACCGGAATGCATTGTAATAATGTATCTGTTGCAACTCCCTTACAAAATATCACGTGTGAACAAATCACAAGAACATTTTCACATGTAAAAAAAATTCAATTTTAATGGCACATGACATTTCACGAGTCAGACGTGGTTTTCAGACACATTTGATGTTTCACATACACATTTTTCACATGACTCCAACATGTGGTTTTTCAACATGTGATATTATACATTTCACATGTGTGCTTTTGTAACTTGCGGGATTAGAACCCAGGTCTCCCACGGGAGCAATGTCTTGACCATTCGACCAAGAAGGCCAACAATAATTTTCAGGTTGAAGGCGGGGCTACCTCATCACGTTACCATGAGCAACGATGACCGACTCATGTCCACAACACTTTCACATGTGTATTTTCTCACTTTTAATGTCTAGTGCTGTCAAACAATAAAACATGTTTAATTGAGTTCATCGCAGGATTTTCTGTGATTAATCACGATTAACCGGAATTTCATGATTTGCTCAAATTGAGCTGTAATTTATGTTGGATGTTTTCAGTGTATTTTGAACACTTTCAGACAACTGGCAAAAATTGTGCTCAAAATTACAAAAAGTTAACTTGAGTTAACCCATAAGAGTCTAAGCCCTGTCTAAGCCGGGGGAAGGGGGTTACTAAGGGAACACTGAGCGAGAAACGCCCAACAGGTGCCCGACTCTTCATCGAAGCGCCCCCCGGGGGAGGTAAGTGGGGTTTCTGGGAAACCGGGAGACGGTTACTGAGGGGCTGGGAGGTTACCGTTGTGGTAGGCTGATAGTAGACAACCCATGGAATTGCTCCTGCAAAGTGTCCAATGCTTGGTCGTGACGTTCGGAAGGCGGCCTGGAACCCTTCCATCAGATCACAAAGCAACTCCTCGTGCCTACCAATGGTGGCTCCTTGGGAGGAGATTGCATAGCGGAGCTGGTCCAAGTCTGCTGGGTCAGTTATGGCCCGTTCGTACTAACACGTTTCAGGTAAGACATTGCTACTGCAACTAACACATTTCAGGGAAGACCCAAATGCAGACCGTGTCGAAGTAACAATGTGAATTACAGCAACAGGGGCATGCAAACGACAGGTCAAGGCAAGCAGAGGTCGGTAATCCAGAGTAGTGGGGCAAAGGTACAGGACAGCAGGCAGGCTCAGGGTCAGGGCGTGCAGAATGGTCAAAACCGGGAAAAGAGGAACAATAGAGAGGTGGGAGCAGAGGGACACCGCTGGCAGGCTTGACAAAACAAAATGAACTGGCAACAAACAAACAGAGAACACAGGTATAAATACACAGGGGATACTGGGGAAGATGGACAACACCTGGGAGGAGGGTGGAGACAATCACAAAGACAGGTGAAACAGATCAGGGCGTGACAGCAACATGTGGGCGTGACTTTTCATATGTGAAGAGAATAACACTATTTCACGTGAATGTTTCTTAATGCAAATTTGATTTTCACATGTGAAACCATACATTTCACATGTGCAATTGCAATTCACATCCGAGGTGAAAACATGTTTGATGAACATGTGAAAAGGTGGTGTTAACATGTGAACTCAAAATGTAATATAAGTGAAAATAGCTATTTCGCATGTGAAAATGCGAATTTGAAGTATTTTTTCATTAGCGGGAGTTGTTAATTTCTACAGCCAGTTTGGCCACTTGTATGCTGGCCATTGGAGCCCTTCTTTTAAATGCTGCCCTCAGTACTCCCAACACTATTGTACTAACTATCTCTGGAAACACACTTCTGTCTTTGCAGCTGTTCCTCCAGCCTCCCAGGCAGGGCCCTGGC
Organism: Oncorhynchus mykiss; assembly: GCF_057628025.1. Taxonomy (NCBI): domain Eukaryota; kingdom Metazoa; phylum Chordata; class Actinopteri; order Salmoniformes; family Salmonidae; genus Oncorhynchus; species Oncorhynchus mykiss. Next base: position 82,317,174 of record NC_143033.1, read on the forward strand.
TGCTGTAGCCTCCCTCCCCTGCTGGGCCTCCCTGGACTAGGTGCAGGGTAGTACAGGGAGGTGGTTGTGCTGCCTGGTGCACTGGGCCGTGGTGGGGAATTGGAATGAAGAGATTATGATGAGCTGTTAGCGGCGGCCCAGAGGAGGGACCAGGCATTAACGTGGACCTGACCAGACCAAATTAGGCCTCCAAATTGAGTTCCCCCTTTCTCGTTCCCTGCCTCTCCCAGCTCCCAAAGCCTTTGATGAGACTGCCTGGTTCTCAGAGGGCCCCGCCTTGCACAGGGACAGACAGGAGGAATAAAGAGCTCAGGGAAACACTGCCGAGATAACAGGAGCGACCCTGTAGATACTGAGTGGGAGAGGGGAGAGGATGTGACCTGTGGTAAATGTCAAAGTCCAAGGCCAAAAGGTAAAGGTTAAAGGTCATAAGGGAATGCTTACTGCTCACGACACCACTCTAAGTTGCCATGCGTGTGATCAAAAGGACAGCAGCAGGAGTCTCCTAGTAAACAGATAGCTTTAGTTTATAACTTGTGTTTGTGTGCATGCGTGCATGCATTTCCATATGTATGTGTAGTTTGTATGTTTGTGATGGTGAGTCAACATTGACAATAGTGTGTGTTATACTTGACTTGCTGTTCACTCTCAGGATTACCCATAATGACAAAATGTATCCCTGCCCTTTTCAGTCTGCTCTGAACCCCCAGTGTGCCCTACTGTAAGCCGATGATGTAACATTAACCCCCTGGCATGCAGACAGTATCAGCACGGCTCCACTGTCCTATCTGTGACAGAGAGAGAGAGAGTAATTGAGTGTATCTGTTTAGGATGTGAGAGTGTGGTTGCGTGTTCACTGGCTTGTATTTCCAGAGTTTTCTATAAGACAGGGATCAACAGGGGGTCTGGCTCCATGTCAGTGATTCTATTGGATGACTCTCACACTCAGCCACACAACCACACAGCCAGCCAGGAGGTATTAGATTAAGACCCTGGATTAAACAGAACCAAATCCTGAGCCTCCCCATCCTCCCCCCTCCACTACCATTGTGGAGACAGATAAAAATGCTGTGCACAGACAAATGTGTGTGCGTGTATGCATATGTGCGTAAGTGTATGTGCATGTGTGATCGTGCGTGTATGCATGTTGTGCACAAGTATGGAAGTGTGTGTGCGTGTGCACGTATGTATGTGCTGATGAGTTATAAAATGATTTTCAATAGACTGGATATTTGGCTGCATGACTTTCTACTTGTTCCAGTATACACATTCTGAAATATAAAGCCATCCCATATTTTCTAAATTGTCTATGCATTTGTGATAAGCCTGCCTTAATCAGATGAGTGCAGTCAGAGCCAAGAATAAATTGAAATGGAGGTAGTAATGGAAAAATTCCAAGTAGAGGTACCGTACAACTAAGCAGCAGTGGACGAGGCATTGCAGGTGAAGGTTAAGAGAACATTATAGAGAATCTAGGATATGGACATGATTGAGCAGCTGATCTGCCATTGGACAAACACAGATAAGGGACACGGTCCTTCCAGCCCTATGGTCCAAACTATCATCAGACATCAAAGAAAGAGGACCTTAGAGCTGGAACAGAATAAGGAAGCATGTGATTCTCTAGGGGAAACTGATACTTCCCAGCTATTTGGGGGATTCTCACATGCTCAAAGAGAAATTGGTTTTCAGTCCTGAGCCTTCGGTTTCTAAGACGTTCTAGTTTCAGAAATCAAATGTTTTCCATTTATGTCCGCATTCTTATTAGCAGTAGGAGCAAAAACCAATGAATCACATTAAATGGGTAATGTGATTTATCACATAAAAAAAATATTGAATCACAGTGAAAGAGGAGAAGGAGGGGAAAGCAGCTGGTTGGATGCTATTTTTAATACTGTTGTTGCCTTAATATACTGAATGCACATGCAAATAAAATAATGCTTGAACACATTGTTTTGTGCAGAAATTGTACAGTACAGTACAGTACAGTAGCCTACCACCCTCAACTGTTGATGGATGCTGGGACTCCTCCTGCAGGACTCCTCCTGCAGGTGTGGCTGTGGAACAAACACTTTGTAAACATGCCAATTCCCCTGCTAACATTCAGGACATGCAGACATGGGCCTGTCGTCATAGTTTTTGTACAGTACTAAATAAATCCCCTGGCATATTGGGACTTAGACTACTGAGGCAGAAACAGAATCAAAAGCACGGCTTAGGATCTGACCTTGACAGTGGCTTGTGTTAATTGTTCTCTCTATGAGGACAATTGGTTTAGTGAGAAACAATTCCAGTTAAGTGGCTCTCCATGAGGATGTGATACGGAGTCAGACTCCACTTCAGTCCGCCCACCAGCCACCTATTTGTATCCCATTAAAAACCTCTCTGCTCTGCCAGAGGCTCAGATAGAGAGAGACAGAGAGAATGAGGGGTGTGCTTGAAGTCAGCTTGATGCCTTTACACTGTCACAAATGAGATCAGATAGAATTCAACTTCTCTCCGTTGTATAAAAAATATTCACCGTTCCTCTTTTATTTGAAGTGAAGTTTGTGCAGAACAGTAGAAAGGCCATCATCAATGAGTGGCATTTTAACCCATTTATTTTATTTCACCTTTATTTAACCAGTTAAGGTAGTTAAGAACAGCAGTTCATCTTCCTCCTCAGCCCCCTCCATCTCTCCTCCCTCTCCCCTCCTCTGTTAGCCAGGGTTTATCTATTCCATCCCGACCATCTGATCCAAGTCAACAACACAGACCAGACAGACCCAGAGAAGTGCCTAACAAGCTTAGCCAATATCCTCTCATCCTATCTCTCTTCCAGCCTCTGTCTGTCTGTCCTGCTCTAAGGGATGCCCTCTGCCCTGTTGAGCTACCCTTTGGGGGATCTCGCATCTCTCCCAATCTTTCTCCCAGCTGTTTGACATGGATCTGATAGATGCACTTCCATCTTCGCTAGCCCTGCTCTGACCCACAGAGTCATCTTACCATGGCTTCCTGGCTGCACTACAAACACATGGCCCTGTTTGAGGCTCTTTGCTTTGGCTCAACTAAGCTGAGCACCTAGATCCCAGTCAGTGTCAGAAGGCTGAAGTCCACCGTCTGGTGCAGCTTTGCCCCTCTCAACCCAGGGATTACAGGAACGAAATGTGTATAAATAAGGGTCATACAACCCACAGTCTTCAGCCAGAACCATATGGTAGAGTTTCATGCAGGAGTGGTATGGGAAACCCTGGCTAGTGTGAAAGGGCTCCATAACATCTGTTGGGCATGCAGGTTTTCCTCCAGATCCTCAGCCTTAATGGATGGGTTTTATAGGGACTGCATTTTGTTAGGTCTACCTCACTGCTCTTTACGATGGGTTTTATAGGGACTGCATTTTGTTAGGTCTACCTCACTGCTCTTTACGATGGGTTTTATAGGGACTGCATTTTGTTAGGTCTACCTCACTGCTCTTTACGATGGGTTTTATAGGGACTGCATTTTGTTAGGTCTACCTCACTGCTCTTTACGATGGGTTTTACCTCGCTTCACTACTCTATATACTATATCTCACAAATTATATCAGTTTTATCTGTTTTGATTTAATCCCTCCTGCTTTCTCTTCTCCCCTCCTTTCTTCTCTCTCTGTGTTCCCTCCTGACACGTTCCCACCTGAACCCATAATCCTACTCGGCATGATCACACAAATCAGGCTGATGCCTCTGATCTGAGTCCAGCCAATCAAATCAAATCAAATTGTATTTGTCAAATGTGCTGAATACAGGTATAGGTATAGACCTTACAGTGAAATGCTTACTTACATGCCCTTAACCAATAATGACGTTTTAAGAAAATACCCCCCAAAAAGTAAGAGATAAGAATAACAAATGATTAAAGAGCAGCAGTAAATAACAATAGCAGGGCTATATACAGGGGGTACCGGTACAGAGTCAATGTGCAGGGGCACCGGTGTCGAGGTAATTGAGGTAATATGTACATGTAGGTAGAGTTTTTAAAGTGACTGTGCATAGATAATAACAGAGAGTAGCAGCAGCGTATAAGAGGGGGGAGCAATGCAAATAGTCTGGGTAGCCATTTGATTAGCTGTTCAGGAGTCTTACGGCTTGGGGGTAGAAGCTATTTAGGAGCCTCTTGGACCTAGACTTGGTGCTCCGGTACCGCTTGCCGTGCGGTAGCAGAGAGAATATTCTATGATGGCTGGGTGGCTGGAGTCTTTGACAATTTTTAGGGCCTTCCTCTGACACCGCCTGATATAGAGGCCCTGGATGGCAGGAAGCTTGGCCACGGTGATGTACTGTACGCACTACCCTCTGTAGTGTCTTGCGGTCGGACGCCTTGCAGTTGCCATATCAGGCAGTGATGCAACCCATCAGGATGCTCTCAATGGTGCAGCTGTAAAACCATTTGAGGATCTGAGAACCCATGCCAAATATTTTCAGTCTCCTGAGGGGGAATGGGTTTTTACAATCACCTCATCCATTCAACTCTTCAGCAGCTGATTCCATTTCCATCATCATCCATCGCTATCATTCAGTAGTGTCATCAGATGGGCATTAAACAAGTCAGGTCTGGGTAATACTGTGTTTTCTCTTTATCATATTTATGTTGCTAGTTACTGTATAATCCTTGGATATTGAATCTAGTATGACTCATAAATACTCTGTGGATCTGTCACGTCGGCATGAAGATTCGAGAGACAGGCGCAGGAATGCGTAATAGGGTTTTTTATTATACCCCAAATTACGGTGTGCCGTGTAAAGGCACGGGGACGAAGACCAAACAAACACTATACAAAAACACAGGGTTGAAACCCAAAGCGAAAGAGTGAGGTGTACCTTGAATAAATAACACATGCACACAATGATCAACACAAGGGACGAGACCCATAATCATCTGCGCAATCCACAAGGGCAAGAAAGCCCAAAACACACAGGACAGGTACTCACACGCACCAACGGACATTGTACCAATAATCGACAGCACCATGGGGAACAAAGGGCACATATATACAAATACAATCAGGGGGAATAGGGGCCAGGTGTGCGCAATGAAAGTTCCAGAGGGATCCTTGACAGGATCTTTGTGTCGCTGTTTTCTTTCCTTACTGAAGCGTCAGGTATCAGGGGAGGGATGATCCCAACCCCCAGCCATAGCTAGGAGCCAGGACCAGTGAGAGGGTTGATGGCTACTTTGTCTGCTCTACAGTGGTGTGGGATGTGGACAGTGGTGTAAAGTACTTTCGTTTTTGGTGTATCTGTACTTTACTATTTCTATTTTTGACTCCTTTAACTTTTACTTCACTACATTCCTAAAGAAACTATTGTACTTTTTACTCCATACATTTTCCCTGACAACCAAAAGTACTCATTCCATTTTGAATGCTTAGCAGGACAGGAAAATGGTCAAATTCACATACTTATCAAGAGAACACGTGATCATCCCTACTGCCGCTGTCCTGGCGGACTCACTAAACACAAATGCATCTAAATAATGTGAGTGTTGGAGTGTTCCCCTGGCTTTACATACATTTTTAAACAAGAATTTAAGGAATTGCTTAATTTAAGGAATTTTAAATGATTTATACTTTCACCTTTACTTTTGATACTGTTTATTATCTATGCATAGTTACTTTAACTCTACCTACATGTACATATTACCTTAATTACCTCGACTAACTGGTGCCCCTACACATTGACTCTGTACTCGCTATTGTTATTTTACTGCTGCTCTTTAATCATTAGTTACTTTTATTTTTTATTTTTTTATTTCACTGTAAGGTTGTTTTCGGAGCATGTGACAAATAATTATATTTTAGCAATCACATTTACTTTTGATACTTAAGTATATTTAAAACCAGATACTTTTAGACTTTTACTCAAGTAGTATTTTACTGGCTGACTTTAACTTTTACTTGTGTCATTTTCTATTAACGTATCTATACTTTTACCTCAAGTATGACAATTGGGTACTTTTTCCACCACTGGATGTGGATCCCCCACCCTCCGCCTCCTTTCCTCCCCTGGGATCCCCCTGAGCTCCTCTCACCTCCGGCACATTATCTGTCAAGGGAAGACACCCATAAAGCCTTGACAGGTAACATGTGCTTCTTCGCCAAGAGGCTATTGATCCCATGCTCAGCCTAGATCAAGCTGCATAATACTGGGTACTGTGTCATGATTTACAATAAAGGTAAAGCTTACAGGCAATTTATCATAACAGGGTCAGGAAAGGTATACCTCAGGAAAAACATTTAAGAGTGCCCCTCATAATCCTTACATTGTGATTTTTTATCTAATAGGAATTTATTGTTATTTGAACACTCATATAATTGAGCGTGCATAATAAACTGTAGAGATCTCAGGTATGACACACATATGGTGAAATGAATTGTAGCCTTAGCACCGACTTCCCAGCTGGTAAAACTGGTTCAAATGACATCACTACAATCAAGGCTGAAATTACATAGTTACCACCAGATTAAAACCACCCCGTTTTTCCCTCTGGGTTGTTAACTCTCAGTGATGGTTAAATCCAAACAGTGGTATCAAATCTAGAGCAGGCTATTAAGTCCATTAGGCACTGGATGGGGCCTGTTGCCATGTGACTGTGGGGCAAACAGGTTACAGACTGTCAGCAGGTGGAGAAGGGATTTGTAGCCTCTGTATCTGTATGTGTCATTGAGCCAGAGGCAGCCTGGTCCAGAGAGTCCCCATCTGTGACTAGTCTGTGCCCCAGCCACCCTCATTCCACCAGGGGAGACATTACTGGATGAGGCCCCTGGTTCCATTTCTATTCTATTTCACTCCTCTGTCCTTGGGCAGAGGAATTTCTCCACAGGAATACAATTCAATCCGGCATTTAGAAGTGATCTTAACCCTGGTACACACTGGGAAACACACAATGGGTGTTTAATCTGAGATAAAGATAGGTGTTAAGGCTTCATCTCAGGGTTCCTGTTTTCCATCAAAAGTGGAATTCTAAACATTCTAAGCCCATATGAAATATATTGAAACGTCAATGCAGGCACTGTGCTACGTATGTTGAACTGTGTGAACCCCGAAGCCAGTGTGTTTTCTCCCTGTCTACATGCCTGGAAAAGGTCCTGGGAGAGAGAGACACAAATAAATGTGCTGCCGTAGAGAAACAGGACTTTGGAGTGGTTTTCATTCTATGTCCCTGTTAAATATATGCGCAGTAGGAATCAGATGAATTAATAATAAGCTAAGGTTTGGTTTGTGTCCCTTCCTTCTACTCCACACTACCTCTTCTTCCTCCAGCCCAACATCCTCAGTGTACTCTTTTTAAAATACTCTTTATAGCTACAACCAACTTTAATAATTGATACGAAAGTTTGAAAATGTAGTAGATGATCTCGGAAACACTCTGAGAGGAAGAGAAAGCATCAAATTAACCTTTCCAGATTTTCACCGTCTGCTCATGTTGTACTGCGCACCAACCATCCGTGCCTTTTATTCTCTGTGGTGTTTAACAGACAACATGGAAAACACGAGTGAAATTGAGGTAATCCTGCTATACCATCTGGTTTTGAGGATTAAATTGTACCACACCAGAGAAAAAGAGCTCTTCATGTGGAAAAGAGGCAGGATTTGGGAATCAGAATTAAAGAGGAATATTGGGCAATAGCCAGTTCAGTTGAGGATCAGTAACAGTTTAAAATCAAAAGAGTTCTGACAGAGCAGGCAGCATGAGACAGGTAGAGGAATGCTAGGTCACACTGTCATATTTAAACCTCAAATCCATTTCAGGCCACACACATGAGCAATCACTACCCAGATTCTGCCAGAGAATGCCAGTATCCATGATTCTCAATGTCTGTGAGCTGCATGAATCTTAATTTTAGACTTTGTAGGAAAGTTACTGTGGGGGGTCTGAAGGAACTGTGTTACGAGAGCTGTGGATATGATCTCCGACAACAACATGATTGTTTGTTTACGCAGCGTTAACTGCAGCAGCCTTTTTAACAATGTACTGCTGGAGATGTGAGCTGAAGTGCCTTGCCAAGGGTCGTAAACACTGACAGCTTGGCTTTGTGTGAGCGATTGTAGCGGGCTGAATGTCTGCCTTTTGTATGCACCATTGTATTGCCTTTCTCCTAATCTCCTATTTGCACAGATGCATCAGTTTTATCACGGAATAATGTAATGTATTAAACAAATTGATTATGCATAGTGTGCACAAAGGGGAAGGAAAGACTGATAGTTTAAAAGGTTCAACTCTTTTTCAGTGCCTGTAGAGGATTAAAGATGCAGAGAGGGATCTTCCACTGTGGGGATCATAGTATACAATCGAGTCAAATACATACTCTATAGTGAAGGCTCCAGGGGGATAATTCAGTGTATAAGGAGACAATTCAGACAGAGGTCATCAAGTTCAGAAAATGCATTTAACCTCTCAAAAGGAACCTGACACAATTGCTATTATTTTTTTTCTCTTGTGTTTTTTTCTACCTTGTTATTTTTATAATTACATTGTTATTTATTACTCCATTGTTGGGGTTAGAGCTTGCAAGAAAGGCATTGCACCGTACTCGAGCCAAATGGCTCAAAGGCCCTAAGGGTTCAAAGGCAGGTTATTCTTCTGAGTCTCAACATTATATCGCAACATGAGATGAGTCATGCGTGACATGAGTCATTACAGACATTGGCTAATATTGAACATGAGGACAGTGTAGGGTGACCCAGCTCCCGAAGTGACTCTTATCAACTATATTCAGGAATTTCCTTTATGTTGTCTTAGGAATTCAGAATTCCGTGTGTTGCTCTTGCCAACATGCATTTTGTCGCACTTCTGGGTAGCAGAGGTTCTGTTGTCTTTACATCCTGAAGGTCTGATATCTGGTTGGAAGTTAACTCAACAGTAATGCTATTGGTCAACAACTCAGATTTTTGAATCCAAACAACTCAAATGTTTATAAAAAGGTATTCATTGTTCCTGATCTGTGCTGGTGAGATACACTCTCCCTCTTTCTTTCTCTCTCTACCCCAGGGACTTTTAGGGTATGGCCTTTCAGGATATGACTTCTCTCTCCATCTCCAATGAGCTATGGGCCATGGATCATGGACGACTTGCCTTAATAGAATGAACCATGAATTCTGCTCTGTATCAGATAATTCTACAGGAGAATGTCAGGCCATCTGTCTGTGAGCTGAATCTGAAGCGCAGGTACAGTAGGCCATGCAGCAAGACAATGATCCAAAACACACAATCAAGTCTACATGAAAATGGTAAAAAGCAACAAATTTGAAGTTTTGGAATGGCCTAGTCAAAGTCCAGACCTAATCCCAATTGAAATGTTGTGGCAGGACTTGAAACGAGCAGTTGCATGCTTGAAAACCCACAAATGTCGCTGAGTTAAAGCAATTCTGCATGCAAGAGCGGGCTAAAATCTCCCCACAGTGATATGAGAGACTGATCAACAACTACAGGAACCTTTTGGTTGCAGTCATTGCAGCTAAAGGCGGCACAACCAGTTATTGAGTGTAAGGGGGCAATTACTTTTTCACACAGGGGAATTGGGTGTTGCGTAACGTTGTTAATTAATTAAATTAAATAAGTATTCCATTTTGGGGTTATTTGTAAACTCAGGTTCCCTTAATCCAAAATTAGGTTTTGGTTGATGATATGATCACATTCAATATTTTTATTTATTTATTTCACCTTTATTTAACCAGGTAGGCAAGTTGAGAACAAGTTCTCATTTACAATTGCGACCGGGCCAAGATAAAGCAAAGCAGTTCGACACATACAACGACACAGAGTTACACATGGAGTAAAACAAACATTCAGTCAATAATACAATAGAAAAACAAGTCTATATACAATGTGAGCAAATGAGGTGAGATAAGGGAGGTAAAGGCAAAAAAAGGCCATGGTGGCGAAGTAAATTCAATATAGCAAGTAAAACACTGGAATGGTAGATTTGCAGTGGAAGAATGTGCAGAGTAGAAATAAAAATAATGGGGTGCAATGGAGCAAAATAAATAAATAAATAAATAAATAAATACAGTAGGGGAAGAGGTAGTTGTTTGGGCTTAATTATAGATGGGCTATGTACAGGTGCAGTAATCTGTGAGCTGCTCTGACAGCTGGTGCTTAAAGCTAGTGAGGGAGATAAGTGTTTCCAGTTTCAGAGATTTTTGTAGTTTGTTCCAGTCATTGGCAGCAGAGAACTGGAAGGAGAGGCGGCCAAAGGAAGAATTGGCTTTGGGGGTGACCAGAGAGATATACCTGCTGGAGCGCGTGCTACAGGTGGGTGCTGCTATGGTGACCAGCGAGCTGAGATAAGGGGGGACTTTACCTAGCAGGGTCTTGTAGATGACCTGGAGCCAGTGGGTTTGGCGACGAGTATGAAGCAAGGGCCAGCCAATGAGAGCGTACAGGTCGCAGTGGTGGGTAGTATATGGGGCTTTGGTGACAAAACGGATGGCACTGTGATAGACTGCATCCAATTTATTGAGTAGGGTATTGGAGGCTATTTTGTAAATGACATCGCCGAAGTCGAGGATCGGTAGGATGGTCAGTTTTACAAGGGTATTTTTGGCAGAATGAGTGAAGGATGCTTTGTTGTGAAATAGGAATCCAATTCTAGATTTAACTTTGGATTGGAAATGTTTGATATTGAGTCTGGAAGGAGAGTTTACAGTCTAACCAGACACCTAAGTATTTGTAGTATATATACACTGCTCAAAAAAATAAAGGGAACACTAAAATAAGATCTAGATCTGAATGAATGAAATATTCTTATTAAATACTTTTTTCTCTACATAGTTGAATGTGCTGACAACAAAATCACACAAAAATTATCAATGGAAATGCAAATTTATCAACCCATGGAGGTCTGGATTTGGAGTCACACTCAAAATTGAAGTGGAAAACCACACTACAGGCTGATCCAACTTTGATGTAATGTCCTTAAATCAAGTCAAAATGAGGCTCAGTAGTGTGTGTGGCCTCCACGTGCCTGTATGACCTCCCTACAACGCCTGGGCATGCTCCTGAGGAGGTGGCGGATGGTCTCCTGAGGGATCTCCTCCCAAACCTGGACTAAAGCATCCGCCAACTCCTGGACAGTCTGTTGTGCATGGAGCTGGTTGGTGGATGCAAGACATGATGTCCCAGATGTGCTCATTTGGATTCAGGTCTGGGGAACGGGCGGGACAGTCCATAGCATCAATGCCTTCCTCTTGCAGGAACTGCTGACACACACCAGCCACATGAGGTCTAGCATTGTCTTGCATTAGGAGGAACCCAGGGCCAACCGCACCAGTATATGATCTCACAAGGTGTCTGAGGATCTCATCTCGGTACCTAATGGCAATCAGGCTACCTCTGGCGAGCACATGGAGGGCTGTGCGGACCCCCAAAGAAATGCCACCCCACACCATGACTGACCCACCGCCAAACCGGTCATGCTGGAGGATGTTGCAGGCAGCAGAACGTTCTCCACGGCGTCTCCAGACTCTGTCACGTCTGTCACATGTGCTCAGTGTGAATCTGCTTTCATCTGTGAAGAGCACAGGGCGCCAGTGGCGAATTTGCCAATCTTTGTGTTCTCTGGCAAATGCCAAACGTCCTGCACAGTGTTGGGCTGTAAGCACAACCCCCACCTGTGGACGTCGTGCCCTCATTACCACCCTCATGGAGTCTGTTTCTGACCGTTTGAGCAGACACATGCACATTTGTGGCCTGCTGGAGGTCATTTTGCAGGGCTCTGGCAGTGCTCCTCCTGCTCCTCCTTGCACAAAGGCGGAGGTAGCGGTCCTGCTGCTGTGTTGTTGCCCTCCTACGGCCTCCTCCACGTCTCCTGATGTACTGGCCTGTCTCCTGGTAGTGTCTCCATGCTCTGGACACTACGCTGACAGACACAGCATCACCTTCTTGCCACAGCTCGCATTTATGTGCCATCCTGGATGAGCTTCACTACCTGAGCCACTTGTGTGGGTTGTAGACTCCGTCTCATGCGACCACTAGAGTGAAAGCACCGCCAGCATTCAAAAGTGACCAAAACATCAGCCAGGAAGCATAGGAATTGAGAAGTGGTCTGTGGTCACCACCTGCAGAACCACTCCTTTATTGGGGGTGTCTTGCTAATTGCCTATAATTTCCACCTGTTGTCTATTCCATTTGCACAACAGCATGCGAAATTTATTGTCAATCAGTGTTGCTTCCTAAGTGAACAGTTTGATTTCACAGAAGTGTGATTGACTTGGAGTTACATTGTGTTGTTTAAAAGTGTTCCCTTTATTTTTTTGAGCAGTGTATATTGATATTTGTAATATCAAACATATGGAAAAATTTTGAAAATCACAAAGGGGTAAATAATTTTTCACAGTACTGTATATAATATACACATATCAAATACTAATTCACTACAACCATGATAGAACATGACCTTGAGTAGAGCCAAAAACAAGATTGCAAGTATCTGGGAATGTCTGAGGAGTGTCTAGAAAGATACAGTACCAGTCAAAAGTTTGGACACACCTCTTCAACCAAGGGTTTTTCCTTTCTTTCTACTATTTTCTGCATTGTAGAATAGTGAAGACGTCAAAACTATGAAATAACACATATGGAATCATGTAGTCATTGTCCTGTTGAAAAACAAATAATAGTCCCACTAAGTCCCACACCATCACACCTCCTCCATGCTTCACGGTGGGAAGTACACATGCGGAGATCATCCGTTCACCTACTCTGCATCTCACAAAGACACGGTGGTCGGAACCAACTATCTCAAAGAACAGATTTCTACCAGTCTAACATCCCTTGTTCGTGTTTCTTGGCCCAAGCAAATCTCTTCTTCTTATTGGTGTCCTTCAGTAGTGGTTTCTTTGCAGCAATTCGACCATGAAGGCCTGATTCACGCAGTTGATGTTGAGATGTGTTTGTTACTTGAACTCTGTGAAGCATTTATATGGGCTGCAATTTCTGAGTCGGTAACTCTAATGAACTTGTCCTCTGCAGCAAAGGTAACGCTGGGTCTTCCTTTCCTGTGGCAGACCTCATGAGCCAGTTTCATCATAGTGCTTGATGTTTTTTGCGACTGGACTTGAAGAAACTTTAAAAGTTCTTGATATTTTCCTGATTGACTGACCTTCATGTCTTAAAGTAATGATGGACTGTAGTTTATCTTGGTTATTTGAGCTGTTGTTACCATAATATGGACTTGGTCTTTTACCAAATAGGGCTAAATTCTGTATACCACTCGCACCTTGTCACAACACAACTGATTGCCTCAAACGCATGAACTTTCAACAAGGCACACCTGTTAATTGAAATGCATTCCAGGTGACAACCTCATGAAGCTGGTTGAGAGAATGCCAAGCGTGTGCAAAGCTGTCATCAAGGCAAAGGGTGGCTACCTTGAAGAATCTTAAAAATAAAATATATTTTTATTTGTTTAACACTTTGTTGGTTACCACATGATTCCATATGTGTTATTTCATAGTTTTGACGTCTTCACTATTATTCTACAAGGTAAAAAATTGTCAAAATAAAGAAAAACCCTTGAACGAGTAGGTGTGTCCAAATCTTTTGACTGGTACTGTAAGTAGACACGTTTTTATCTCAGTGGGAAAATACAATACACTGTATGTGCCTGATTCATGGCCTGTAATACATATTGGACCTTAGGGCTACCAGAATAAAGGTCAATCCTGTCTGTCCACAGCCAAACCCTTCAACAGACCTGTATGTACAGACTGATGGGACATCAAAGAAAAAAGAGGGAGCAAGGAAGAGGAGGCTTTTGTGTGCTACCCTCCAACATGCGAAGGTGTCTGAATGCTCAATTACTAGCTGCCTGCATTTTTCCAATATTCCCCTGCCTTCCCTTCAGTATATTGCTTTGCATGATTTCACCCCTCCTTGGTACTGTGCAGTAAAAGATGATCTGAGTGCATGCCATGGGTACATTTTTGTGTGAGCAAGGAAAGTTGATGACAGGAACATTCTATTGGCCAGAAGGCACCTTGCTGACATTAATCACTGCATTAAGTGGTATAATGTGCAACTCTAAAGAGAGCAATTTGATTCTTGGCTCACACCAAGATTCTAAAGGAAGGTCAGGTATTCTTTTATGTTTTTAAAATTTCACTTGTGGTGTTTTCAACACACCCCAGCCAGAGTTTCATTCTGTTCTCATCTTTGCTTTCAGCTTCGCATGTATAGCGTAAAGGGCTTGGTACACAGTACATCTTCATGTATGAGATAGTGTTTGTGTGCAACTCTATGTGTGGATAATAGCCGTCCTATATTCCGACTGTAATGCAGCTCTCCTGCTAGTCACAGGGACAAAAGGCTTCGCTGCGGATGGTGCAGATGACGGCCATCCAACGCTGCTATTTACTTCACAGTACAGAGAGAGGAATGTGATTGGGTAGTCATATTGAGATGTGAATAAAGTGCTACCTCTGGGGTCCCAACACCCACGATCTTCTGTTCTATAACATGCAGTACTTACCTCCAGTCCACTCCTACACCTCCAGTCCCCTTGGACAGAGAGGACCTGCTAGGTCAGAGCTTCTGGCCATGTTGTGTAGGTCTACTGCCCACCTTCCTTCGTCCTCCCTCCGTCCTCCATGTCTCTGCATGAGGGATGTTATGACTCACAGAAAACTTCACTTAGTCAATACAATGAGAAGAAACTCCACATTCTACACTATTATTTGCATAAGCAGCACTAAAATGTTGTACAGAATGGTGAGTTATGTTCATGTTCGTTCCTAGACAGGCATTTTAAACGCTTGGGAAAGTCTGCCTCATTTGGATGTTCTCTTTGTCAAATTAGCAATGAAAGAATAAAACTGGAACAAATCCAAGCGAACCAGAGACTATAAGCTTCTCTCGTTTGTCATTCCTACTGTAAGTGCATGGTTCATCATTAATATACTGTATGTAGTCATTGGTTTCAACAGAATATACTTTGTGTATCAATTGAGGACATTATCATTAAAGGTCACATGATATCATCCCAGAGATTTTGTCACCAGATCTCACCCCAATTGAACATTTATGGGAGATTCTGGAGCGGCACCTGAGACTGTTCCACCACCATCAACAAACATATAGGAGATTAACCTAACTGTAGATCCAGAGTCTCTTGGCTCCATCACCATGCAGTAGCTCATTAGCAGGACATGTGAATCAGGCCTAATTATATATCAGTGTTGGACCCCAGTGAGTTGTAGCTGTCTGGGGAAACTGGGCTGGGGAGGGTTGGCATTTACTAGTGAACATTTACCGTGTTACAGCTTCAACCACTCCTCCTCTGCTCTGCCCCACTTTCTCCCAGAACCCTGTGGAGATGTTCTGCTTCTGCTCTGCCCCACTTTCTCCCAGAACCCCGTGGAGATGTTCTGCTTCTACCACTCCTCCACTTTCTCCCAGAACCCCGTGTAGATGTTCTGCTTCTGCTCTGCCCCACTTTCTCCCAGAACCCTGTGGAGATGTTCTGCTTCTGCTCTGCCCCACTTTCTCCCAGAACCCTGTGGAGATGTTCTGCTTCTGCTCTGCCCCACTTTCTCCCAGAACCCTGTGGAGATGTTCTGCTTCTGCTCTGCCCCACTTTCTCCCAGAACCCTGTGGAGATGTTCTGCTTCTGCTCTGCCCCACTTTCTCCCAGAACCCTGTGGAGATGTTCTGCTTCTACCACTCCTCCACTTTCTCCCAGAACCCTGTGGAGATGTTCTGCTTCTGCTCTGCCCCACTTTCTCCCAGAACCCCGTGGAGATGTTCTGCTTCTGCTCTGCCCCACTTTCTCCCAGAACCCTGTGGAGATGTTCTGCTTCTGCTCTGCCCCACTTTCTCCCAGAACCCTGTGGAGATGTTCTGCTTCTACCACTCCTCCACTTTCTCCCAGAACCCTGTGGAGATGTTCTGCTTCTGCTCTCACCAACTGCCAGCCAGGCTGTATCTCTCCTCATAACATGTTTATTAGCTCCAAAACATAGCAGAATGATCCAATGTTTTATTTTAGCTTCCATGCTGTCTTATTTCATCTTTGGATTTAGCTTCAATGTCTTCTCTGAAGCCGTTTGTAGAGTATGCCTCTCTCGCTCTCTCTCTCACTCTTCTCTCTCTCACCCTTTTCTCCCTCTTCTTGCGTGTCTAGTATGCAGGTCCCCAGGACCCTATATGAGTTGCCCCCACACTAGTTTTACGTCCCAATTTATGTACATGTGTGCCCCCCCCACGTTGTGCTCCTGACGTGCTCCTGACACTGGCATGAGAGGTTTGTTCTCCACTGACGCCTTCCTCAGAGTAGCCTGCTATGACGGATGTAGCTGGGGCAATCCATGAGCAGCAGGGGGGCTGATATGAAAGAATGGCATGTGTGTAACTGTGTTAGGGGTCTCACTGTGTGTGAGCATGGCCTGAGCATTGGCGTGTTAGGCCAGATGCATAACACACAGACAGTTCCTGTTTGGTTACGTCTGTAAGAGGTTGGACAGGTCTGACTTCAAACCAATGTGCTCTGTTGCTGATCTCATGTTCCATGCAGTTGAATAACTTTCAACTGTCTTCCTGTATCTTCAGATAAAGATATTCTTAAACAATCTTTGTTCTGCTCCATTGGAAATATGTACAAGATTTGAGCCAGTAGTAATTTTGGCATGGAGCTGCTATACAACCCTGTGGAATTATCAGGTTTGAAGGTAAGACCCAGATGCAGACTGTGTTGGAGTAGCAATGTTTATTACAGCGACAGGGCAGGCAAACGACAGGCCAAGGCAGGCAGGAGTCAATAACCAGTGTGGTGGGGGAAAGGTACAGGAAGGCAGGCAGGCTCAGGTTCGGGTCAGGCAGAGGTCGGTAATCCAGAGGTGGGGCAAAGGTACAGGACGGCAGGCAGGCTCAGGGTCAGGGGCAGGCAGAGTGGTCAGGCAGGTGGGCACAGAGACAGGACAGGCAAGGGTCAAAACCAGGAGTGTTTGAGAGAAAAGAGAGACTGGGGAAAAGCAGGAGCTGAGACAAAAACGCTGGTTGACTTGACAAACAAGACAAACTGACAACAAACAAACAGAGAGCACAGGTATAAATACACAGGGGATAATGGGGAAGATGGAGGAGGTTGGAGACAATCACAAAGACAGGTGAAACAAATCATTGTGTGACAGAAATGGTAGAAAAACAAACAATGAATGTCCTTATAGTGTGCTTATAGACTCTTAAAAAAGGGTTCCAAAAGGGTTCTTTAGCATTGCCCAGAGGATAACCCTTTTTGGTTCCAGGGAGAACCCTTTTTGGTTCCAAGTAGAACCCTATGTGGAAAGGGTCCTTCATGGAACCAAAAAGGGTTCTTCAAAGGGTTCTCCTAAGCGTATAGCCGAAGAACCATTTTAGGTGTATACATGTAGAGGCTCATGTTCCCAATAAAATAATAATTGTTGGTATATATTACAGTATAATCCACAGTTCTGCTCATTAGTTCTTCAGGGAAATAAAAAGGCCATTTAAGCACCCAGGTACTGTAAAGCAAAGAGAGACGTTTCATTAGCAAGACTGAGTGTACAAAACGTTATGAACACCTTCCTAATCTAGAGTCCCTCAGAACAGTCTCAATTCGTCTGGGCATGGACTCTACAAGGTGTCGAAAGCATTCCACAGGGATGCTGGCTCAAGTTGACTCCAATGCTTCCCACAGTTGTGTCAAGGTGAGTGGATGTCCTTTTGGTGGTGGACCATTTTTGATACACACAGGAAACTGTTGAGCGTGAAAAACCCAGCAGTGTTGTGGTTCTAGATACAAACTGGTGCGCCTGGCACCTACTAACACACCCTGTTCAAAGGCACTTAAATATTTTGTCTTGCCCATTCACCATTTGAATGTTACAGACCTATATCCATCCTACCCTGCCTATCTAAGGTCTTCGAAAGACAAGTCAACAAACAGGTCACTGACCATCTCGAATCCCACCGTACCTTCTCCGCTGTGCAATCTGGTTTCCGAGCCGGTCACGGGTGCACCTCAGCCACGCTCAAGGTACTAAACGATATCATAACGGCCATCGATAAAAGACAGTACTGTGCAGCCGTCTTCATCGACCTGGCCAAGGCTTTCGACTCTGTCAATCACCATATTCTTATCGGCAGACTCAGTAGCCTCGGTTTTTCTAATGACTGACTTGCTTGGTTCACCAACCGGTCCTCTGGCAGTCTCTATGGGGGTGCCACAGGGTTCAATTCTCGGGCCGACTCTTTTCTCTGTATATATCAATGATGTTGCTCTTGCTACGGGCGATTCCCTGATCCACCTCTACGCAGACAACACCATTCTGTATACTTCCGGCCTTTCCTTGCTATCTAACCTCAAAACGAGCTTCAATGCCATACAACACTCATTCCGTGACCTCCAACTGCTCTTAAACGCTAGTAAAACCAAATGCATGCTTTTCAACAGTTCGCTGCCTGCACCCGCACGCCCGACTAGCATCACCACCCTGCATGGTTCCGACCTAGAATATGTGGAAATCTGTAAGTACCTAGGTGTCTGGCTAGACTGTAAACTCTCCTTCCAGACTCATATCAAACATCTCCAATCTAAAATCAAATCTAGAGTCGGCTTTCTATTCCGCAACAAAGCCTCCTTCACTCACGCCGCCAAACTTACCCTTGTAAAACTGACTATCCTACCAATCCTCGACTTCGGCGATGTCATCTACAAAATAGCTTCCAATACTCTACTCAGCAAACTGGATGCAGTTTATCACAGTGCCATCCGTTTTGTTACTAAAGCACCTTATACCACCCACCACTGCGACCTGTATGCTCTAGTCGGCTGGCCCTCGCTACATATTCGTCGCCAGACCCACTGGCCCCAGGTCATCTACAAGTCCATGCTAGGTAAAGCTCCGCCTTATCTCAGTTCACTGGTCACGATGGCAACACCCACCCATAGCACGCGCTCCAGCAGGTGTGATCATCCCTAAAGCCAACACCTCATTTGGCCGCCTTTTGTTCCAGTTCTCTGCTGCCTGTGACTGGAACGAATTGCAAAAATCGCTGAAGTTGGAGACTTTTATCTCCCTCACCAACTTCAAACATCTGCTATCTGAGAAGCTAACCGATCGCTGTAGCTGTACATAGTCTATCGGTAAATAGCCCACCCAATTTATCTACCTCATCCCCATACTGTTTATATTTATTTACTTTTCTGCTCTTTTGCACACCAGAATCTCTACCTGTACATGACCATCTGATCATTTTTCACTCCAGTGTTAATCTGCTAAATTGTAATTATTTGCCTACCTCCTCATGCCTTTTGCACACAACGTATATAGACTCTCTTTTTTCCTCTTTTTTTTCTACTGTGTTATTGACTTGTTAATTGTTTACTCCATGTGTAACTCTGTGTTGTCTGTTTACACTGCTATGCTTTATCTTGGCCAGGTCGCAGTTGTAAATGAGAACTTGTTCTCAAGTAGCCTACCTGGTTAAATAAAGGTGAAATAAATAAAATAAAATAAACATACACAATCCATGTCTCAATTGTCTCAAGGACTAAACATTCCTCTTTAACCTGTCTCCTCCCCTTCATCTCCACTGAGTGAAGTAGATTTAACAAGTGACATCAATGAGGGATCATAACTTTTGCCTGGATTCACCTGGTCAGTCTATGGCATGGAAATAGCAGGAGTTCTTAACTGTTTGTATACACACCACCCCTTCCCACTACTTTGGCCCCAACAGATCTTACACCAGGCCGTCAGCCTGGGAGGCTGGAACCCCTTCTCTCAAAACCCCAGGCTATTGTTATTGACTTCACTTAAAGAGTAGGCCTCCTGTTGAACGTGGAATGAGGAAGAGCTTGGTTTTGTTGTTTTGAAAAGTTTGTTGTTTTGAAAGTGAATTGGAAAGTTCGTAGTAAATGTGTATATTTCTTATCTTGCTTTGTTTGCTCTTTTCAGTAAATCAAATCAAATCAAATTATATTGGTTACATACACGTGTTTAGCAGATGGTTTTGCGAGTGTAGTGAAATGCTTGTGTTTCTAGCTCCGACAGTGCGGTAATATCTAACAAGCAATATCTAACAATTTCACAACAATACACACAAATCTAAGTAAAGGAATGATATGAACAATGTATACATATATGAACAGCAATGTCAGTATTATGTCTATCTTTGATAAGCTACCCAGGAAAGGGCTGAAAATAGCCCATATAAAAATATGTAGCCTTAAAAATAAGTTTAATGAAATCATTAACTTACTAACGTCAGATAACATTAATGTATTAGCCATTTCTGAGACTCACTTAGATAATTCATTTGATGATACAACAGTAAATACAGGGATGTAACATATATAGAAAAGACAGAAATGCTTATGGGGGAGGTGTTGCTGTATATATTCAGAGCCATATCCCTGTAGTACTTAGAGAATATCTTATGTCAAGTGTTATTGAAGTGTTGTGGTTGCAGGTACACTTGGCACATCTAAAGGCTTTCCTATTGGGGTGTTGCTATAGGCCACAAAGTGTGAACAGTCAGTATCTAAATAATATGTGTGAAGTGCCTGATAGTATATATGATGTAAACAGAGAGGTCTACTTTCTTGGGGACCTGAAAATTCATCAAACTGTCCGCTCAAGAGGAAGCTTCTTACTGGAACCAGTGCCTGTAATCTGATTCAGGTTATTAATCAACCTACCAGGTTGTTACCAACATTACAGGAACAAAATCATCCATATGTATCAATCACATTTTTACTAATACTGTAGAACTTTGTTCTAAACCTGTATCCGTACCCATTGGATGCTGTGATCACAATATAGTGGCTATATCCAGGATTTCCAACAGCTGGGCCTAAAAAGGATTTTGCTGTGACTCTTATGTGGATGATGTTAAAAATATTTGTTGGTCAGATGTGATTAATGAGGAGCATCCAGACGCTGCACTTGATTAATTTATGAAATTGCTTCTTCCAATTATTGATAAACATGTACCTGTTAAGAAACTGACTGTTAGAACTGTCAAGGCTCCGTAGATTGATGAGGAATTGAACAACAGTATGGTTGAAAGAGATGGTGCAAAAGGAGTGGCTAATAAGTCTGTCTGCACAGCTGACTGGCTGACTGCAATTTGATAAATGATGTGACTAAACTCAACAAAAAGAAGAATAAACTGTATTATGAAGCCAAGATCAATGATATAAAGAATGATGGGAAAAAAACTTGGAGTACTTTAAAAGAAATTATGGACAGAAAGACACATTTCATCGAATCAGATGGCTTACTCATCACAAAACCATTTGATGTTGCCAATTAAATTGGCAAAGTGGGCAAACTTAGGCAGGAAATGCCAACAACAAACAGTCAGCCACCGTATTCAAGCATAAAAAAACAAATAATGAAATATAAGAATTGCAAGTTTGAAGTTTGTAAAGTTAGTGTGGAAGAGGTGGAAAAATATTGCTATTGATCAATAATGACAAACCGCCAGGCATTGACAACTTAGATGGAAAGCTACTGAGGATGGTAGCTGACTCTATAGCCACTACTATCTGTCATATCTTTAATCTGAGCCTAGAGGAAAGTCTTTGTCCTCAGGCCTGGAGGGAAGCCAACGCAATTCCGCTACTCAAGAGTGGTAAAGCGGCCTTTACTGGTTCTAACAGCAGACCGATAAGCTTGCTACCAGCTCTTAGCAAACTAATGGAAAAAATGGTGTTTGACTAAATACAATGCTATTTCTCTGTAAACAAATCAACAACAGACTTTCAGCTCTGCTATACTGTGCATTCAGAGCTATCTATCTAATAGAAATCAAAGGGGTTGCTTAAGGGAAGCTTCTCTAATGGCAAACATATAAAGTGTGGCGTACCACAGGGCTGCTCTCTAGGCCCTCTCTTTCCTATTTTTTACCAATGACCTGCCACTGGCATTAAATAAAGTGTGTGTGTGTCCATGTATGCTGATGATTCAACCATATACGCATCAGCAACCACAGCTAATGAAGTCACTGAAACACTTAACAAAGAGTTGCAGTCAGTTTTGGAATGGGTGGCCAGTAATAAACTGATCCTGAACATCTCTAAAACTAAGAGCATTGTATTTGGTACAAATTATTTCCTAAACTAAATTACTTGGTGTTACCTTAGATTGTAAACTGTCATGGTCAAAACGTATAGATTCAATGGTTGTAAAGATGGGGAGAGGTCTGTCTGTAATCGACACCACATTCCAAAAAGCAAATTCTTCAGGATCTAGTTTTGTCTATTCTTAATTACTGTCCAGTCGTGTGGTCCAGTGCTGCAAGGAAAGACCTAGTTAAGCTGCAGCTGGCCCAGAACAAAGCGACACATCTTGCTCTTCATTGTAATCAGAAGGCTGATTTAAATACTATGCATGCCAATCTCTCTTGGCTAAGAGTTGAGGAGCGACTGACTGCATTACTTCTTCTTTTTATAAGTGACATTAATGTGTTGAAAATCCCAAATTGTTTGAATAGTCAACTTATACACAGCTCTGACACACACACATAACCCATCAGACATACCACCAGGGGTCTTTTCACAATCCCCAAATCCAGAACAAATTCAATAAAGAGTACAATATTATAAACAGCCATTATTGCATAGAACTACTTTCCATCTCATATTGCTCAAATAAACAGCAAACCTGGTTTTAAAAAAACAGATAAAGCAACACCTCACGGCACAACACCTCTCTCCTGTTTGACCTAGATAGTTTGTGTGTATGCATTGATATGTAGGCTACATGTGCCTTTAAAAAAATGGATGTAGTTCTGTCCTTGAGCTGTTCTTGTCAATTGATGTTCTGTATTATGTCATGTTTCATGTTTTGTGTGGACTACATGAAGAGTAGATGCTGCTTTTTCCCAATAAAATACTAAATACCAAATACCCTGTAGTTCTTTTGCACTAAAATCTCTGATACCCCAAAACTTCTCTGCTGCTGCTATAATCAATTCAATCTTCTGGGATTTCCTTTCCATTTGTCTATGTCATGGAAAGAGCAGGTGTTCTTAATGTTTTCTACACTCAGTGTATAATGGTACAAAATGACAGTGAAGTGATTTTGTCTTACTAATTCTCATTGTCCAGGCAGTGGTTGTAAAACACAAGTATTACTTTAACGAAAGGGGGAAAAAACATGTTTGTGGTGCTGCTTAGTTAATATAACTTAATTGCATTTGACTGTTAATCGAACGTGAAGAATGTTTCTGAAGTGCAAATGTAGTTTGTACTCAGGACAAGCAGTTCATAACTGATTAGGTGAACTCTTTTCATCAATGTAGAATTAGGTCTCCTCGTCCTCCTACTCCTGGGCAAGCATGATAAACACAGAACAATTAAAAGGAGAGTTGGTATGCCTGGGCTGTAAAAAACTAAAATAAAAACAACACCAGTATAATTGCTATTGTGTATCATGGCCCTAAAACCTGTTAAAGATACAATGCTGTTTCTCGGGATAAACAACAAACATAAATAACCATCATCAAGCTATGCGGAGAACCTGAGTGTCATGATTAAGTTCACAGTAAATGTCCATGCCTAAGCCAAACCACTGTATCTGAAGTTGTCCCTCTTGTCCCACGCTGGGCTCCTAGAGAACTGCGCTTTACGTAGCTGTCCGAAGGAGACAGATTCTTACAGTGAGATCGGATTTCCTGCACAACAGTTGTGTTTTAACCTGCTATGCCATGGTGGGTACAGTGTGGGGATGTAATAGTGACACTACCACACATAGACTGAGCTCCGTTGACTTTACAGTTACAGGGTTTCGATCCCCCATGGGGATGATAACCTGCCAAGATTGAACCGGTTCTATGTCCTGTGATTACATTCTGCTACTGCCCCTCTCCTCGCTTGACCTCCCCGGACACGCATGGAGAGAGGAGAGACATTTGCAGTACAGCTGTAAATGTCATTCAGACCTGGCACTGAGACTTTTCCAGAGGCTGTTGAAATGTGATTGTTATCAATTAAACACATTCAATATAAGAACATGTGTTCAACTACAACCTCTATGTGACCAGAATATTATAGTTATTGATGTAATGCCCGGGGTGTAGTGGAGGAAGAAGTCAGACGCAGGAGACAGAGAGTTCAGAGTAGCGCTACTTCTTAATTCACCACACAGGTGAAAACGACGCCACTCAAAACAAATGCCCCAAAACACAGGGGAACTAAACAGTCCCGAAAATAACTCACGTACACGAACAACCGTGACTTACAGGCGTGTACACGAGTACACATAAAACAGTCCCCCACACCCAGCAGGCGGGCCGGCTGGATAATAAAGCCCAACTAATTAACCTAACTAAAATCAGGTGTAACTAATAAACAGACAAGGAGGGAGAGGAAAAGATCAGTGGCAGCTAGTAGGCCGGTGACGACGACCACAGAGCGCCACCAGAACAGGAAGTGGAGCCACCTTCGGTAGGAGTCGTGACAATTGATTTCCACCTTTAATATTCAAAGAGAATTGGGTTCTGGATCCATTATTCTAACACATTCATTATTGATTTGTTGTAAAAAAAAAAAAAACATTTTTAATTAAATCAGTTTATCAGGTATATGACAATCTTTACATTCCCTCATAGTTTACATAGTGCTGTTCCTGCAGACGTACCATGCAGAGGTATCTGCTCTAGTCATGTTGGACTTGTGGTTGCCTTTATAAGCTCAACTTTAATTAGACTTTTTCCCATTGTTTTGTCTCCCCCTCCATCGTCGCTCTCAACTATAATTTGTTTGATCCAGTATGCTTCTATAACTGAAGACCTTATTGTTGCCTAGTGGCCTAAGTCAGTTCGGGGGATGATGAATAAGTGTTGGCATTGTTATTGAGGGATATATTGTATTCTGTAGAGTTAGAGGATTTCATCTGGTGAGCATTGTTATTGAGGGATATATTGTATTCTGTAGAGTTAGAGGATTTCATCTGGTGAGCATTGTTATTGAGGGATATATTGTATTCTGCAGAGTTAGGGGATTTCATCTGGTGAGCATTGTGAGAAAGTGATTAAAGAGATGACAGTGAATTGTATTGGTAGACAGAGTTATGAATGCACCATACCGGAAGCCTTTTTCTGAAGAGAGGTTTTTCTCTGAGAGAGAGAGAGAGAGGGAGAGAGACAGAGAAAGCTGGGAGGCAGCCATGATTGAGGTTCTGACTGTAGAACACTCCTCCTCACAGAGCTGGGTACAACAAAGAGCAATGCCTCAGCCTTCCTTCCTTCCTTCAAACCCCAAGTAATATATTCCACTAGAGTTTAACTGGGGAAACTTTGAGTAAGTTTTGTGGCAGCAGCAGGCTCATAAGAGACGACAGGATTGCTGTAGTGAAATGCCAGAGCTCTCTGAGGTTCTCCTGCAGAGGTGGTTGACGGAGACGTTGTTGAGAGAAGTTTCCCTTCAAACCAGGAGATTCCTCTGGGCTGAGGAAGAGGTGGCAGAGACACCACAGTACCTGACAGTTAAAGTTAGGGGACAATACAATAGAAAGTAAAAAAAACCCAGCAAGAAGAGTAACCCTTTGAATGAGTTCCAGATTTGCACATCACACATTTTCACCCTCATGTATATTTGAGGGAATAGTTTGCGTGCAGACATGAATTGATACAAATCATTTCTGCTTAGAGCCGATGAGAAAACCATTACAAAACTCTTATTTGTCATGTCAAGATTTGTATTTTTTTCCACTCAAGTGGTCAATGTGAAACATTAGTAAAGAGATTGTATTACTTGTCAGGGATGTATGGTATATTGACATTGCACAATCAGCAGCAAGGTTATTCAGTTGTTTAATAGGAGCAAGCAGTGTGAAGACGTGATTAGCAGGGTAGCAATCTCCTGCTGAGTGCTGGGACTCCCTGAGTTTACTGTCTGAAGGAGATGGCTTCATTTACCACAGTCAGGTATTCTGTTTCCTACCTTCCTACTGTCAATGAACTTGACTCTGACTGACACAGCTTTTGATAGCATAGCACTCCCCTGATCTCCCTCAAGAAATACGCTTGTCCTCCTCAACACTGTGCATCATTAATGTCGATCATTCACCCTAAATCCAAACTTGTGCAAAAACAAAAAGCAAAACTTAACAGAACAGTAATATAGTCTTCCTCTGTTGGTGTTGTCCCAAACATGTGTACATCTAATGCTAATTACCTTTCCCTTTATATTTCCTGAGGGCACTCAGCTGATGTAAGAGAAGTTATGAACCTACTTCCCACAAGAAAAATAGAGTCATTTTACCATTTTATAACAGAGATGTGCTGTTCAATATGCATGGAGATATCACTTAATTACTACCAATTTAGATGGCTAGAATTTAGATGGATATAAGAATAGAATGTCAGCCACTGGGAGGAAAAAATAACAGAATAATAACAACACGCATCAAACAAAACCAACATCAAGTGGTGTTCTCTGAGGATTCTAGTAAGGCTGGTTCTGCTGTTTGGAATGGTTCATCAACTGCATTGTGATGGAGAATACAAAGGGTTATATGCCACACGGTGATGCTTTATGTCCCAGTGGGGTGTTGGAATAACAGCTCGTGGTTATGGGGGAGAGGGAGTCATAAAGGAGAGAGAGAGAATGTAAGGGAGAGAGGGAGGGAGAGAGAGAATGTGAGGGAGAGAGAAATAGAGAGAGAGAGAGAACATGAGGGAGAGAGAGAGAACGTGAGGGAAAGAGAGAGAG
Organism: Oncorhynchus mykiss; assembly: GCF_057628025.1. Taxonomy (NCBI): domain Eukaryota; kingdom Metazoa; phylum Chordata; class Actinopteri; order Salmoniformes; family Salmonidae; genus Oncorhynchus; species Oncorhynchus mykiss. The sequence goes on from NC_143033.1 coordinate 82,343,866, forward strand.
AGAGAACATGAGGGAGAGAGAGAACGTGAGGGAAAGAGAGAGAGAGAGACATGAGGGAGAGAGAAATAGAGAGAGAGAGAACATGAGGGAGAGAGAGAGAACGTGAGGGGAAGAGAGAGAGAGAACATGAGGGAGAGAAAGAGAGAGAAAATGAGGGAGAACGTGAGGGAGGGAGGGAGAGAGAGAGAACGTGAGGGAGAGAGAAATAGAGAGAGAGAGAGAACATGAGGGAGAGAGAGAGAACGTGAGGGAGAGAAATAGAGAGAGAGAGAGAGAGAACATGAGGGAGAGAGAGAGAACATGAGGGAAAGAGAGAGAGAGAGAACATGAGGGAGAGAAAGTGAGGGAACGAGAGAGAGAGAACGTGAGGGAGAGAAAGAGGTAGAGAGAGAGAGAGAGAGAGAGAGAGAGAGAGAGAGAGAGAGAGATAGCTGTGGCTGAAGTGTTGTCTCAGAAGGACGTTGCTCATTAGATAATAGGCCAGGACAGCTTGATTACAGTGAAGCCACTCAGACGTGATTATGAATTATGCAGCTTAATTACACACAGGTTTTGTTGTGCAACACTCTCCACAGCATTCCGTCCTCTCCCCTCCGCTAGCCTATCACACACTCCACCTATTTTCAGAGCCATCCATTAAACAGGCCAACACAGCCTGAGAAAATGAGACTGTCGCTTGGCATGCTGGGTCTGATTTACATCTTTCAGACACCAACAAGCTCTGCAACTTAACTGGGTTGACTCCAATTTAAGTTTGGGCCTTTTTAAGTCTGAAGGTTTTTGATGGTGGTTTTGTGAATGACATGCTTGAGAGTGTGGCGCCCATAAAGCCTACAGTATGTGAAACTCTTTTGATCCTCTCATCGGGAAATGTCTCCAGAAACCTGACAGAAGGTTCCCTCTCTCCTCCTGAACCCCTCCTACTCTGGTGCACATTACTGAGACCGTGCATCACAGTCATCGGAGACAGGCTTACCGGCATTAGAAACAGTAATGTTCTTTGGCACATTATATCTCTCCTACTCTCATTTTATCTCTCTCTCTCTCCTCCTCCTCTCTTCTCTGGATCGTTAATGCAGCAGTTGTGAGATTTCCAACCTGCATGGGTATTTATAAGCGGCTGTCTCACGTCTGGCCTGCATCAGTAATTAGTAATTGGAAAGCCATTTGGGCCCTAATTACAGGCAGGGTCTTATATTGGAGCCATCCATCACCTACAGTGCACATGGACTGTAGCACATCCACACATGTGAATGTCAACCACAGACAATCCCACAAGCCGTTCTTCATATCAACAGTATAGAGATCCATTAGGTTCAACGCTGTGGAACAGTTGTGTTGATTCAGCATTTTCAGACAGGTCCCTGTTAGCTTGTGACGGATCCTTCGGCTCCCTTCACCTAAAAGAGCCGTTCGGCTCTACTATCAGTAATGCTTAGAATTGGACCTAAAACCACGAATAAAAAGTTGATCTCTAATTCCAAGCCTAAAACATTGTCTACCATTACGTCATATTGTGAAATATGAGTTCAAATACATTTTTACCAGACCAAATTATTAGACGGCCTGCAGTAAAGAATGAACAAAACATTTTACACACTGAAAGAGGTGTGGACCAGAATGAGGCTCTCTCCTCACTCTATTGTTCCTGGACTGAGGAATTACCATCTTCATCAAATAGTCCAGCTGAAAAAATGTTAGTAACAGTATGCAAATCAAAGAGCCACAGCTATTAAATCCCTGAGTCGTCATCAGGATACAAAGTGTCAAAACATCAGGCTTGAATGTGTCAAATGAAATCAGGTTTATCCCACTGGTCATAGCAGTTGTTGTTTGGCAACATACAGTACGACTCACTGAGGTTAAAAAGAGGGATTGTGAAAAGTTTAACTAAGCAACATAATGAGTCAGTCTTGACCTCTGCGTGTTCACTTGAAAAGCTCTTATTCTTTTAGCATGTTTTGATAGCAGTTAACTGACCCCCACTTCCTCAGACAGGCTCTCTGCTCTTTGTTGCTGTCTGTTTGTGAATTGACTTTGAGAAGCTTCTAGCACAGCAGGCACTGCATGAGTCTTCGGTTGCATCTGTCGTCAAAAAGCTGAGCTTAACATGACACAAATGAATCCTTATTGTCAACACCAGTGGAGCTAACAGACCAGCCTCCTCAGACCTCCCCTCCTCCTCTTTCATCTCCCACACCTATCAAACTACTACCACATCCTGGCCAGTACTAGGAAGCTGCACGGTGTGTATGACACACTGGCACCTTGGCTGGAGCAGTAGGAACAGATCATAGGAGCATTGGGTACAGCGCCAGGTGAATCTCCAGGGTGAGTTATTGGGTAGTGGTGCCAGGTGGACCCAGAACAGTGCCCAGTCTACCTGTGCCAGGCATTGTGAGGAGGATTAATTGCAGTCACTACACAATTACAGATACATTGGGTTGAGTGGAAGGTCCCGTTGGACTGCATCCATTCATGCTAAACAATTGGACATTGCACAATTCCCTAGTTCGGTCCACTACGAAAAAGGACTGTCAAAACTATCCGTGATATTCCAGTAGTTAACCTTTCTAGGGCAGACTTTCCGCTAGCGGAACCCCTAGACAACACTCCGCTGAAAAGGCAGCGCACGAAATTCCAAAATATTTTTTTGAAATGTGTAACTTTCACACATTAACAAGTCCAATACAGCAAATGAAAGATCAACTTCTTGTTAATCTACATATCATGTCCAATTTCAAAAAGGCTTTACAGCGAAAGCACAACATATGATTATGTCAAGTCAAAAAAACACACAGCCATTTTTCCAGCCAAAGATAGGAGTCACAAAAAAGCAGAAATATAGATAAAATGAATCACTAACCTTTGATGATCTTCATCAAATGACACTCATAGGACATCATGTTACACAATACATGTATGTTTTGTTCGATAATGTGCATATTTATATCCAAATTTCTCTGTTTAAATTACGTGCAGTAATGTTTTGATTCCAAAACATCCGGTGATTTTGCAGAAATACTCATAATAAACATTGATAAAGAGCGCGGTCGTCACAATTCTGAGACACACTGCCAGACCCATGACTCATTCAGCTCCCATTATAGGATATTGTATATTGTGTATAGTCTCTCTCTCTCTCTCTCTCTCTCTCTTTATCTCTCTCTGCAACAATCCTGCCTCTCACACACACACATAGTACATGTTCATACATTAACACATACAGAATGCACATAAACACACATCTATTATAGGATATTATATTTTTTTCCAGTGTAATGACACGATCACAGGTGTTGTGCTGACTGTGCTACGTGTGCAGGAAAGGCAGGTGTTGTGCTGACTGTGCTACGTGTGCAGGAAAGACAGGTGTTGTGCTGACTGTGCTACGTGTGCAGGAAAGACAGGTGTTGTGCTGACTGTGCTACGTGTGCAGGAAAGGCAGGAGTTGTGCTGACTGTGCTACGTGTGCAGAAATGACAGGTGTTGTGCTGACTGTGCTGCGTGTGCAGGAAAGGCAGGAGTTGTGCTGACTGTGCTATGTGTGCAGGAAAGGCAGGTGTTGTGCTGACTGTGCTACGTGTGCAGGAAAGGCAGGTGTTGTGCTGACTGTGCTACGTGTGCAGGAAAGACAGGTGTTGTGCTGACTGTGCTACGTGTGAAGGAAACGCAGGAGTTGTGCTGACTGTGCTATGTGTGCAGGAAAGGCAGGTGTTGTGCTGACTGTGCTACGTGTGCAGGAAAGGCAGGTGTTGTGCTGACTGTGCTACGTGTGCAGAAATGACAGGTGTTGTGCTGACTGTGCTACGTGTGCAGGAAAGACAGGTGTTGTGCTGACTGTGCTACGTGTGCAGAAATGACAGGTGTGTATCTGCAATGACGTTGGACTTCTGGCGTCATCCTGTTGATGGAGTCAGCATCCTTGGTCAAATGGTGCGGAACATCAGTTTGTGACGTGGGAGGTTTATGCTTTAATGTGCACAGCCCTGATAGAGCTTGTGCAGTGACAGTCTGACTGGCCAGAAACCCTGACAGAGCTTGTGCAGTGACAGTCTGACTGGCCAGAAACCCTGACAGAGCTTGTGAACACCTTGTGATGTAACAACATGAGTCAAATGATTTGAAATAGACAGCTCCAAATGTAATGACAGTAAAGTGAAGCTTTATGAATGCACACAGAATGTAACCTAACGTTAGTTCTGGGTTGAGTTGTTTAATGGCATCATTTCTCCCCTCCTCTCAGTGTAGTGATTCTAGCATCATGACAGACGAGCCCTGTCACTTCTATCTCTATGGGCATTACTGCTGGGGGAAAGACTTTCCTCCTTCTCCCTGTTCTAACGCCCTGTTCTAACACAGTGGGATACTGTGCACACTGACATGGATAGGGAAGGGTGTCATCAGGCATAGGGAGATGGTATGTCTCCTACTGCAAAGAACTGAGTGACATGTAGAGTATCCAAGCCAATATCTCACAAGGTTCATAACACGGTTATTGTGTGTAGCTTTCAAATCCTACCTGAAAATATATGGTAACCCCATCAGATACGATGTAGTTCACTAGACTCTGAGCATCTCTATCATAACACGCTGGGATACGAAATGAGTTCATGTCCACTCTAAAACACTGTCCGCTGCTGTTGTCTGATCCTCTGGAAAAACTCTTGTGTTCCCACGACCCCCCTGGGGGATTAGTATAGGGCTAGGGGATCAGCCCAAATTGGGACACTGCAGAATTACTTTTGAGTGACATTAGTTTTGAGTGACAGATTAAAATCCACACACAAGTACATCGGTCGAATGGCTCCATTTTGAAAACCTCCAAGACTTTCACAGCTGTGAAATAAATTAGATTCTGGAGTGATATCTCAAGATATCCCAAAACATCCCCCGTAGACAGGAGCTAAGTGTATATCTAACTGATAGGACAATAAAACAAACTGTGAAATATTATCCACAAGAGCACACACATGCACCGCAGTTGTTCAAATGAATTCCAGTCTCTTGCATTATTGATGTAGTTCATTAAAGAGAGATGAATTGCCTATTGGCTGTTGAGTCTCCCAGAGACAGTGGGCTGTTGCCGAGCGCTGCCGACAATGCAGTAGTGGATGGTAGCTGGCTCTCTTCTGTCTCAATGAGGGATATCACACCCCAAATCACGGTACAACACCTGGCTGAAGTATAGCCACCCCCCCCTCCACTCAGTCTCAACATACACAGTGGAGACCAACTTTTCACAAATGGCATTTGAGACAAAAAAATGTAGATTAAGGATTTTAAGCAATTTAAATATCTACAGTCTACACGGCCAAGGTTAGGATAGAATATAAATAGTTTTCGACTTTATTACACAATGTGTTTTGGGAGATTGTGAGAACACTGATTGTGGTACACACCCTAATCATCAGGGGTTGCCATCTCTGTTTTGACATATATTTGGGTTGGCTGCACCGTGGTTCCCTTTGTGAATATCTGACATGTGTGGGGCTGTGAGCCGTGATAAGCACTTAGTTAGGGGAGAGACATCCTGAGGGGAGAGACATCCTGAGGGGAGAGACATCCTGAGGGGAGAGACATCCTGAGGGGGAGACATCCTGAGGGGAGAGACATCCTGAGGGGAGACATCCTGAGGGGAGAGACATCCTGAGGGGAGAGACATCCTGAGGGGAGACATCCTGAGGGGAGACATCCTGAGGGGAGAGACATCCTGAGGGGAGATACATCCTGAGGGGAGACATCCTGAGAGGAGAGACATCCTGAGGGGAGACATCCTGAGGGGAGAGACATCCTGAGGGGAGACACCCTGAGGGGAGAGACATCCTGAGGGG